>NC_057794.1:410233083-410606459 GCF_018294505.1 Triticum aestivum
TACTAATGGAGCTCACGAAGATTTTCTTTTAAGTTTTGTGTTGTGAAGTTTTCAAGTTTTGGGTAAAGATTTGATGGATTATGGAACAAGGAGTGGAAAGAGCCTAAGATTGGGGATGCCCAAGGCACCCCAAGGTAAAATACAAGTACAACCAAAAGCCTAAGCTTGGGGATGCCCCGGAAGGCATCCCCTCTTTCGTCTTCGTCCATCGGTAACTTTACTTGGAGCTTTTCACCACATGATATGTGTTTTGCTTGGAGCGTCTTGTATGATTTGAGTCTTTTATTGTTAGTTTACCACAATCATCCTTCCTGTACACCTTTCTAGAGAGACACATATGAATCGGAATTTATTATAATACTCTATGTGCTTAACTTATATCTTTTGAGCTATATAGTTTTTGCTCTAGTGCTTCACTTATATCTTTTAGAGCACGGTGGTGGTTTCATTTTATAGAAATAATTGATCTCACATGATTCAATTATATTATTTTGAGAGTCCTTTAGAACAGCGTGGTAATTCACTTTGGTTATAAATTTCAAATGCTACGAGAAGTTGGATGCTTGATAGATTGTTTTGAGATATAAAGGTGGTAATATTAGAGGTGTGCTAGTTGAGTAATTGTGAAATTGATGAATACTTTTGTTGAAGTTGGCAAGTCCCCTAGCATGCACGTATGGTAAATTTTATGTGACAAATTTGAAGCATGGGGTGTTCTTTGATTGCTTTCCTTATGAGTGGCGGTCGGGGACGAGCGATGGTCTTTTCCTACCAATCTATCCCCTAGGAGCATGCGCGTAGTACTTGGTTTTGATGACTTGTAGATTTTTGCAATAAGTATGTGAGTTCTTTATGACTAATGTTGAGTCCATGGATTATACGCACTCTCACCCTTCCATCATTGCTAGCCTCTTGGGTACCGTGCATTGCCCTTTCTCACCTTGAGAGTTGGTGCAAACTTCGCCGGTGCATCCAAACCCCGTGATATGATACACTCTATCACACATAAGCCTCCTTATATCTTCCTCAAAACAGCCACCATACCTACCTATTATGGCATTTCCATAGCCATTCCGAGATATATTGCCATGTAACTTTCCACCATTCCATTTATTATGACATGCTTCATCATTGTCATATTTCCATGCATGATCATGTAGTTGACATCGTATTTGTGGCAAAGACACCGTTCATAAATTTTCATACATGTCACTCTTGATTCATTGCATATCCCGGTACATCGCCGGAGGCATTCACATAGAGTCATATTTTTTCTAAGTATTGAGTTGTAATTCTTGAGTTGTAAGTAAGTGGGATGATCATCATTATTAGAGCATTGTCCCAGTGAGGAAAGGATGATGGAGACTATGATTCCCCCACAAGTCGGGATGAGACTCTGGACGAAAAAAAGAGAAAAGAGGCCAAAAAAAGAAAGAAGGCCCAAATAAAAAAAGATAAGAGAGAAAAAGAGAGAAGGGACAATGTTACTATCCTTTTTCCACACTTGTGCTTCAAAGTAGCACCATGATCTTCATGATAGAGAGTCTCCTATGTTGTCACTTTCATAAACTAGTGGGAATATTTAATTATAGAACTTGGCTTGTATATTCCAATGATTGGCTTCCTCAAATGCCCTTGGTCTTCGTGAGAAAGCGAGTTGGATGCACACCCACTTAGTTTCTTTGATGAGCTTTCATATATTTATAGCTCTGGTGCATCCGTTGCATGGCAATCCCTACTCCTTGCATTGCCATCAATCGTTGGGCATCTCCATAGCCCATTGATTAGCCGTGTCAATGTGAGACTTTCTCCCTTTTTGTCTTCTCACACAACCTCAATCATCATATTCTATTCCATCCATAGTGCTATGTCCATTGGTCGCGCTCATATATTGTGTAAAAGTTGAAAGAGTTTGAAAAGGCTAAGTATGAAACAATTGTTTGGCTTGTCATTGGGGTTGTGCATGATGAGAGCGTTTTGTGTGACTGTCGAAGTAAATAGCCATGGGTAGCCTAGCCGGCTTCCCCTGGCCCTTCTGAAAAAATTACGAGCCCGTCCGGCTCTCAAGAACCCAAGACATGGGGCCGCCTTCCCCTTGCTGGCTGTCATCCAGGCCGGCTTTCGGAAGGCGGTCCGACTTTAGCCCTCATGAAGAAAGCCATGGGAGGGCCGACTTCGGGAAGCTCGCCGTGAGGAGGCCGACTCCAAGAAGCCGGCTCCCATAAAGCGGTCGAGACCGTACCCTCAAAGTTTGCATCCACCTAGCGGCGATGTGACGGGGCGTGGCTACAGTGAAGCCTGCCTCCCCCGAATCCCGGAGCACGCCTAGCACAGTGCGCCGTACAGAGTGGGCATGACCCATCCGGCGCGGCACTGTTGCCATGCTGACCCTGGCATCACCCACGACGGGCCGCCAGCGCGGCCCACAGATGATGGGCCCCTTCAGGCAGAGAGACACCCGAAGGCGGCCACGCCTCCCCCCAGTCGGCCCAAGACAGAGCCGGCTCCCCGCAGCCGGCTTGCCGCCTCCCTCGAAGGAGACATCCCATTAAGGAGACAAGACGCGGTGAGGCTACAGCGGTCGCCCGACGGGCGGCGGCACTGTAGCCGCGCCTACCACGACGAAGCCCACGTCACCAAGATATAGCAACAGTAACCAGCCGCCGACTAGGCCCTGGACAGTGGGGCCTGCCTGTCGACCAAGGGGCCGGCAGCCGGCGGGACCCACCAGTCGGCGGGCCCCAGCAGCCGGTGCAGAAGCCGGCGAGCGCAGTCACAGACTGCTGGGCCCCGGCCCAGTCGGATTACCATTGTACCCCCGGGGTAGGCCTATATAAACCCCCCGGGGCACCCATGCAAAGGGTTCGACCCCCAGCTAGTCTTAGACACCACCCAAGGAGAAGAAGCAGGCTAGCCATGCCCTTCTTCCTCCTCCCACCGAACAGCTCAAGGAGCATTGTGTAGCTACTCGTCCATCTAGTGATCATGCGGAGACCCCGCAGAGCAGCAGTAGGGGTGTTATCTCCACGGAGAGCCCCGAAGCTGGGTAAGATCCGCCGGCGTGCATGTCTTCGCCTTATCCCGTTTCCAGGCACCGGCGACGTCTTACTGGCTCGCACAATGATAAGCCATCCATTGGCATATGTCGCACCTACCACCCGACATTTGGCGCCCACCATGGGGCCAGGTGCACCGTCGTCCGGAGACCTGTTCTGGACGGGAACCCTCTTCCTCCCCCGCGAGCGTAGCCAGCCCGGCACGCCCGATGGCGCTTGCCACGATGCGCTGCAAGGCGTCACCAACGCCTGTGCAGCGAGCAGCCTCGCTGATCTCCTCGACGAAACCCTCACCTCCGACGAGCTCGCCTCCGATGCGGGCACCGACCACCTCACCGACCTCCTCGGCCAGCTCCATGTCTCCAGCGAGCCCGCTGTGGATCTGGAGTCGGTTGGCTCCACCGATCCGATGCCTGTCGACTCCGACACGGCCTCGTTCGACACCTTCCCCACCAACATCGCGATCTACAACGACCCGCTTCCCCGAGCCGGTGGCTGCGATGCTGTCACCACCGAGGTCCACCCCCTCCCGGCTGATGCCGACGACGAAGCACTGGAGGCGCGCCGCCTCGCCCTCCTCGCAGAGGGCCGGAGGCTGGCTTCCGTGAGACGCCTCACTGAGGCCTACCAGCGCGAAGCTGACCGCGCCGCCTTCGGCACGCCGGCCCCAGGTGGGCCAAGCTGGGCCGGCATTGTCAAGCAACGCGGCGCCGTCATCGCCGACACACTGGGAGTCGACCGCCCAGTCTATGCCACTCCACTCGAGAACCTATGCACCGCCCAGGCGGCCGTAGACGAGCAGGACGGACTGGGGCCCGAAGAACTTCCCCACATGGCCCGATGCATCCAACAGCTGATCGATGCAGCCGCGCAGCAGCACGAGGCCGACGTCCGCGCGGAAAGCCCTCCCCCGCACCGAGATCACGGCGTGACGTCCCGGACTCCGACTGCGGGCAGAGACCGCGCGCGACGCGAGAAAGAGCCGGCTGCCAGCCGAAGCCAAACCCGAATCTCCATCGAGCGAGACGCAGACGGCCATCCCCGAGCCATGGAATGGTGGGGCAACCCGCCTCCGCCTCGATCCCGTGGAGAGATATATCCCACCCCGCCGCCAGTGGTGCACCCGACTCTCAGCGGCCGACTAGGTCGCCGCGAAGGAGTCGGCGAGAACGACGCCCGCCATCGGATCGACCGCCTGGCACGATCCCTGGCGCTGGAAGAAGAAGACGATGTCGGCCCGCCTTGTTTCGGCCCCCGCATCCGCGACGAGCCCTTCCCCAAAGGGTTCTCGCTCCCAAGAGACACGCCCAAGTACAACGGCTCCGTGAAGCCGGAAGATTGGTTGATCGACTACTCCACGGCGGTTAGCATAGCCAACGGCAACCGGCGCATTGCCGTGAAGTACGTGCCCCTCATGCTGCAAGGCACGGCGCGGACCTGGCTCAACAGCCTCAAGCCGCACAGCATCAACAGCTAGCTAGATTTCACCGAAGCTTTCGTTCGCAACTTCACCAGCACCTACAAGCGGGCTCCCAAGCCCAGACAGCTCTCCTTGTGCGTACAAGGCCCTGCCGAGTCCACTCGCGACTACCTCACGCGTTGGGCCGAGCTCCGCAACTCTTGCGAAGGGGTGCACGAGGTGCAAGCCATAGAATACTTCACAGCCGGATGCCGAGAAGGTACCCTCCTCAAGCACAAGCTCCTCTGCGACGAGCCGACTACCCTCGACGAGCTTCTGGACATAGCGGACAAGTACGCCACCGCCGACTCCTCGATGAAGACCGAGCTTCGGGTAGACACATCCGGAAAAGTACTCAACCCGGCGCCCAAGACGCCGGCTGGGGATTCCGGCCGACGCCCACACTCGAACGACCACAAGCGCAAGGGCCCCGCGCCGCCTCCTGCCAGTCGGCAGGTGGCTACAGTTGAAGACGTGCCGCCTGAAGGGCGACCCGCGCCCAAGAAGCCCAAGGGCGGCAGGCCGGCTTGGCAACCAGCCTTCTCCTACGAGCAAACTCTCGACGCCCCGGCGCGAAGCCGTCCAACCACACAACCCGGAAGTGCCATTGGCTCACCCGAATCTCCAAAGGCGAGGGGCTCGCGCCGCCTCCGCCTGCCGGCCCGCCGCCTCCGGCTCCGCCGCCTCCGGCCGCTCGGCCCGCAGTCGGAGCTGTGCACGACGAGTTCCCCGACGAGCAAGCAACCTACATCGTCTTTACAAGCCATCCCGAAGACTGGCGCAGCAAACGCCGAGAGCACCAGGAAGTCAGCGTGGTCACTGCCAACCCCGCCGGACACATGCATTGGTCAGAAAAGCCCATCAGCTGGAGCCGGGCCGACCATCCAGAGGTGATGCCGTCTCCCGGTTCTTATGCGTTGGTCCTGGAAGCCACCCTTGCAACGGACAGACACGCCGCCCGCTTCTCCGGCGTGCTGATAGATGGCAGGAGCAGCATCAACATCCTGTACCGTGACACCCTGGAGAAGCTAAATATCAAGACGAAGTAGCTCATGCCTACTCGAACAGTGTTTCATGGCATCGTACCCGGCCTGTCCTGCGCCCCCATTGGCAAGATCAAGATTGATGTACTTTTTGGGGACAAGGAGCATTTCCGCCGAGAAGCAATCTGGTTTGAAGTGGTGGACCTGGAGAGCCCTTACCATGCATTGCTTGGCCGACCTGCCTTGGCCAAATTCATGGCAGTTCCCCACTATGCATACCTCAAGATGAAGATACCAAGCACCAAAGGCGTCATCACCGTAGCCGGCGATTACAAGAAGTCTTCTGAGTGCGCAGCAGCCAGCAGCCGACTGGCCGAGTCCCTTGTGATTGCCGAAGAAAAGAAGATGTTGGACCGAGTCGTGGCCATAGCCGGCAAGCAGTCGGCCGTGTCCCCCGACCCCAAGGAGCATGATGCTCAAGGATCTTTCCAGCCGGCCAAGGAGACGAAGAAGATACCTCTTGACCCCGAGCACCCAGAGAGGTTTGCCGTCATCGGGGCAAACCTGAACAACAAATAGGAAGGCGAGCTCGCCGATTTCCTCCATGAGAATCGAGACATCTTTGCATGGTCCCCCAAGGACATGTCGGGTGTTCCGAGGAAATTCGCCGAGCACAAACTACACATCCGAGAAGATGCAAAGCCAGTCAAACAACCCCTTCGCCGACTGTCGGAGGAGAAACGCAGGATTGTAGGGGAGGAGATAGCCCGGCTTCTGGTAGTCGGCTTCATTATGGAAGTTTTCTTTCCAGAGTGGCTCGCCAACCCAGTCCTTGTGCTAAAGAAGAACAACAAGTGGCGCATGTGTATAGACTACACAAGCTTCAACAAGGCCTGCCCCAAAGATCCATTTGCCCTGCCAAGGATTAATCAAGTGATAGACTCCACAGCCGGATGCGAGCTATTGAGCTTCTTGGATGCTTACTCAGGATATCACCAGATAAAGCTGGATCCGGACGACCGCCTGAAGACCGCCTTCATCACCCATTTGGAGCCTTCTGCTACCTGACTATGACATTCGGCTTGAGAAATGCCGGTGCCACTTTTCAGCGTTGCATGCAGAAGTGCCTCCTCAAGCAACTCGGCAGAAATGCTCACGTCTACGTGGACGACATCGTGGTGAAGACGGAGAAGCGCGGCACCTTGCTGGGAGACCTCAAGGAAACGTTTGAGAACCTACGCCGGTTCCAAATCAAGCTCAACCCCGAGAAATGCGTGTTCGGAGTGCCAGCCGGCCAGCTCCTAGGCTTCCTGGTCTCCGAACGCGGCATCGAATGCAACCCGGTGAAGATCAAGTCCATCAAGAGAATGGTGATCCCCACCAAGCTTCGAGACATCCAAAAGTTCACCGGATGCTTGGCCTCCTTGAACCGCTTCATCAGCCGGCTCGGAGAGAAAGCTCTCCCCCTCTACCGCCTCATGAAGAAGAGCACTCACTTCGAGTGGAACGACCAGGCTGACCAAGCTTTTCATGAGCTGAAGAAGATGCTGGCCACACCACCCGTCCTGGCGGCACCGACTGAGAAAGAGCCCATGCTCCTTTACATTGCCGCAACCAGCCGGGTGGTCAGCACCGTCATCGTAGTCCAACGCCCAGAAGAAGGCCGAGCCCAGCCGGTCTAGAGGCCGGTGTATTATTTGAGCGAGGTGCTGTCCGCTTCAAAGCAGAACTACCCGCACTACCAGAAGATGTGTTACGGCGTGTACTTCACCGCCAAGAAGCTGAAGCCCTACTTTCAAGAGCATCCCGTCACGGTCATATGCACCGCCCCGCTGGCCGAGATCATAGGCAGCCGGGACGCATCCGGCCGGGTGGCGAAATGGGCCATCGAGCTGGCCCCTTACACAATCTTCTACCAGCCCCGCACCGCCATCAAGTCCCAAGCACTGGCCGACTTCCTCGTCGACTGGGCCGAGACCCAGTACCTGCCGCCGGCTCCCGACTCCACCCATTGGCGCATGCACTTCGACGGGTCCAAGATGCGCACCGGCTTGGGAGCCGGCGTCGTCCTTACCTCTCCCAAAGGCGACAAGCTCAGATACACGCTGCAGATTCACTTTGCCGCCTCCAACAACGTGGCCGAGTACGAGGCGCTCATACACGGGCTCCGGCTTGCCAAAGAACTCGGCATTCGCCGGATCCTATGTTATGGCGACTCGGACTTGGTGGTTCAGCAATCATCCGGCGACTGGGACGCCAATGACGCAAATATGGCGAGCTACCGCTTCCTGGTTCAACAACTCAGCGGATACTTTGAAGGATGCGAGTTCCTCCACGTACCGCGAGCCGACAACGAGCCAGCCGATGCCCTGGCTCGAATAGACTCCACTCGGCAAGCAATACCAACCGGCGTCGCTCTACAACGCCTCCTCAAGCCGTCCATCAAGCCGTCTCCAGAGTCCGATTCCATCTTCGTGCCGCCTGACCCCGACGCGGCCGGGTCCGGCTCGAAGAACCAAGCGGGCGACCCCGAGACTTCAGTAGTCGGCCCGGGGACTTCGGCAACCGGCTCGGGGACTGCAGTAACCGGCTCGGGGACTGCAGTAGCCGGCCCAGGGACTACACCAGCACAACAGCCGGCGACCGACTCCAGCATTTCACCACCCAGCCCACCCACCCTGGTGGCAGTAGCCACATTGGCAGTAGGAGAAGTCGCGGCTCCGTCATGGGCTCAGTCCATCCTCAACTTCCTAGTAAACCAAGATCTGCCGGCTGACGAAACAGAGGCAAGACAAGTCCAACGTCGAGCCGGAGCATACACAATCATCAACAGAGAACTAGTCAAGCGTAGTGTCACTGGAGTCCTCCAACGGTGCGTCGAGCAAGAGAAGGGCATTGCAATTCTCAAAGACATTCACCAAGGAGAATGCGGCCACCATGCGGCCTCAAGATCACTTGTCGCCAAAGCCTTCCGCCATGGTTTCTTCTGGCCGACTACTTTGGATGACGCCAAAGAATTAGTTAAATATTGCAAGGGGTGCCAACTCTTCAGCTCCAAGCAACACATGCCGGCTTCGGCACTCAAGACCATTCCCCTCACTTGGACCTTCGCCGTTTGGGGACTGGACATGGTGGGCCCATTCAAGATGGCACGCGGCGGCATGATGCATTTGCTCGTCGCCGTGGACAAATTCACCAAGTGGATTGAGGCAAAGCCGATCAAGAAGCTGAATGGGCCGACTGCTGTGACATTCATCGCAGACATAACAACTCGGTATGGCGTGCCACACAGCATCATCACCGACAATGGCACGAATTTTACCAAAGGAGCCTTGGCACGTTTCTGCGTAGCCCAAGGTATTCGGCTGGACTTAGCTTCCGTCGCCCACCCGCAGTCAAACGGCCAGGTCGAGCGAGCCAACGGCCTCATCCTCTCCGGCATGGCCAAACTATATGACTTTGTAGGGATAAGTTTTCTTTGGCTATGGTATTTTGATAAGACATAATTGCTTGATTAGCATACTTGGAGTATTACTATTTTTATGTCAACACTAAACTTTTATCTTAAATCTTTCGGATCTGAACATTCATACCACAATAGAGAAAAATACATTGAAGTATATTCTAGAAAGCATTGCACATCAAAAATTCTATTTTTATCATTTACCTACTCGAGGACGAGCAGGAATTAAGCTTGGGGATGCTTGATACGTCTCCAACGTATCTATAATTTTTGATTGTTCCATGCTATTATATATTCTGTTTTGGATGTTTAATGGGCTTATTTATACACTTTTATATTATTTTTGGGACCAACCTATTAACCGAGGCCCAGCCCAAATTGCTGTTTTTTGCCTATTTCGGTGTTTTGCAGCAAAGGAATATCAAACGGAGTACAGACGGAATTAAACCTCCGGGAGCGTGATTTTTGGAACAAACGTGATCCAGAGGACTTGGAGTGGACGTCAATGTGACGCCCCAAGACCGGAGCTTCAAATGCCTTCCAGGGTTTCCGGGTTCCGTCGTGTGACTTGTTTGGTTCTTTGCATTCATCATTGCATCATGTGCATTGCATCATGTCATCATGTCATCATGTCATTAATCTTTGCATCTCAAGTCGACTAAATAAATCATATGGATCTTCGGTCCATTTAAATTGAGGGAATTCACATGGTGAGTTCTCTTTATAACATATCCGCCCGATATTAGGGAGCTATATTAAATATTCCATTTTCGGAATCACCCATGAACACACTTGCAAAAATTTCCCCATGCCTTCGTCCCATGCATCATCTCTTTCTCCTTTCCTTCTATTTCCTCTCTTTTGATAGTTCCATTTTCCCCTTCTCTATTAATGTCCATTCTTTTCCTATAAATTCTAGACCGTGCCAGGAACACCTCCTCCAATTTTCAGATCCTTTGGACTTGTTTTGGTTGGATTCAAAAATGGCTCAAGCTTGAATCTAATTCAAACTTGAATTATTTTTCTATCTCTAAAATAGTGCCAAACCATTTTATTCTATTTGTGCAAAGTTCCGGCGCTCCAAGAATATATTTTTTCTGAAATATTCTTTCCCTAACCCTCTCTTTATTTATTTTTCTTCTCTCTATTTGTTTTTTAAAGCAAATCAGAGAGGAGTGAGAGAGAGCAGCAGGCCCATTCTCCTTCTAGGCCCAGCCGGCGCCCTCCCCCTAGGCGCAGCCCCTCTATACTGGGCCGGCCTCTAAGGCCCAGCCTGCTCTAACCCTAGCTGCCCCGATCCCCTCCACTCGATCCCCATCTCTCCCTCTCGTTCTTGTCCACCGCCACCACTCTCACCACGCACGCACAGAGGAGCGAAGCCCGACTCCCCCATCTCCCTCGCAGCCCCGCTCGATCCCCTCAGCCTCCCTCCTCCTTCGATCCAGGGATCCAGGCTGGACCCCCGTCGGCCTCCTCGCCGCCGTCGCGCCCACGGGGCCACCAGCAAGGCCATGTGCCCGCAGACGTCGTCCTCCGGTGCCCCAAGTCCCGCGCGACGCGCCAAGTCTCCATGGACGCGCCTCCTTCGCCGCCCGGACCAATCGTCCTCAACCCCGCCGAGCTCCATCGCGCCCCCGCGCCCTTAAGTGTCTTGCGCACCTCCGCCGTCCATCTTCTCAGCCGTGCCGCCGTCGTTTTGCAGGAGCTCCGCCTCCCTAGCGAGAACAGCCACCACCGGAGTTGTTCTTCCTCCATGCGCCGTCGTCGAGTTGCCATGGTCTCGACCTCTTGTGCCTCCTCCCTCCAGCGCCGCCTTGCTGCTCCCTCCCGTGCACAAGCCCCTCCTCTGCCATGGCCTTCCTCCTCCTGTGTCTGCAGCGATGATGTGCTGCTGCAGCTGCTCTTCCTGCGCGCCGCCTCCCTCGCTGAGCCCCGTGGCCTGGCCCTTCTACGGCAACTAGCGCCCCTCCATGGATGACCTCCACCACAGTTGCAACACCCGGAGCAAGACGACTACAACCCTGCGGCTTTCAGATGTATTGTTTTGGCCTTTGCATATCACTGTTGAACCGAGGAGACTAGCACCGCCAAGTCCAACGACAAACCCCGAAGATTTTTGAACGCGCCAAGTTTCCTCTCGAAAGTACATCTACATGATGACCCGCCAAGTACTACTACAAACCCGAAGAATTCGGATGCATCAAGTTCCCGAGGAGACCCATTTTTTGTCAAGTTCGACTACCCGTATCATCAAATACCACTACGGCCGGAGACCTCGGACACGCCAAGTACCCCTTCGAGCTATCAATACCGCAAGCGCCAAGTTCCACGACGACCCAAGTACCGCGAGAACGTTTGTACCTCTACCATCACCAAAGACCCGTGTAACACAAATGTCAAGTTTAACTACCGTCGCGTGAACCGCTACTTCCCACGACGACCCGTGTAACACAAATGTCAAGTTCAACTACCGTCGCGTGAACCGCTACTTCCACGACGACCCGTGAACAACTACTTCCCCTTCGACACGTGTACCCCTACCACCGAACTCGATCCGTTCCGATAATGCACGCATCAAAGGTATAACCCCGAGACGACGTTCGTGAACGAATGCTTGCGATGTTTGAGATGCTCGTGTTTGCACCATGTCCAAATTGTCACTCATTTCCTTGTCGCCAACTCGTGGGACACCCGGAATCCGGGAGCGCCCCACCATCTTTTTCACGCATCCGCACACTTCTCCTTTGCATCGGTATCTCAATTGAGTTACCGGAACCGAAACGCTGCCGTGGCACCGTTTTCGTATCGTTGTCGTGACACCCCTTTCCTTTCCACCACGGGGACAAATGCTTCATAATGCTCTTGTCAACTTTTAATAAGAATTGCATAAACTTGTTCATGTCATCCGCATCATGATAACAACAATTAAAATGTTTAAATTGTTGTTGCATTAAATTGCTTAATGCATATGGGGATTTACCGGATTTGTTGTTTGTTATATCCGGCCCCATTTAAATTGTTTAGATAGTATAGTTTTGTTATGCTTCACCTCTTGCCCTGTTAACTAACTATTAATATTGTTGAGTACCTAACCGAGAGTGAACTAAATAATTGATGTGGTGTTCCATCAATATGCAACGGAGTTGCATATTGAGCTCCACTTAATTTGTAGGATTGCTTGTGCACTTTGCCATGCCAGGCCTCATTAATCCGGACATGCATCATATTTGGTTGTGCATCATGTCATGCTTATGTGGTGGTTGTTTACTATGTTGTGTGCTTCTTTCCGGTGTTTGCTTCTTCGGGTTGGTTCCGGTAACATCGCGTTTGTGAGGACCCGTTCGTCTACGTCCGTTTGTCTTCTTCATGGACTCGTTCTTCTTCCTTGCGGGATTTCAGGCAAGATGACCATACCCTCGAAATCACTTCTATCTTTGCTTGCTAGTTGCTCGCTCTTTTGCTATGCCTATGCTACGATACCTACCACTTGCTTATCATGCCTCCCATATTGTTGAACCAAGCCTCTAACCTTGTCCTAGCAAAACTGTTGTTTGGCTATGTTACCGCTTTGCTCAGCCCCTCTTATAGTGTTGTTAGTTGCAGGTGAAGATTGAAGTTTGTTCCTCGTTGGAACATGGAGATGATGTTCCTTGTTGGAACATGTTTACTTGTTGGGATATCACAATATATCTTATTTAATTAATGCATCTATATACTTGGTAAAGGGTGGAAGGCTCGGCCTTATGCCTGGTGTTTTGTTCCACTCTTGCCGCCCTAGTTTCCGTCACATCGGTGTTATGTTCCCGGATTTTGCGTTCCTTACGTGGTTGGGCTATTATGGGAACCCCTTGACAGTTCGCCTTGAGTAAAACTCCTCCAGCAATGCCCAACATTGGTTTTACCATTTGCCACCTAGCCTTTTCCTTTCCCTTGGGAGTCGCGCTCCTGAGGGTCATCATTATTTTAACCCCCCCGGGCCAGTGCTCCTCTGAGTGTTGGTCCAAACTGTCAGCCGCCGGTGCCCACCAGGGGCAACTCTGGGCTGGCCTACCGGAAGTTTGGACAATTTGAGTGTGCCCTGAGAAAGAGATATGTGCAGCTCCTATCAGGATTTGTCGGCACATTCGGGCGGTGTTGCTGGTTTAGTTTTACCGTGTAGAAATGTCTTGTAGCCGGGATTCCGAGTATGATCGGGTCTTCCCGCTAGAAGGTCTATTCCTTCGTTGACCGTGAGAGCTTGTGATGGGCTAAGTTGGGACACCCCTGCAGGGATTTTAACTTTCGAAAGTCGTGCCCGCGGTTATGGGCAGATGGGAATTTGTTAATGTCCGGTTGTAGAAAACCTGAAGTTGACCTTATTTAAAATGCATCAACCGCGTGTGTAGCCGTGATGGTCTCTTTCCGGCGCAGTCCGGGAAGTGAACACAGTTGTTGGTGTTATGCTTGACGTAGGTTGTTCTAGGATCACTTCTTGATCATAGTTGTATCGACCGTGCTTTGCCTTCTCTTCTCGCTCTCATTTGCGTATGTTAGCCACCATATATGCTAGTCGCTTGCTGCAGCTCCACCTCATATCTTGCCTTACCTATAAGCTTAAATAGTCTTGATCGCGAGGGTGCGAGATTGCTGAGTCCCCGTGACTCACAGATACTTCCAAAACCAGCTTGTAGGTGCCGATGAGTCCGTGCAGATGACGCAACCAAGCCCAGGAGGAGCTCGATGAAGATCTTGTCCTTTATGTTGTTTCGTTCTAGTCGATCAGTAGTGGAGCCCAGTTGGGTCGATCGGGGATCTGTGTAGCATTTGGGGTAGTATTCTTTTACTTTGGCTCCGTAGTCGGGCCTTGTTTGTAACTGGTTGATGTAATGCTTTATTTATGTATTTGTGTGAAGTGGCGATTGTAAGCCAACTACGTATCTCTTTCCCTTATGTATTACATGGGTTGTGTGAAGATTACCTCACTTGTGACATTGCTTTTAATGCGGTTATGCCTCTAAGTCGTGCTTCGACACGTGGGAGATATAGCCGCATCGAGGGCGTTACAAGTTGGTATCAGAGCCTTCCCCGACCTTAGGAGCCCCCATTGCTTGATCGTTTTTAGTAGCCATTGTTGAGTCTAGAAAAATGTTTTGAGTCATTTAGAAATTATATATCGGAGAGTTTAGGAATTCTTTTTACTTCCCAGTCTCCTCATCGCTCTGGTAAGGCATCCTGACGTAGAGTTTTGACTCTTCTCTTCTCAAATTTCACGAAAAAAAATTTAGGATCACGCGGGTATCTTGGAATCGTTCCGATGGATTTGTGACGAGAACATTGTTCTTGGTGCCTCCTGTCATTTAGGGGTTGTGGCAGTGTCCCGGGGAGTTGAGCTCCGAGGTGTTGTCGTCACAATTTTATCGTCGCAGTTCTGGAATACCTGAGTTTAGTTTGCCGACATCGAAAATCTCTTTTATGCAGTTGTTGGTGACATAACTTCGACGCCACCTAGTACTGGGGCGGGAGTTCGGGAGTATCGCCATAACTTGTATAACGGATGCTTTTCGAAGGTTGAGGTAGATGGTTTCTGAGGTTTTTCTTGGTTATGTGTTGAAGGATGGATACAGCTGGATGTAGGATTTGCTAGTTTTGGGTGAGATATTATGCTTCCCCTGTATCCCCAACACCCGATTGCATAACCGGAAAATTTCAGGAGTTTATAAGTGGGAATTCAAGTAGCTCTTAGGATATCTTCCCGACAGATGTATGATATGAAATTGGGGTTCGACGTCTAGTGGTCCGCCTATTCACGGTCGGTTTTACAGTGGTCTCGTTGTGTCTTAAAGAGTCCTTGGCTATGCTGACTTGGGGACGCTTCGTATGTCATGTGCACTGCCTTGTACATGATGGTGCTGTATGATCGAGCCTGTGTAGGCCCCACCACGAAAACTTCGGACAAAATCTCTATCATATGTTTCTTCTGGCTTATTCTGCAAGCCAATCCTTTGTTTTTTTTGAGCTGTGGTATTCGAGTTGCTTTGAAGTCAAATGTTGATACCATCCCTTATCTAAGTGGTGTTCTCATATTCCTATGTGAATACTAATCCTTCTCGATCATCGAGTCTGTCATGTCAATCCTTTTTAACCGGTGTACTTCTCTTCAAGTGGATCCGATCATTGCAACATCCGCAAGATCAAGTATCAGTTCTTATCAACGGTGTTTGCTTCATCCGTTCCAAGTTGTCTTTGTTTTCCCACCCTCCCACCTTTGTTTCTTCAAGGACTCAGATTTCTTAATCAAGTATCCTTTTATTCATGTGAAGTCTCGCCATTCTTTTCCTTCATGTTCTTACCTGGTGGTTCTCATGAAGATGCTCTACTAGTTCAATATTCTCCATTCTTTTCTTCTCCGGTGGATTCAAATCAAGCGTTGGTGTTGATCATACCCTTTTTCCTTGTTTCAATGCCTTCTCTTACCGGTGCAACTCTTAATTATTCACCTCTCGCTATTCATTTGTTCCGGAGTGCTGAAGATACCACAGAAGATGTTGAAGTTTATTATTCTTTCAAGATCTTTCGGGAATGCTATCTTATTCAAGCCATTTAATTCAACCGGTGCTTTCTCTCTTAAATCGCTCAACGGTGTTTCTTTTCAGTGGGCCCTAACCCACAGGTCTTTTCCCGGGATCTTACCCGACTCTTCTTATTTTTCCTGGAGCTATTCTCAAATTCATTTCAAAATTTGATGTAAGAATGATTCTTCATCAGTCAAATGCCTTCTCCAAGATCTTTCACACTATTTTCATCGTTGACTCAACCTCTTCGCTTTTGATTCTTCCGGAGTAATCTCAACTATTCATGGTGGTGTTTCTCGTTGTCATTCTCGGATTTTGAAGATCGAAGAAGAGTTTTTCCTCCATATCTTATCCGTTCTCTCAAAGATTCGTGGTTCTAGTTTGAGGTCATCCTCTCATAATTGTTTTGATTGTGGGAATTCTTTTCATCCATCCGGAGCAATTCAGAGTCTTCTCAGTTTGATTATCCGGAGTCCAACAATTCAGGTTTATTCATTCTCAGCCTTCAGTTATCATTCTCCAATCTTGCCGGTGCATCTTTCAAGTGATCTCTAATCAGTTCATGATCCCTTCGTTCTCATGTATCTAGTTTGTCTCAAGCACCTTCGTTCATTTGCTAATTCTTATCGGTGATTCACCCCTACTTCGATCATTTTCAATTCTTACGGTGGTCCGTTCAAGAGTTCTCTTCCTTGGTCACCATATCAATTTATTCGTTGTTTCAACCCTTCCGGTGGTTCGTTCAATACCTTCTCAAGTTTATGTTATATCTCTCTTAATTTTTTTTCTACAAGATTAAGTAATATGCCAAATCCGTTGATTGTCATCAATTTAATTGGTGAAGGATAAGCATAATGTAATTCTTATTCTTGCTTCATCCAAATGATGGATTCGTTCATCCGGAGTTCGTTCACAATGACTAATTCTCGTTGTCAATTGTTCATCTTCTCTTTTTCCCGGAGTTCCAACCTCTTTCAATTATATCACCATGGAGATTCATCTAAATCGTTACAAGGATTCACCTTGTGTTTTCAACTTCTCTTTCTTTTCGTTTGATCTTCCTTTTGTTTTCCGGAGTTCTTCATGGAGGCTCAACATGATGGTTCATCAAGGAGTTAATTCCTTCTCGAAGTGTTCAGTGAGATTCTTTTCAGAGGAGCTCAAGCTTTCTCCATCTTGCAATCCGGAGTGCAATTCTTTCTACCGTATCATCGGAGGTGGTATTATGTCATTCTTGATAATTTGAGTTCATGTTTCATGATTCACATGTTATCAGGAATGAGATATTTTAAATCCATCAATCTCGTCATTGGAGTTATCTTGGGTCATATTTCACCTAAAGCCTTCCCTAAGGATTGTTGCTATTTATGGTGCCCATAAATGACCCAAGTTCTTCTTCTTTTTTCCTTCCGGTGAAATAATCTTCTCGTCTCCTTGTTCATGCCAATCCAATTCTTCTTCCCGTGAGTGGCAGGTTGTCACCTCATAATTTTGAGATGTATTCCATAAGACCATATCAAGATTATTCTTTCCGTTGTTGGTTTTCCAACAACTCCGTTCTAGCATTTGTTGTAAGCGTGTTCTACCAAGATCTTGTTTTCTCCTCCGTTCATTCCATTCCATCCTCTCTTTCTTCCGGAGGCTTCGTGATGTTGCTCTCTTCAACCCATCTTCTTGTTTTGTCAAGATCATTTTCTTTCTTTTGCTTATCCATTTAACCGGAGCGTTGTGTCCTGTGCTCAAGTTCTTTTCGCCTTATCAAGCCTTGCATATCTTTTCAACCGGAGTGTTGTCTGAGATCTTTCTTACCCCTTGTTCCATTCATTCAATAGTTCCGGAGGCAGTATGTTGTGATTTTATCAAGTATCTTCTCATCTTATCAAGTTCTTATTCTATTCCTTTTCTTTTCAGTCGGGGTGCTGTCCAAATTATATCATTATTAATCCTTTTCTATCTTGTTTTAACCGGAGCGGTTTCAATATTTATCTTGCCCTTCAACCTCAAGGTTTTTTTTGCAATGTTCTTTGTTCCTCTTTTCTAAAGGAGTGTTTTTGACCTTGTTCACCTTCGTTGTATTATGTCTTGAATTTTTTCAACCTCGCAAGGTTCTTTGGTTTCACTCATTCGTCAAAGAAGCAACTTAGTTTTACCTCTTCTATTTCTCTTCCGTTTTTCCCTCCGGTCCCATTCTAGATCTCAGGACGAGATCCTCTCGTAGTGGTGGAGTGTTGTGACGCCCCAAGACCGGAGCTTCAGATGCCTTCCAGGGTTTCCGGGTTCCGTTGTGTGACTTGTTTGGTTCTTTGCATTCATCATTGCATCATGTGCATTGCATCATGTCATCATGCCATCATGTCATTAATCTTTGCATCTCAAGTCGACTAAATAAATCGTATGGATCTTCGGTCCATTTAAATTGAGGGAATTCACATGGTGAGTTCTCTTTATAACATATCCGCCCGATATTAGGGAGCTATATTAAATATTCCATTTTCGGAATCACCCATGAACCCACTTGCAAATATTTCCCCATGCCTTCGTCCCATGCATCATCTCTTTCTCCTTTCCTTCTATTTCCTCTCTTTTGATAGTTCCATTTTCCCCTTCTCTATTAATGTCCATTCTTTTCCTATAAATTCTAGACCGTGCCAGGAACACCACCTCCAATTTTCAGATCCTTTGGACTTGTTTTGGTTGGATTCAAAAATGGCTCAAGCTTGAATCTAATTCAAACTTGAATTATTTTTCTATCTCTACAATAGTGCCAAACCATTTTATTCTATTTGTGCAAAGTTCCGGTGCTCCAAGAATATTTTTTCTGAAATATTCTTTCCCTAACCCTCTCTTTATTTTTTTTCTTCTCTCTATTTGTTTTTTTTGTTAAAGCAAATCAGAGAGGAGTGAGAGAGAGCAGCAGGCCCATTCTCCTTCTAGGCCGAGCCGGCGCCCTCCCCCTAGGCGTAGCCCTTCTATACTGGGCCGGCCTCTAAGGCCCAGCCTGCTCTAACCCTAGCTGCCCCGATCCCCTCGACTCGATCCCCATCTCTCCTTCTCGTTCTTGTCCACCGCCGCCACTCTCACCACGCATGCACAGAGGAGCGAAGCCCGACTCCCCCATCTCCCTCGCAGCCCCGCTCGATCCCCTCAGCCTCCCTCCTCCTTTGATCCAGGGATCCAGGCTGGACCCCCGTCGGCCTCCTCGCCGCCGTCGCGCCCATGGGGCCACCAGCAAGGCCCTGCGCCCGCAGACGTCGTCCTCCGGCGCCCCAAGTCCCGCGCGACGCGCCAAGTCTCCATGACCGTGCCTCCTTCGCCGCCCGGACCAGTCGTCCTCAACCCCGCCGAGCTCCATCGCGCCCCCGCGCCCTTAAGTGTCTTGCGCACCTCCGCCGTCCATCTTCTCAGCCGTGCCGCCGTCGTTTTGCAGGATCTCCGCCTCCCTAGCGAGAACAGCCACCACCGGAGTTGTTCTTCCTCCGTGCGCCGTTGTCGAGTTGCCATGGTCTCGACCTCTTGTGCCTCCTCCCTCCAGCGCCGCCTTGCTGTTCCCTCCCGTGCACAAGCCCCTCCTCTGCCATGGCCTTCCTCCTCCTGTGTCTGCAGCGATGATGTGCTGCTGCAGCTGCTCTTCCTGCGCGCCGCCTCCCTTGCTGAGCCCCGTGGCGTGGCCCTTCTGCGGCAACTAGCGCCCCTCCATGGATGACCTCCACCACAGTTGCAACACCCGGAGCAAGACGACTACAACCCTGCGGCTTTCAGATGTATTGTTTTGGCCTTTGCATATCACTGTTGAGCCGAGGAGACTAGCACCGCCAAGTCCAACGACAAACCCCGAAGATTTTTGAACGCGCCAAGTTTCCTCTCGAAAGTACATCTACATGATGACCCGCCAAGTACTACTACAAACCCGAAGAATTCGGATGCATCAAGTTCCCGAGAAGACCCGTTTTTCGTCAAGTTCGACTACCCATATCATCAAGTACCACTACGGCCGGAGACCTCGGACACGCCAAGTACCCCTTCGAGCTATCAATACCGCAAGCGCCAAGTTCCACGACGACCCAAGTACCGCGAGAACGTTTGTACCTCTACCGTCGCCGAAGACCCGTGTAACACAAACGTCAAGTTCAACTACTGTCGCGTGAACCGCTACTTCCCACGACGACCCGTGAACAACTACTTCCCCTTCGACACGTGTAACCCTACCACCAAACTCGATCCGTTCCGATAATGCACTCTTCAAAGGTATAACCCCGAGATGACGTCCATGAACGAATGCTTGCGATGTTTGAGATGCTCGTGTTTGCACCATGTCCAAATTGTCACTCGTTTCCTTGTCGCCAACTCGTAGGACACCCGGAATCCGGGAGCGCCCCACCATCTTTTTCACGCATCCGCACACTTCTCCTTTGCATCGATATCTCAATCGAGTTACCGGAACCGGAACGCTGCCGTGGCACCATTTTCGTATCGTTGCCGTGGCACCCCTTTCCTTTCCACCACGGGGACAAATGCTTCATAATGCTCTTGTCAACTTTTAATAAGAATTGCATAAACTTGTTCATGTCATCCGCATCATGGTAACAACAATTAAAATGTTTAAATTGTTGTTGCATTAAATTGCTAAATGCATATGGGGATTTACCAGATTTGTTGTTTGTTATATCTGGCCCCATTTAAATTGTTTAGATAGTATAGTTTTGTTATGCTTCACCTCTTGCCATGTTAACTAACTTTTAATATTGTTGAGTACCTAACCGAGAGTGATCTAAATAATTGATGTGGTCTTCCGTCAATATGCAACGGAGTTGCATATTGAGCTCCACTTAATTTGTAGGATTGCTTGTGCAATTTGCCATGCCAGGCCTCATTAATCCGGACATGCATCATATTTGGTTGTGCATCATGTCATGCTTATGTGGTGGTTGTTTACTATGTTGTGTGCTTCTTTCCGGTGTTTGCTTCTTCGGGTTGGTTCCGGTAACGTCGCATTTGTGAGGACCCGTTCGTCTATGTCTGTTTGTCTTCTTCATGGACTCGTTCTTCTTCCTTGCGGGATTTCAGGCAAGATGACCATACCCTCGAAATTACTTCTATTTTTTCTTGCTAGTTGCTCGCTCTTTTGCTATGCCTATGCTACGATACCTACCACTTGCTTATCATGCCTCCCATATTGTTGAACCAAGCCTCTAACCCACCTTGTCCTAGCAAACCATTGTTTGGCTATGTTACCTCTTTTCTCAGCCCCTCTTATAGCGTTGTTAGTTGCAGGTGAAGATTGAAGTTTGTTCCTCGTTGGAACATGGAGATGATGTTCCTTGTTGGAACATGTTTACTTGTTGGGATATCACAATATATCTTATTTAATTAATGCATCTATATACTTGGTAAAGGGTGGAAGGCTCGGCCTTATGCCTGGTGTTTTGTTCCACTCTTGCCGCCCTAGTTTCTGTTATATCGGTGTTATGTTCCCGGATTTTGCGTTCCTTACGCGGTTGGGCTATTATGGGAACCCCTTGACAGTCCGCCTTGAGTAAAACTCCTCCAGCAATGCCCAACATTGGTTTTTACCATTTGCCACCTAGCCTTTTCCTTTTCCTTGGGAGTCGCGCTCCTGAGGGTCATCATTATTTTAACCCCCTCGGGCCAGTGCTCCTTTGAGTGTTGGTCCAAACTGTCAGTCGCCAGTGGCCACCAGGGGCAACTCTAGGCTGGCCTACCGGAAGTTTGGATAATCTGAGTGTGCCCTGATAAAGAGATATGTGCAGCTCCTATCGGGATTTGTCGGCACATTCGGGCGGTGTTGCTGGTTTAGTTTTACCCTGTCGAAATGTCTTGTAACCGGGATTCCGAGTCTGATCGGGTCTTACCGCTAGAAGGTCTATTCCTTCGTTGACGGTGAGAGCTTGTGATGGGCTAAGTTGGGACACCCCTGCAGGGATTTGAACTTTCGAAAGCCGTGCCCGCGGTTATGGGCAGATGGGAATTTGTTAATGTCCGGTTGTAGAAAACCTGAAGTTGACCTTATTTAAAATGCATCAACTGCGTGTATAGCCGTGATGGTCTCTTTCCGGCGGAGTCCAGGAAGTGAACACGGTTGTTGGAGTTATGCTTGACGTAGCTTGTTCTAGGATCACTTCTTGATCATAGTTGTATCGACCATGCTTTGCCTTCTCTTCTCGCTCTCATTTGCGTATGTTAGCCACCATATATGCTAGTCGCTTGCTGCAGCTCCACCTCATATCTTGCCTTACCTATAAGCTTAAATAGTCTTGATCGCGAGGGTCCGAGATTGCTGAGTCCCCATGACTCACAGATACTTCCAAAACCAGCTTGCAGGTGCCGATGAGTCCGTGCAGATGACGCAACCAAGCCCAGGAGGAGCTCGATGAAGATCTTGTCCTTTATGTTGTTTCGTTCTAGTCGATCAGTAGTGGAGCCCAGTTGGGGTCGATCGGGGATCTGTGTAGCATTTGGGGTAGTCTTATTTTATTTTGGCTCCGTAGTCGGGCCTTGTTTGTAACTGGTTGATGTAATGCTTTATTTATGTATTTGTGTGAAGTGGCGATTGTAAGCCAACTACGTATCTCTTTCCCTTATGTATTACATGGGTTGTGTGAAGATTACCTCACTTGCGACATTGCTTTCAATGCGGTTATGCCTCTAAGTCGTGCTTCGACACGTGGGAGATATAGCCGCATCGATGGCGTTACAGTCAAGCAACCAACGAGGAGGCCACGAGGCAGCGGGCGCTCCCTCCCCCCTCGTGGGCCCCTCGTGGCTCCACCGACCTACTTCCTCCTATATATACCTACGCACCCTGAAAACATCCAGGAGCACCACGAAACCCTATTTCCACCGCCGCAACCTTCTGTACCCAAGAGATCCCATCTCGGGGCCTTTTCTGGAGCTCCGTCGAAGGGGGCATTGATCATGGAGGGCCTCTACATCAACTCCATGGCCCCTCCGATGATGTGTGAGTAGTTTACCTCAGATCTAGTTATTAGCTAGATGGCTTGTTCTCTCGGTTTGGATCTCAATACAAAGTTCTCCTCGATTCTCTTGGAGATCTATTCGATGTAATCTTCTTTTGCGGTGTGTTTGTCGAGATCCGATGAATTGTGGGTTTATGATCAAGACTATCTCACTACAAGAAATATGTCAACTAGTGACCTTCTGTCAATGACCCTGGAAGAATTGGTCATAGATCTATGACCATTTCAGACCAATTGGTCAAAAGCTGTTCGGGGGGCTCCAAACCCTAAACTATAACGACCATTTTGGTCAGAAAGGTCGTAATTTCCTTACACAAAATGGTCCTAAAGCAAACAGCGTTGGTCCGCTGCCTTATCTCTAGTTGTTAACGACCAATATAGATGGTCATAGCCTTGTAAATTGTGGTGGGTTGTGATGACTAGGCACCATCTCATCAGTTCTGCCTATGTGTCATGTCCATGTGTCAATTTTTGCCATAGGTTGTGAAGCAACCTATATTTCTGTCAATTCCAAAATTCCCCAAAAAATCTCATAAATTCTTTGGGTCATATCTTTGTCAAATATGTAAAAATCCTTCCTTGCCTGGTTCAAAAATTATTCAACAATATTCATTTTCCTATTCTGTTCACAACAATACTTTGTGAAGGAAGTGCTATTTATATATTCTTGATTGCCCTCAAAATTTTGGGGCACTCTTTCCTATCCAAATCATTTCGTCGTGACAAAATTCAGCTCCATTTGCCGAGTATATCTTCCTCGGCAAATTTCCAAAGTTTTTTTCCACCTAGAAGCATTGTGAAGGAAGTACCATTTTTATATATCCAAATGACATGAAATTTATACAGTTCCTTCATATGCCAAAATTATCACCCTCCTCCAAATTGCAGCTCAGTCAAATCATCTATGTGAGCCCAGGTTCAATTTATATTTTATGGCCAGATTGGCACATTGCAAAGCAAGTGTTATCCAGATCCCTCCTATTACCCTCAAATTTTTTTGGCACTCTTCCATACCCAAATCATTGCCACATGATAATATTCAGCTCCATTTTCCTAGTAAATCTTTCTTAGGAAATTTCCAAAGTTTCTATCTCGAGTGTAGCTTTGTGAAGTAAGTACTAGCTAGGCTTACCCAAATGATCTGAAATTTACCAGAGCATGACCATACCTATGTAACCTACCTACACCAAATTTGAGCTCATTTCATTTATCCAATTTCTCTCGCTAATTTTCCCAAGTTTTTGTGCAGGGAATAGCATTATGAAGGAAGTACCACTTTGGCATGTCCAAGTGGTATCAATTTTCTACAATGCTTTCCTATGCCCAAATAACCACCCCCACCAAATTTCAGCTCAATCCATTCATTATTTTGAGCCCAACTTCAACATTCGTATTTCTGTCCAGTGTGGTACTTTGCAAAGCAAGTACCACCTAGGCTCCTCCTTTTGAGCTAAAAAATTGTGAAGACAGTCTTCTTAGTAGATGATCATCCTCAGCCAAAACTCACGCCCATTGGCCATGTGCATTCCCCGTATCGCTAATCAAACACTTGGCTGCTAATGCATGTTTGAGGATAGTTCGGTCTCCTTGTGAGAATCTTATGTTGTAATTTTATTCCTAGCACCTGCCTGAGGAGTACCGAACCCCCTAGACATGCCTAGGCCGCCCAGGACACATGGCAACGCCACAGTCACGCGGTGACCACGCGGCGGGCATGCGAGTTTACGCGCTCTGGAGTTAGGGCCCTCGTCCACCATCCAAACCTTGATGTATCGCCACCAAACCATGTATGTCTGATTAAATAGATACTTATATAACTAGAAATGATTTTTGGAAAAAATAAAGAGCAAACTATAAGGTAGATGCAGTTCAAAATTGACCCACTTCCTGCTGAATCCGCAGAAATTTGTCTTTTTCACAAGTGGTGGATCAAAACTTTTGACACCCAACCATTTTGTCAATTATGCATTAAATATGGCCTAATATTTTAGAAAAATTATTTGGTCCAATTTTGCAACAAATATATGGTAGGTCCTTCACAAAAAGAACTCAATTCGGGCACTTAGAAAATGGAAAATGAATTTTCTGTGCAAAGAAAATAAAAACTCCCTTAGGAAACATTGTTTGGAATTCCAAAATGCACCATTGTGCACAATATGAGATCATTTGAACAAACTATGCCATGAATGTGGCCATAAGATTGATCATTTGGCTTGAAAGTCATGAATCTTCACGCATGATAGCTCATTTCTGAGAACACTTTTTTAAAATAATTGTCGTATTACAAGTTTACTATTTTTTCTGGAAACTTGGTCACATATAATGACACAATGCGAAGGTTTTCCAATTTTTTGATTTTTTTTGAATTTTTTATGCCCATTTCAAAATGCGATCAAAACGGTGGGTTTGACCGTTCCTAGCTAGTGGTTGAATCTTGGAAAACTTTTGACGTTTCTCTGATTAAATAGATACTTATGTATCTAGAAATGATTTTTTGATAAAATAAAGAGCAAACTATGAGGCAGCTGCAATTCAAATTTGACCCGCTTCCTGCTGAATCAGCGGGAATTTCTCTTTTTCACGAGAGGTGGATCAAGGCTTGGTCAATTGTGAATCAAATATGGCCTAGTATTTTAGAAAATTGATTTGGTCCAATTTTGCAACAAATATATGGTAGGTCCTTCACAAAAAGAACTCAATTCGGGCACCCGGAAAGTGGAAAAATGTCTTTTTTGCCAAAAAAACTCATGTCTCACGACACCTTTTTAAAGATATTTATCTTTTTTCATGTTTTTTATTTTTTTCTGAAAACTTGTTCACATTTTGGTGACACAATGAGAAGGTTTTCCTTTTTCGTTTTGAATTTCTCAAGTCATAAAATAGCTGACATGATTTTAATGCATTATTTTTAGGCAACTATGACCTATTTAGATGGCCATAACATCATACTGCATTCTGATTAGTCCGTGGACGTCTCACGTGGATCGTGCATCATACGTCGTCGGATGCTCGCGGATCCAACGACCGTCCTCAACCCTTCCACACTAACTCTGAAACCCTAGGTCATTTTCCATCCACCCCGCCTCCTTTCTTTCCTCGCTCCCTTCTCCTCCTCTCCCCTTCCAAGTCTTCTCTATCGCGATGCTGCACCTCCCACGATTCGATCCAATCCTCTCTCCCGATCCCACCTGCCGGCGGCGACCTCCTCTCAACCAGCCCCGCCGGTGGCCTCCAGATCCAACCCAGCAGCTACTAGCTCAAGCCCAACTCCTACCCCGTGGCCATGTCCATGGCAGGGGGAGCCCGAATCCCTAGCCCGTGGTGGCTAGGGTTTCGGTCGCCTCCAACTCGATCTGGCGCTGCTCCGGTGAATCCCGAACCCTCAAGCGCCGATCCATCTCCGGGATGGCCTTGATCTGCTCGAGGACGACCGGTTCTTCGTCAACCTGCAAGGACGCGCGCCGGCAGCAGGCAATCTCCTCTCCGGCGAGCCCACCCATGGCGACCAGGATGGTCTCCCCCTCCCAAATCCATCACGGTCTCCGAAATCTCCCTCTGCCCCTCAAGGTACGACCCATCTCCCCTCTCATATTTTAGTTTTTTTCTTGATTTGGTATGGTGGTGGTTCACCTCTATCCCCCTCTCTCACTCTCTGTGCTTGTAGCGGCTGTTCACCCCCAACCTCCGGTCCATGCGCGCGGCTGTTGATCCACTCGAGCGAGCGGGATGCTGGAAGGGAAGGCGACTGTGGAGGACACCAACATGCCAGCCAAGATGCAGCCGTAGGCCACGCCGGCGGCGTCCAGGGCGCTCGTCCGCTTCAACGTCCTCGACTGCCGGAGCATCGCGGTGCACATCAAGAAGGTGAGAAACTTGCCAATACCGCCCCCAAATCTATAGCCTCTGAATCTGCAAGTAACAAGCTAGAGACAGTCTTGCAAGAGAAATAACGATGTACTTGAACATGAATCAGCAGTTCGCTACGCAAGTGCTGCCGAATGATTGGATCTGATTTGGACGGCTGCACTGCAGGAGTTCGACACGATCCATGGCCTGGGGTGGCAGTGCGTGGTGGGCTACAGCTTTGGCTGCTACTTCACGCACAGCAAGGGGAGCTTCATATACTTCAAGTTTGAGTTGCTCAGGTTCCTCGTCTTCAAAGGCATGGCGGATGAGCAACCGCTGCCGTGCTGATCTAGTCTGTAAGTTTATGTGACAAGGTGAGCATACAACTTGTGATGCATTTTCTTGGTCTGTAGGTTTACGTGAGTTCTGATCCGATGGTGGCATTTTACATGCTGTTTTTGTTCTTCAGCGCCAGTTAACGATCTAAATGGTTCGGCATTCAGCAAAAGGATACCTGCATACTCACGTTGCAGTTTTTCAAATGCTGAAAGTTTCTTCAGACTCCAGATTGCCTTCACTTGGACAAAGTTGAGCCAGCGACCGTCGCCCACAACCACGGTGGCCACCTTGCTCCCCTCCTCCCTTCAGTTATCAGTTTAAATATGCAAATAGTCACTTCCTTTTGCAATTCTGGTCAGTTTAAATAATGGCTATTGAAGATCCATTTATACTTCCACATGGTTTCAGAATCTGGATAGAATCACTATAGCGGTTATGTGATTCATTCTATAGCTTGCGTTTGGTACTTGGAAATAACAGAATAGAAATTTGGAATTTTTTTGACACGCCATGTAGTATACTGAAAACCTCCTTTATTCTAGCGCTGCTACACAACGCTAGTTAGGATGAGTACAACTACATTTTTATCTATCTGAAAAATGGTGCAAATATTTACTAGTACTTGCCTTGGTGATATGACACGTCCATGGTGCGATTTAATTAGATTCAGACTTCGATAGGCCAGCTGGCCAGGGCGTGTGCTTGTATTAGCATGGAACAGTTACTACTAATTAATGAAGAAAGCACACTTGTTCACATAAAGGAAGATATGTCTGTGTTAGTATTCGTGTTCTTGATCTTACCTGACAGACTTGTTTTTACTAATATAAACAAATAAAATCAGAATGTTTGCATAAATCATTCTCACTTTTAGTTGAGTACTAAGTATGTAGTGTCTTTAGTTCTTTGCTTATATTATAGTCAGAATTATACCGTGTGACTGAATAATGTGTTATTTAGTTAGCTAAGCAGTATCTTTAGTTTTCTGATGATTGCTCAACTCTCAATTCTGAATAAATAAGTAGCTGACCCTATTGGTTCTTTCTTTCTTCAGGGCTATGAGTTGATGGCCACGCTGCTGTTTTGCTCTGCTTGATAATTCTTTTACTGTCTAGACTGCTCTCTGCATAGTTTCCAGTTGCTTATAAAACAATAAAATAGTGGTGATGTGAGGTCCGACAATGGTTTGTAATTTTGGTTTCATCCCCAACCTCTCCAGCTAGCTTCTTCTTCACATCATATCATATTTGCACCTGCTGCTGCATCATGGATTCGATGGTCACCTACTAGCTAAGTTGCTTAGCTTGTATTGCCATCGAATTGGTCAATACTGTTTCACTTTGCTTGTTTCTTGTACTAGGTCTGTCAGTTACAGCATAAACAAACAAATTGCTTAGCTCTCAACTATGAATACATAGCTAGCTAAACTTGTTCTTTCTTTCTTTCTTTCTTTCTTTCTTTCTTTCTTTCTTTAGAGCTGTGACTTATATGGGTCAAGCTGTTGTTTTGCTGTACTCAATGATACTATTGCTGCCTGTATACTTATACATGTGGTGATATTTTCCTGAACTGAAGTTGTGAATGTACCATTATTTTCCTGCTGCTACTTATCCCTGGCTCACCTATTCTAGTTGGTTTCAATTGATATTTGTCTCATCCAGCACTCTGACTATAAATGTGTTGTTTTAATCCTGATGATGTTGTAGTATAAGGTGGAACACTATATTCCTATTTTAATCCAAAAGGAATAAAGCAATCATGTTTGTTTGCGTGGTGTGTGTCGATCTCAAAATGGCGGACAAAACATGACAAGTGAACACTTTGAGGCTCAGTTTCCTGTTCCGTGTTGTAGTTTCTTGATTTATTTTGCATATGCAGCACATCATCTTGAATATCATCTGTTTGTATATGCTTAGGGTATGCATGATGCCTATGCTCTGTATTAGATCAGTATGTTAATATTAGTAGGCATATATCCATGTATGAGCAGTGCATAGTGCAGTTGGCCATATTCTAGCTCATATGGAACTTCCTGTGATATGGTGCAGTCCTGTTTTGTTTCATTGATTGCTTTTTATTTTATCCCTAACCATTTTTTGCTCTATAACATGTAGATGTTGGCGTTCGTTCATGTTTCGTCGCAAGCTCTAGGATGAAGAAGTGAAGAAGCATTTAGTTCAAGCTCATTGGAGCTAGTTATACTTTTATAGATATTTAGTTGAAACACTCAATTTAGTTGTGTTCTTGGTGGCTGTAAACCTGATGTGAAGTATGTTTGATTATAAACGTGGTGTGAACTATGTTTGATTGTAATGTACCAAATTTGGTTGTTTGATCTGTTTGAAGTATTACTTCTCTTTTAAATCTGTTCTGATTTAAATATTTGTTTTTATTTACTAGAAAATTGAAATCTGAAGAATCTGACCCTGACCATTGGGACCCACTCAATTAGGACCCATTTGACTATTGGATCCGTCTTAAAAAAAGTAATTGTTGAGACAAAAAGGCCATGACCCAGAAAATAAAAAGGCCGAATTGCTTGCTAGGCACATGTAGCTATTAAAAATTGTCAGGAAAAAATATAAGTGGGCTGAATTGTTGGGCCAGGCCCATGTAAAACAACGAACTGGACCGGGCTGATTTTAACCAATGACCTTTTCAATTGGTCGCGATTTTGCCACGTTAGATTGCCACGTCGGATCCGACGTGGCCTCGGCAGACAACCAGTGACCAAAACAAAAAGTCATGGGTTCAACAACCAACACAGAGAAGGTCGCTAATTTCAGTTTACGACCGCCAGCTTTTGACCTTCTGTTTTTGGTCACAAAAAGGTCGCAAATGAAAAACTATGACCTTTCAGCGGCCAATAGTGAGGGTCACAAGTTGACATATTTCTTGTAGTGTCTATGAAAAATATTTGAATCTTCTCTGAATTCTTTTATGTATGATTGGTTATCTTTGCAAGTCTCTTTGAATTATCAGTTTGGTTTGGCCTACTAGATTGATCTCTCTTGCAATGGGAGAAGTGCTTAGCTTTGGGTTCAATCTTGCGGTGCTCGATCCCAGTGACAGTAGGGGAAACGACACGTATTGTATTGTTGCCCTCGAGGATAAAAAGATGGGGTTTATATCATATTGTATGAGTTTATCCCACTACATCATGTTATCTTGCTTAAAGTGTTACTCCGTTCTTATGAACTTAAGACTCTAGATGCATGCTGGATAGCGGTCGATGTGTGGAGTAATAGTAGTAGATGCAGGCAGGAGTCGGTCTACTTGTCACGGACGTGATGCCTATATACATGATCATACCTAGATATTCTCACAATTATTCGCTTTTCTATCAATTGCTAGACAGTAATTTGTTCACCCACTGTAATACTTATGCTATCTTGAGAGAAGCCACTAGTGAAACCTATGGCCCCCGGGTCTATTTTCCATCATACAAGTTTCCAATCTATTTTATTTTGCAATCTTTACTTTCAATTTATATCATAAAAATACCAAAAATATTTATTTTATTACCATTATATCTATCAGATCTCACTCTTGCAAGTGGCCGTGAAGGTATCGACAACCCCTTTATCGCGTTGGTTGCGAGGTTCTTATTTGTTTGTGTAGGTACGAGGCGACTCGCGCGTGGTCTCCTACTGGATTGATACATTGGTTCTCAAAAACTGAGAGAAATACTTACGCTGCTTTGCTGCATCACCCTTTCCTCTTCAAGGGAAAACCAACGCGTGCTCAAGAGGTAGCAGCTATCCCTACAAAATCATATAGTCTCGTCATGCTATGTCTTCTTAACACAAAGTATTTATCATGCACAAACACAAAGTAGTTATCATGCACAACCCCGATGACAAGATGATCAATTGGTTCACACTTTTTAACGCGCTTCAGCTTTTTCAACTCTCACGCTATACATGAGCGCAAGCCATGGATAAAGCACTATGGGTGCTATAGAGTATAATGATAGGGGTAAATATAGAGAAGACAAAAAAGTAGAAAGTCTCACATCGATGCGGCTAACCAACGGGCTATGGAGATGCCCATCGATTGATATCAACGTGAGGAGTAGGGATTGCCATGCAACGAATGCAGTAAGACCTATAAGTGTATGAAAGCTCAATATGAAAACTAAGTGGGCATGCATCTAATCCTATAATGATAAATTCCCACTAGTATATGAAGGTGACAACATAGGAGACTCTCCATATGAAAAACATGGTGCTACTTTAGAGCACAAGTGTGGTAAGGGATACTAACAATGCCCCTTCTCTCTTTGTTTATTTATTTATTTCTTTTTTCTTTCTTCTTTCTTCTTTTCTTTTCTTTCTTTATTTTCTCTCTCATTGTCGGGAGCCTCATCCTGACTTGTGGGGGAATCATAGTCTCCATCATCCTTTCCTCACTAGGGCACTACTCTAAAAATGATAATGATGATCATCACACTTCTATTTACTTATAACTCAAAAGAAAATAAAAATTAGAACTCGATACCTATGGAAAAGTATGACTCTATATGAATGCCTCTGGCATGTACATGATGTGCAATGATCTAGCGTAACATGTATGAAAAATGACGAACGGTGCCTGAGCCACAATTACTATGTCAGCTATATGATCATGCAAAGCAATATGACAATGAATTCTCAAGTCATCAAACGGAAGCGGTGGAAGTTGCATGGCAATATATGTCGGAATGGCCATGGAAAAGCCATAATAGGTAGGTATAGTGGCTATTTTGAGGAAGATATAATAAGGCTTATGTGTGATAGAGCGTATCATATCACGGGGTTTGGATGCACCTGTGAAGTTTGCACCATGTCTCGATGTGAGAAAGGGCAATGCATGGTACCGTAGAGGCTAGCAAATTACGAAAAGGTAAGAATACGCATAATCCATGGACTCACATTATTCATAAAGAACTCATATACTTATTGCAAAAGTTTATTAGCCCTCGAAGCAAAGTACTACTACGCATGCCCCTAGGGGGATAGATTGGTAGGAATATACCATCGCTCGTCCCCGAGTGCCACTCATAAGGAAGACAATCAATAATAAATAATGCTCCAACATCATAGCATAACAAGAGACTATACGTGCATGCTTCGGGAATCACAAACCTTAACACCAATGTTCTTACTAACCACAACCGTTTACTATTACCTCCCACATATTATCATCTCTATATCGCAAAACTATTGCAAGGAATCAAACATATCATATTCAGTGATCCATAAGTTTTATGTAGGATCTTATGACTAACCATGCAATTGACCAATTCCTTTTGACTCTCTAAATAGATATAAGTGAAGCATGAGAGTTTAATTATTTCTACAAAAGACCATGCTCTAAAAAATATAAGTGAAGCAAAAGAGCATTCTTCAAATAATGGTTTTCTATGTGAAGAGAAACAGGCAATCCACACTTCAAATGATATAAGTGAAGCACATGAAGCATTCTATAAAGCCATACTCGAAAGGTATAAGTGAAGTGCAATGAGCATTCTATAAATCAACCATGGACTATCTCATACCAGCATGGTGCATAAAAGAAAAATGGAAAAGCTAAATGCAAAAGATGCTCCAAGATTCACACATATCACATGAACGAAACGAAACCAAAAACATACCGATACTTGTTGAAGAAAGATGGGATGCCTTTCGGGGCATCCCCAAGCTTAGACGCTTGAGTATCCCTGAATATTTACTTTGGGTGCATTGGGCATCCCCGAGCTTGATCTCTCGCCTCTCCTCCTTCTCCTCATATCGAGACCTCCTCGATTTTTGATCACTTCATCCACACAAAACTCAACAGAAAGTTTGGTAAGATTCGTTAGTATAATAAAGCAAATCACTACTCTAAGTACTATTGAAAACCAATTCATATTTTGTTTTTACATTGTAGCTACTTTAATATAACTTTTTCATGGCTCAATCCACTGATAGAATCGATAGTTTCATCAAAACAAGCAAAACAATGCATAAAAATAGAATCTGTCTTAAACAGGACAGTCTGTAGTAATCTGAACATTCACCATACTTCTGGTACTCCAAAAATTCTGAAAAATTTAGGAAAAATAAAAATTTTGTATAGAAAGACAGTGCAAAAAGTTTAAGAAACGTTTGACGTTCTAGTAAAAAAATGTAAAATCGCGCACTACAGCCAAAGTTTCTGTTTTGCACTGCACAAACCAACAAGCAATCTAAACATCCTAAAGGCAAACCTTGGCACATTATTTTTATAATACAATGGAATTGTACAAGGGGATAATTATTTTGTTGAAAAGTTTCTGTAATTAAGATTCACAAAGTTTCCGTGAGCATGAACAAAGTTCAAGGAGCTCCCCCACTTCAACAATGCTTGTCTCTTTCACTTTCACTTTCCTTTTTGAAAACTTTTGTGTTCCCCTCTATATGTTTTGTTTTTAAACTTTATAAAAGCACTCAACAGAAATAAATGACTCTCTAAAACTTCCGGATTGTCTCGCTGGCAACGCTTTCTTTAATAAAGCCATTAAGCTAGGCATAAAGTGCTCAAGTAATGGATCCACCCGGATCCCAAAGTATATCAAAGCCAATTTTAATTAGCAATGATTTGGCATTTATTAGTGAGCACAAAGCAACATATCTCAAGAAATGACAAAGTCTAACTCTCTTCCTATGCATCGGCATGTCATACAAGAACAATTCATGCACATCAAGTAAAGGCCAATACATAGCATAAGTAGTTTCTTGCAATTTTATCGTGTTGGAAACATAGGGAGGTGGAGATATAGTTCCTCTCTATTAATAATTGAAGTAGGAGCAGCAAGCACATTCATATTATATTCATCAAAATCATCATGTGCAACGGTAAAAGGCAACCCATCAATATAATCCTTAACAAGAGCAAACTTCTCCGATATAGTGTAGTTGGGAGAATTCAAAAAGATAATAGGACTATCATGTGTGGGTGCAATAGCAACAATTTCATTCGTATTATAAGTAAAAATAACAAGTTCATCTCCATAAGCATAACTCATATTGGCATCATGGCCACAAGCATAGCAAGCATTAAGTTCATCAAAAAGGGATATTTCAAATGAAAAAACATGATCATAGCAATTATCATAGCATTCATCCTTTGGTAAGAACGAAGGAACATTAAACAATGCATGAGTTGGGGGGTTACTCTCATTAGAAAGCAGGCACGGGTGATCAATCCGGTCTTCCTTCGCTTGTTCTTCGCTCTCCTCATGATCTGTTTCATCCAATGAGCTCACAATTTCATCAATTCCTTCTTCCATAGACTCCTGCAAAATATTAGTCTCTTCTTGCACAGCAGAGACTTTCTCATTAAATGCATCAATATCGGAATTGTATTTATAATTATCATAGCAATATTTAAGGATAGCAAAATTTTCAGGTCTATAAACTAAATCATCAAAATCTTCAAACTTTTCAAACAAAGATTCAATTTCATAAGCACCCTTAAAAGCAACAAATTCTTCTATTCGTTCCACATCATAGTAATCATATATACCTCTAGCATAAGAAGCCAAGGTTTCATTATCACTAAATTCACATGAAAAGGGAAGATGTGGAGCATTCATCCTAGAGGAACAAGTATAATCATATCTCAAGCATAGCTCCTGAGCATACCAATGCAACATATGAATTTTATCCCATAACAATTTCCCTTTATGAGTCAAGTGATAATCCCTAAAGTATTCACGTTGATCCAATGTTACTCCCATTATATAGTTGAATGGGGTTTTCTCGGGATTATCAAAGTAGTGCATAATATCTTTTACATAACGAGCATCGAGGGTTTTAGGAGGATCCCCATCTCCATGAGTAGCAAGTACCACTATTTTATTTGGTGTTTCGTGTTCCATATCCATAACTAAAGATAGAGAACAACTTAGAACATGAAATAAAAAACTACTTAGTGATAAAGCAAACAAGAAAACACGAGAATATTCACCCCACACTATTGCTCCCCAGCAACGGCGCCAGAAAAAGGTCTTGGTAACCCACAAGTATATGGGATCAATTGTAGCCTCTTTCGATAAGTAAGAGTGTTGAACCCAAAGAGGAGCTAAAGGTAGAACAAATATTCCCTCAAGTTCTATCGACCACCGATACAACTCTATGCACGCTTGACGTTTGCTTTACTGGAAACAAGTATGAAACTATTTTGCAAGGATAAAACTACGAGTACTTTGCGGAGAACAAAACTACGTATAAATTTCAAAGTAATAAAAGTGTAAAGCTTTTGTCAATAAGAAAGTCATTTGTCCCTAGGCAATCGATAACAAGTACCGGTAATCATTCTTGCAATTTTATATCAGGGAGAGGCATGAGCTAACACACTTTCTCTACTTGGATCATATGCACTTATGATTGGTACTCTAGCAAGCATCCACAACTACTGAGATCATTAAGGTCGTGAAACCCAACCATAGCATTAAGTATCAAATCCTCTTTACTCCCATACGTCATACCCCAGTTACTCGGGTTTAAGTTTCTGACACTCTCGCAACCCACCGTAAGCAAACCATGAACATATTGCAACACCCTACAGAGGGCCCCCCTCAAGTTTGCGCGAGAACGGAGGGCACCATAGGACAACACCATAAATAAAATATATAATCATACCAACCTAGATCACAATTAACCCACAGGACAAAACAGATCTACTCAAACATCATAGGATAACCATATATAATTGGGAAATAATATAGTTGAGCACCATGTTTAAGTAGATATTACAGCGGGGAGAAGAGGTGTTACACCGCTGCATAGAGGGGGGGGGAGTTGGTGTTGATGGTAGCAAGATTGTTGATGATGATCGCCGTCCCGATCGTTGCCCCGGTGGAACTCCGGCGCCACCAGAAGCGAGGGGGAGAGAGCCCCCCTCCTTCTTCTTCTTCCTTGGTCTGCCCCCTAGATGGGAGGAGAGTTCCCCCTCTGGTCCTTGGTCTCCATGGCGGCGGAGGGGCGGGAGCCCCTCTAAGATTGGATCTCCCTCTCTGTTCTCTTTTATTTCGCGTTGCCAGATCTGCCTGAAAACCGTTTCATATATTCCTGGAGATCCGTAACTCCGATTGCGCTGACATTTTAACACGATTTGTTTTTGGATATAAGCTTCCTTGTGCCCGAAGTAGAGGTCCAACGAACGTACGAGGTGGGAACAACCCACCACCGCGCACCAGGGGCCTCTGGCGCACCCTGGTGTCTTGTGCCCTATGTGGGCCTCCGTTTGCGGTGATTCCAACTCCCAAAAATCACATATATTCCAAAATAATTCTCCGTAAAATTTTATTGCATTTGGACTTCGTTTGATATGGATATTCTGTGACACAAAAAACATGCAGAAAACAGGAACTGGCACTGGGCACTGGATCAATAGGTTAGTCCAATAAATCATATAAAAAATTGCCAAAACTGTATAAAAGTTGTATAATATTGGCATGAAACAATAAAAATTATAGAGATGATGGAGACGTATCAGAGACGCAACTGCATGCCATTCTTTGGGCCGTCCATGACGAAAAAACCATGGTAGAAGCGAGGGCGAGGAACATTTCGGGGAGTTCGCAGTTACGGTGGGTGGTCGGGGTCGAGCGATGCATGGAGGTTTGCGCATTTCTCTCATACACTACGCGTGTGTGTGCGAGGCATTGGGCTCTAACTAAACCCGAGCGAGGCGTTCTCTTACTGAACCCGAGTGATTACACCAGCTATGTTACTAAACCCGAGCGATCGACCCCTTGGCTGGTAACTGAACCCGAGCGATTCCTTCGCTACTACTGCTGACTGAAGCCGATCGAACCAGCTGTTGCCTCTTGTTGAACAGTGACCTTTGTTGGGGGTTCGATGAACAGTTTTCGGTGGGGGTTGGATGAACAGGACCCCGTGGTAGGAGAGGCTATTGCCACTGGATGAACAGGACCCCAATCGAGCCAGTTGGGGGTGGACGAACAGGACCCCGTGGAGGGCTAGTTGTACAGTAGTCGGTGGAGGCTAGATGAACATGATCTCGTGGATGAACAGTAGCTGGTGGAGGCAGGAGGGATACGTCATGGATGAACAGTCGCAGGTGAAGGCTGGAGGAGGTCGACGGTGGATGAACATTATCCTGTGGAGGCTGGAGAAAGGCGGTAGATGGTGGATTTACAGTAGCCCGCGGAGTCCCATTTTGCGGTACACCACACCCCTCCCAATGAACAGGACCCTGTTTCGACCATAGGAGGTCAAAGATAAGTCCGTTTCCTCCGTTTTGCGGTACGCCACACCCCTCCCGATCAACAAGACCCCGTTTCGACTGTAGGAGGTTGAATAGAAGTCTGTTTCCTCCATTTGCGGTCCGCTAGACCCCTCCCGATGAACAGGATCCCGTTTCGAGCGTAGGCGGTTGAACAGAAGGCCGTTTCCACCATTTTGCGGTACGCCAGGCCTCGTTTCGGCTGTTCCGTCCAAGCCGGTTAGCTCCCGATGAACAAGACGCATTCCGTTACCTCCTGATGAACACGACGTAGTTTCTCCGTTCCGACCCAGCCGGTTGGCCGCCATTGAACATGACGTAGTTATTGTACGTGTTCGAGACCCCGCCCATATGTACGTACTTAGCCGTATTTACTTTCTTGCAGCGTGGCTATACGTACATGTACATGATATAGAAGGGAGTGCGTGACATGCTACGTTCGCGCCTCTACTACGACACATGCCGCTCCTTACTCGGTCACGGTTCATCACTGCAAAGAGACCGATCGACCAGTATGTACGTACACGTTTGCGACGAGACAGACAACCCTACATACGGTTCGACCGGGTGGGTCCCAGCTGTCAGGGAGGATAAGGAGGCACTTCCTTGTGTGCGAATATATAGCTGGTGGGTCCCAGCTGTCAGGGGGAAGAATCATTTTTTGGTAATATGGACACACTTCCTTGCGTGCGAATATATAGCTGGTGGGTCCCAGCTGTCAGGGGGAAGAATCATTTTTTGATAATATGGACACACTTCCTTGCATGCGAAAATGTAGCTGGTGGGTCCCAGCTGTCAGTGGCAGGAATAAGGAGGCACTTCATTCTGTGCGAAGATATACGTGGTGGGTCCTAGCTTTCAGGGGGAGGAATAATTTTATTTTCGCGTAATAAGGAGGTGGTTGCATGCGTGCATCCATGGACCTTGTGCGTCCCCACTGTCATCCTCTCCACGTACAGTTCTCTTCCAATGATTCTCGTTTGTTGACCACGCCGCGCCGATCGCATCCAAGGTGGTGGACGATAGCGAGGCCCCGGACAGCAATGAGCCAGAGATGGGAAGACGCGGGAGTGGAGTTGCAGAGGGAGAGGTGTACGAGGGTTAACTCGTTCTAGTGCAGCGTGATTCGGTAGTCGGTGGAGAATAACAGAAGGTGTGGAGGGGCGGAGGGATGGACTGGCTGACGGTGGGGTAGCGCTTCACAGTGAAGCGTGCTAAGCAGAGCTGCTAGCAGTAGGTGGTCCCGGCAGCACTGGAGGAAGAAGACGAGAGATTGAAGATGGATGCCGGTCGTTGGATGTAAATCCAACAGCTATCGATGTCAGAATCATTTGTTGATTGAGTTGACAATGACCTGCGTTGCCTTCGACCTATTGTCCCACATTTCAGCCTCCAAAAATGTGGCACATATTCAACCAACTTTTTTAGAATTTACAGTCCATTTGATCATTTTTTTGAGAATTACAGTCCATTTGCTAGGCTGGGTGAACAAATAATGTAGCGTCCATGCGCCCCATTTTTTTAAAATTACAACCCATTTTCACTCTCTCGAAATACATGAATTTGCTGGGCTGGCTGAACAAATAATGTAGCATCCATTCGGCCCATTTTTTCCTAAAAAATTACAGCCCATTTGCACTTTCTCGAAATACACGATTTTGATGGGCTGGTTCTAATTATAATATTGGGTTGGGCGCAGCAATGTTATCAAAAAATAAACAGGGGCTGAGCATTCTGCTATAAATATATTTAAATAATAAGTGATTTATTATTACATTGGTCCTTAAATCTTACCAAGCTTTTGTACACAATCACCAAGATTTTCGTTGCCTTATTAAAAAAATCTAGGATTTTATTGTTAAAACATTATTTTTATAATTAATAAGACGTGGGATATTTTTCTTGTATATGTAAGTATCTGTTAAATATATGATGACAATAACAACAATATATAATAACATATAAAATAATATAAATATATATATTATAGTTAGAAGGGAAACATAAGTTGGACCCGACGTTCCTATTCTTATATAGAAAAATAGAACAGACCTCTGCGTTTTCTTTAAAAAAATACAGAAGTTGGGTTGTGGATGTTTCAGGAAAATTAAAACTTAGGATGGGAGGTCCATAGGCCGGTCGATACATGACGGCCTACAAGAAAATACAAACCGACATGTCATGGGCTGCGCATGTTAAAAAACAAAGCCTAGACGGGGCAGCGCACAACCCAGCTGATACTTGCTAGCCCACTGATAATAAATAATACTCCTCTTTGTTTCTTTTTAGTCTGCATATAAGATTTGTTCAAAGTCAAACATTGTAAAGTTTGACCAATTTTGTAGAAAAAATATGAACATCTACAATACTAAAGCAATATGGTACGAAAATTAATTTCATGATGCATCTAACAATATTGATTTCATATTGTGAATCTTGACTTTTTTCTATAAACCTAGTCAAAGTTAACGAAGTTTGACTTTGATCAAATCTTATATGCAGACTAAAAAGAAATGGAGGGAGTACCTGCCAGCTCCCCGGCTTCGTATTAAATTTATCTCATTTAGTAACTACGTTGAAGCACCTCAAAAAATGTAACTATATTGACAAACCCGTGGGCCCCAACGTCAGTATAGCATTAGGAGGAAGTACTTTTTCAATGAGGCACTTGCTTGCGTATGGCCATGGACCTTGTGGGTCCCGACTGTCCGCCTCTCCACGTACAATCCTCTCCAGATTCCTCTTGTTTGTTCAGCATGTTCACAACGGCAGACAGCGGCGCCGCGGCGAGCGCACAAAGGCGGAGGATGACGTCCAGGCTCCGGACGAGAACGAACCGGAGCTGGGGAAGGCATGCTACAGTAATGGTAGATGTCGTGCCTAATTTCTAGCAAAACTACTAAACTAGCCCAGTGGCCAAGTGACACTACCCGACCGTTGTTCTACCCGGGTTTGATTCCACCTGATGCAGTGAAAATATCTCTAAATTTTTTGCTTCTGCCATTATTGACATGTGGGTCCCCATTGTCATCTACGCACACCACCTCCAACACTTTCCAAAATCCGTCCCTCGTTTTCTCTATTTTTCCCACACTCAACATTGTGTGGGCATTTTGTAAATAAACTATCTTTTTGACTGTGCATCATATGAAGATATGCTATGCATGAATGTTAATCAACATGATGTAACTGCCTGGTAGTTCCATTTTCGACCATGAATAAAACTTCAAACATGATGTTATCCTTGTTTGAAAAGGGCGTGTTAATATAAATGCTCCGCCTCTGAAACTTGCAATTTCTTATCTGAAACTGAAACTTGTAGTTTCTTCTCTGAGAATCACATTGTCTGCACTTTTATATGAAACTACATTTGAATTCATAAAATACTTCATATGCTCAATACTACAAATCTGAAATTCAAAAGACATTCATATCTGAAAGTACTCTCAAAATACACAACACAAAACACAATTCACAACCTGCAAATACTGACAACCCTAAACTCCCCCTGACAATTCACAACATGCCCGACTATTGGGTTGGGGGGGAGGGGGGCAGTCCCCTCCTATTCCTCGGCGGCAGACAACCGCCCTGTGATACAAGGTGAACAGCGAGGGAGAGGATGGCGGGGAAGTGTCGTCAGGGCCAACTGCTTTTCCCCTCTTGCAGTTGGGTTCAGTCGACGAAGACTCCACCGGCTCGCTCTCGCACAACACCCTCACAAACGGCACCCTGTAGATGCTCGACCCTTCAATCTCTGGTGGATGCTCCATCTTGGATCAATACTCCCACCACTGCTGCCTCACGATCGGATTCAGTGAATCTGTTTGCTCCATGGCCTAGAGGAGCAGCTCTATGTACTCCCACGCGACTCCCTTCGGGAGTATTGCCGCCTTTTCGCTCTGTTCCAGATATTTGGCCATGGATATCACCGTCGCCACTAATTGGCCCCTGTTGTCAAACCAAGACTGTATCTCCAACATTCCAGCTAGCTTCATAGGGTCACCGTCTGCGATCCTCACGTATCGGTTGTACTCCTCCATCGATCTACTTCTCCACAGCACCTTCACTCGTCGGCGGTGGTTTTTGAATGGAAGAGGAGAGGAGCGGCACTGGTTTTGGATTAGAACGGGAGAGGAGTGGCGCTGGTTTTGGATTGGAACAGGAGAGGACGGACGGTGGTTTTGAAATGGAAGAGGAGAGGAGCGATGCTAGATTTGGATTGGAACAGGAGAGGAGCAGCGGTGGTTTAAGAGGAGAGGAGCGGCGCTGGTCTTGGAAGTATTTTTTTGTTTTGCGTATTTTGGGTCAAAGTTTGACCACATACTGTATTTGACAAGCAAAATGTGAATGCATGTCATCAAAAATTGTATCGTTTGGTTCGTATCTGAATGTACTTTCAAATTATATTATTTTTGCAACGTATAATATATATTTTATTTGTGAAACTCATGGTCAAATGTGACCCAACATACAAGGGAGACTAGTTAATGTGGGGTCACTTTCTTATTGATGGGTAAATTGATTTTGATTTTGATCCCGTCACAGTACGTCGGCCCTCTTGTCCAATCGTAAATCGCTGCCGCACGCTCCTCTCCCTATTCTCCATTGCAAAACCACCTCCTCCCCTCTCCATCATCTCCATTCCAAAACCACCGTCTCTCCTCTTCCTCTTCTCCATCACAAAACCACCCCGTCTCCTCTCCATCTTCTCCATTGCAAAACCACCATCTCACCTCTCCCTCTTCTCCATTGCAAGACCACCGTCTCTCCTCCCATCTTCCAAAGCTAGCACCGGACCTCTCAGAAGGACATCTATGGAGAGGATGCAGCAGTGAATCGGGCAGATCGCCAGTGGCGACCAGGAGAAGTTAGCCAAGTTGAAGGAGATCCTTACTTGGTTTGACAACAAGTGGGAGATTTCGGGGACGGTTAGGCCCATGTGGCAATATATGCGAAAGAGCGAGACGGCGGCGATGAGGGCGGCGATGTCCTCCTCGGCGTCAGTCACACCGCAGTCCTTCGAGTTCATCTAGTATCTCCTCTGGGCAATGGAGCAGACAGATTCACCCGAGGCGAAAGTCAGGCGAAGGTGGTGGGCGTACTGGTCAAAGGTCGAACATCCAGAGGATAACGAATCGATCGAGTACGGTGTGCCGTTCGTGAGGTGCAGTGCCAGTCGGAGCCACAGGAGTATTTGTTCTCCCACCGCAAGAGGAGGCCGGATGGCAAGACATCGCTTCCGCGCAGTTCTCCATGATTCCCTCGCCGCTCACCTCGTTTCAACGGCGGCGGTAGGGTTTAGGTAAGCTTCACACTAACCTAATCTTCCATCTGCTCATGCTTACAATCAGTGTGACGGCTAATGAAAATCATGCTTACAATCAGTCTCCGAGTACTACGCCAATCACCCTAAAATAGCTCCGGACCAAAAACAAAGTTGTGACACTGTGTACAAATAAAGAAAAATAGATTGGTGCTTCTTTGAGAAAAGAGTACTACCTAGAAAAGTGCCAATATAAGCTACTAGTATTAGATTAGAGGATTTGGTGCCGAGAAAGATCCGTCCACAGAGAGCGCCACCCATCCCACTGGTGGTGGTGGATGCTAATGCTTAGATGGAGCATGGTTGGTGTCGGTAATTTTTACTTGACACCTCGCACTCTGCATATATGCCGGTTCCATCCATACATTTGTGTAGTTCCACCAAAATGCAGCTGAATAACCCTGTTTGCACAGATAATGAAAAAGCGTGTTTACATTATAGTGACACTAATTGATGAAACATACACTAATAAATAGAAGGTAATATTGTGATAGTATCATAGTATGCCATGCTGCGAGGGCGAGATGGTCCCTGCGACGCTTCATACGGTAGGCCTCATACTGGAAATCGACCCAATTCTCCTCGATACACCTTCTACCAGTGATGAACATCAGTGTACAGTGGTAGTACAAGGAGGGATCTTGAGACATTCCAATCTCTATTTTTGTGCATATCAACTAAAATTAAGCACTCCAGTTTGCAGAAACACTTAAACATTTACAATGGGACAAGTTGACAAAACATATACTAACAAAGAGAAGCACTTTCTTTATCCACATTGGAAATGAAATGATAGATAGGACAGTCGCTCTATTTTAACTGTATTATTACTTCATTTTATCAGTGGCACTAGGGTCGAGCAGGTGGAAAGCGAGGTGTACCGTGGGTCGCAAGGATGGAGGCCGGGGGTGCTTAGAGTGGGATGTTGAAGCTGGCTCATTCAGTCCCTATCTTCCCCCCTCCCTGATGTTTCTGTGGTAGCATTTGGGTTGTAATCCAAACTTAGTCGAGCTGGTGTTGCGTCCCCCTACATGCCTAGCTTATGTGGAAAACTTGTCTCCTGCTAGTACTCAGTCCGTTCTAGTAGTAGTTGCATAACTGCCCATTTTGTAACACCCCCAGTGTCATGCTACAGTAATCCCCTGTTAATTGTGCCATGTCATCACATTTACTGTTGCTAATCTTCACTTGATCCAAAATCACAATTCAAATTCAAATATAATCTGAAGTCAAAAATTCATATTTGTCAGACATGAAAACTAAAATGTTCATCTTGTGGCAAATAATAATTTGTTAATATTGGTGGTGAACCAACATTTTTGCAAGGTGTTTAAATGGCCTAAACCAATTAAAGCAGTGGCTAAAACAATAGATTAAATGGCTTTTTAATTTATAAAAATTGCAACCTTTTTCAAAAGCCTCACAATATTTTTGTGGCAGTGCATAATAATTCTTTGAAATTGTTTTGGCTAGTGGCATATTTTTGCAAGGTCATTTGTGGCTAAAAGAAAAAAAAAGCAAAAGCTGCTGGAAAAATAATAACAAAAAAAGAGAAAAGGAAAAGCAGAGGGGAGAGAAAGCCCCTACCCCACTTAGGCTTCAGCCCACCCGAGCCAGCTGGCCCAGCAGGCCGGCCCATGCCCCTTCCCAGTCGCTCTCCCCTCCCTCATGTTCCACCCACCTCGTGCGCGCGCCGAGCGCGCCCCCACCGCACCCGCTCACCGACGTTGAGGTGGATAAGCCTCCCCGACACCTCGGTCCCCTCCTCCCTTGCCACTCCCATTTCCCCTTGCCCGCTCTGCCTCTCCCTCTCCCCACTAGACCCCCCTCGAGCTCTCTCCCTCTCCACCGAGCGCGTCCGTCGCCGCTCGCTGTCGCAGCCGCGGCCACCGGCATCGTTCTGCCCTTCCAAGGTGCCCAAGGACTCCGCCGGTTTCTGCCTCATCGCCTGGCGCTGTCGCTGGAGCTAGCAAGCCCCGCAACATCGGATCCCCTTCTTCTTCCTCCCCGGGCCGTTGGACACTGCAGCCATTGATTCAGCCTTCCCCTGCGCTCCTAAACTACCAAGGGCCATCGGCGTGCCGCTCGGTGAGCTCCTCCGCCACCTGGTCCTCTCCGTTAGGTTTCTCACACGCCGTAGCTAGCTGTCGCTGCGTCTGTGCTCGGCTCGTTGCTGACGAGCTTGTGGCCATCGTGTGGTCGATGTCACCGCCGTCTGAGGCCATGGTCGAACTCCTGGTGCTCCCAGGAGCCCAACAAGCACGAGCCCGTGCTTCCTCATACCCCATAGCGCTGGATCCGTCGACGCCCGAACTCCGGCGTCCACTCCGCCGCTCGCCACCGTTATCTCCAGCCATTTCTGACCAAGCTCCCCACAGTTCGATGCGCCTCGACGCGCTCGCCTGTTCAGAGCCAAACACGCATCGAACGAATCCCCATAGCGCGATCCCCATCCGCGCCCGAACAGCTGTCTGCCGTGCTCGTCACCGACGTTGTTTTTGGCCACCCCCGTGCGTTCTGACGTCGTAGATAGACGTGGGGCACCCTCCTCGTTCGAATGCAAGAAACAATGCTTGATTTGGTGCCCCGTAGACGAATCCCGACGCTCGCCGGTGTTCGGCCGCTGCGCGCGAGCTCGCCGGAGCTACTCCAGCGGCTCCGCTGGGCTGGCACACCTGGGGCCACCCCTGAGTCGCTGCCAGCGGGCCTCACGAGCCCCATTGACTAGGTTGACCCAGTCAACATGCTGACTGGGCAGCCCCCAGCCACTGACATGTGGGCCCCTCTGTTAATTAGTCTAATACACGTTTTATAAATAAAAGTAATTAGATTAACCTAAACACTCACTAACACCCGGGGACCACACCCCTAATTAACCCTGCTAGATTACTTAATCCACTGTTAAGCCAACAGAGGCCGACATGTGGGTCCCACTGGACCCACAGGTTAGGTTTGACCCTGGTCAGCGAGTCTGTTGACTGCTGACATCACCCCCATGCAATGATGATGTCATAATTGCATTTCTGTTAAAATTAAATAATTTCAGGAATGTTTAAATCTTTAGAAATTCATAGAAAATAATCTGTAACTCAGATGAAAAAGTTTTATACATGAAAGTTGCTCAGAACAACGAGACGAATCAGAATTCGCGATCTGTTTAACTGTCAGATGCCTCTAACTATCTGAACATGGAACATTCCCCCTCCGGTCATCTGTGTGGCACAGGTCCGGAACCGGGAAAACATTCCTGGTTGAATCCCCCCTTCACCTATATCGTGCAGTACTACGTTAGGTCGACCCTAGTTCTGCTTTTCGTCATGTCATGCTTAGTAGTACCTCTGTTTGCTCTATATTTACTATTTCTTCCCCCTCTTCTCTCCGGTAGACCCTGAGACCGATGATGCCCATGTGATCGACTACGTCACCGACGACACTTCTCCCTTTTCAACAAAGCTTCCAGGCAAGCCCCCCCTTTGATCATCCCGATATCGCCCATTCCATTCTCTCATGCTTGCATTAGATTTTGCTACTATTATTGTTTGCTCCTATTCTGATGCATAGCCTGCTTTTGTAACCTGCTTATTGTTACCTACCTACTTATCCTAAACTGCTTAGTATAGGTTGGTTAGTGATCCATCAGTGACCCTCACCTTGTCCTTGTTGCCCCCGCTTCGTCATCGATGACTCGAGCAACATGATTGAACACCAGGCCCCGGCACCGCACATCACTTTCCCCTTAGTTGCTCGACACTACTAGGTTACTATCGAGTGCCGAGGGTGGTGCCTCATCAGCACTTCTGATGTTAACCTTGCAGGTTAGTTCATTGGTTAGGGTCATCGAGGGTGATTCCTCCTTGACCACTTCCGATAATGACTCTGTCGTGCAACCCCTCAAGTGTGGACCAACGAGAGGGTGGTTCCTCCAAGTCCACCTTGATGGTTACATCAGGTGGAATTCCATCGAGGGTGATTCCTCAGGGTTACCCTTGGTGTTAGACACACGGTTATTATGTTTACTAGGACTTTACACTGAACCATGTTACTAAAGACGGGTCAGCCCCGAGGGGTACCCGCGCGAGCTTAATTGCGAGTGATGTGGAGTCAGGCTGACTTGGAAGGTCCCCACAAGATAATTACGAGGTGTGGCCGGGCATTCTTAGCCCTTGCCACGAGTCCTCGAGATGGGGCGATGGGGTCACATCTTTCGTGAGTCTTTGCTTGTTGCCGCGCATTCATAATCCACTACGATTTGTATATTTGATCTAAGGGGCCTCTGGCCCGATAGCACTAACCATCACGTGGGCAAAGTATGGGCATTCTGTGTCATATGCATCAGCCGAAGCTTAATAGACGTCATGCGACTGAGCGGCGCGCGCCGGGTTGGATTGCGTAAGCACTTGCCTTTTTAAGGAGGTAGCTAGGTCTGCTCACCGGCCACCCACGCAACATGCAGGAGTTACCGGGGCGATGGCCCAAGAACCCTAGGGGCATAGATTTCGTCCGGCGTGCTGACCTCTCTATTAAGCCTAGGTCGGGTTGCGGCGTATTGTTTGGCCGAGGCCGGGCATGACCCAGTAAAGTGTGTCCGACCGGAGTTAATCGAGCATGGTGGGTAAGTTGGTGCACCCTGCAGGGAAGAAAACATCTATTGATAGCGAGTCCTACGGTAAGGGACGCTTGGAGTTGTATCCCGATCGATACAACTAGAACTTGATGCTGAGGCATGTAATGGAAATGATGGCTCTGGGACTGTTTTCTTGCAGGGAGTTGAGGAAGTGATCTCTGGGCGATGTTATAACATGCTTACTAATATTATATTATGCCACTCTTATCTCTTCTGATGCTGCGAGATCCTTGGAGCTGCTTGAAGATTCTAGTCTTTGATAGGCTAGGCTTTCCCCTTCTCTTCTGGCATTCTACGGTTCATTCCACAGATACTACCATTGACACAGATGCATATGTAGTGTAGATCCTTGCTTGCGTGTACTTTGGATGAGTACTCACGGCTGCTTTGCTCCCTCTTTTCCCCATTGTCCATTCTTCTCGGATGACGCAACCAGATGACAGAGTTCAGGAGCCAGATATCACCACCGTCGATTACTACTACACCGAGGGTGCCTACTACTACGTGGAGACCGCCGACGACCAGGAGTAGTTAGGGGGCTCCCAGGCAGGAGGCCTTGCCTTTTGGATTGATGTTGCTTTTGTGCTAGCCTTCTTAAGGCAAACTTGTTTAACTCATGTCTGTACTCAGATAATGTTGCTTCCGCTGACTCTTGTGTATTCGAGCTTATGTATTCCAGCCCTCGAGGCCCCTGGCTTGTAATATAAAGCTTGTATTATTTGAATTTGTGTCTAGAGTTGTGTTGTGATATCTTCCCGCGAGTCCCTGATCTAGATCATACACATTTGCATGTATGATTAGTGTATGATTGAATCGGGGGCGTCACACGTTTACACTTAGATGTTGTCGGATAATGGTTCTCTATGGTTGGGTTTCTTTAATGAAATCAGAGGAAACCCCCTCTTTCAATATATAAAAAAATCAGTGGCACTAGCGGTGCCAAAACATTGCCTCGAATTAATAGTGCCACTAGATTAAGGTGCAAAATAATAACATGACTGCTTTATCATGGCAGTGCCAAAATAGTAGCACAAGTGCAGACTCAACATGCAGGATCTTTGGCAAAATGGTCAGACCAAAAAGGAACATACCTCGTGATGGGAACCATATCTGCAGTGAACGCCATCGTAGAAGGGATGACACCAGTCACCAACATGGATGATTCAATTCATGGGACCTTTTTGTGCGGTTCACCTAAAATGAAGCTATGTCCCATGAGATAACAACTTCTTCTTCATCAGTTTCAATAAAATTGAGCAACATCAAGGTTGGTCATGAAGCTCATGGAATGTTCAACTATAATTTGGATATCATTTGTGCAGTTCAACTAAGATCAGGCGTGAAATATATATATCTCTGTTTGCACAAAAAGGTGGAATGGAGGGTGACTAACAAGTGATGAAACATACATCAAATGAAAAGAAGCATGTTCCTTATTTGAATGGCGATCCTACAAGGACGGTAGCAATTTCTAAAGCAGCAGCATTGCCAGATATTAGTGCGGGCATTAGGATTAACTATGAAAACCATTAAATATGACATTACTTTAATGGTGCCACCGCTTCATTTTGCTAGCAACATTACATTAACAGCTGCTAAAGAGTTGGTATTTGGACACGGGAGAGTAGGCAGACCAGGACAGTTGCATTTCTAATGAAAAGAAGCAACTTATCTTAATGGGAAATTAGCAAGACATGAAAAACAGTGCCATTGATTCATATTACTGGAGGTATTACATTGAAAACCACATTGGTTTAACATGTCCTTACTTTTAACAGTGGGACTGCTACATTTTACCAGTGGCATTACATAAGAGGGGCTCGGGGCAACAAATATCAGAACAGGATATCTGGGTTGGTCCCATTTTTGTTCGGTATGGCCACCTTATACTGTGCGAGGCTGGCAAATCTAGTGTTGGACATACTCTGTTGACTTGTCCCCCAGTCCCTACTTTCTTCCCTTTTTCAACCAATACATCAGTTTATATTGAGTTTGTATTGTGTTTTCCTTTATTTCCCTATTAGACCAAGAGACCAATTGGATATCCAGTCTCTGCTACTTTTTGCCCACATTATTTCCTCTTTCGACCAAGTCCTAGATTCAGGTAACAAATCTCCCCCACCCCCACCCCCACCCCCTGTCTTCCCTGTTTGAACCAAGTAGTACTAGATTCGACTGCATGGAGTAGTTTTACCTCTTAATTGTAAAAATTTAGGTGGCTTTCGAACAGCCAATCGATCCTATCTACAAGGGGGGATGAGAAATAGTAAAAGATACAAATGCAACGACGTGAGAAGCTGGGGAAGTAGAGCAAGGCTGGTTTCGAAGGAAGTTATGCCTAAGGGTCGGCGGGATGTCGCTAGGTGGGCGGTAGGATGTCGAATCTGCCCATACTACTGCAGCGAGGAAGAAGGGTTCGGAGGCCCTCCCTAGCTGGCGCTGCGTGGGAGAGAACGGCAAGTCACGCTGATCGGGGCGCGCGGATAGTGGGCAAGAGCCGTCGCCGAGGACGACCGCGTGAACATTGCACCTTCTCACCTTCTCCGGCGGAGGGGATCCGGCTGGATCTATGACCAGCGGTGAGCAGAGAGAGTGTAGCCACCGCTGTCGTGTTTAGATCTGGAGAGGACGAGAGAGTGTGAAGAGAGCAACACTAGCAAGCAAGCACTGAGGCTCCTGCCTATATAGTGAAGTAGTTTTCTTTTATCTACCGAAGCCGGCTTGACCTCGTCTATGATTGTCGAGAAGTCTTCATGCAAGTGCCCCGGAGGTGCAGTTGTCGTCCTTTTGATCTAAAACATTGGATTAACATATAACACAAAAAATGCCACATGACAAGAAACCATAACCTCGCTGCCCCAAGGAGACAACATGAATCCTGACGGACAAACTAGACGAGGATCAAAACTAAAACTAAAGATAAACTCGTGGAAAAGGGGTCAATTGATAGATGTCCTAATGAACATAGCCGACTTGACCTAGATGGCAGCTGAGTAGTCTTCATGCATGTGCCCCCAATGACCAGCGCCTTGGAGGAACTCAGTTGTCACTGTTTAACCCTCGCAGTGATCCTAAGCACATGACACCTAATATTGCGAGATGACAAGAAACCTTTTTTTAGATTTCTCATCAGAACTAGAGCCCTGTACAACATAGCATGGACGATATGTAGACGATAGCCAATCCAGCCATTTGCTGGAGTCTCGTCACATGCATGGACGAACTGATCTCCCGTGTCATGCAGGGATTGTCTAGGCACCGACATTTGTACAACACTGCTCCAGTACTATCGCTCGTCTCTCTCTTCTATTAACTCAGCCGACTTGCGGGGCCGGGGAGTGTGCCTGTGGTTGGTTTTCAATTGCGGTCCCACATGTGTGTGCAAACGTAGTATGACGCACGTTCCATTCAGAGAGTGGCGTGCCAGACTGACCGACCGTATGGGGTGCGAGCGAATGGGACGGCTTTGCTCCATGATGCAATCCATGGATACAAAATTATATTTAAAAGTCGAGGGGGCAGTTTGACAGAGAGGCGAGAAGATGAGGGAGTAGGCTGCTGCAAACGTAGGGCTGTCTGATTTCACGGCTCGTTACTACTGGATAGGTGGGGCCCTGTGATTTGACTTGCCATTATCATTATTACTGCGGTGCTATGACCCGCGTGAGTCTCCCTATTCCTGACCACCTCCATGGTATACATGTGCCAAGTACTGTACTCCTTACTCCTTGGCAAATGTAATAAATACTACAAAGAAAGAGATAGAGAGAAGTAAAAAAATGCTCTTATGGCCAACCTTATAGCTAACCTTGTTGTATGAGTGACTAAGTGATGACTATGTATGACATGCCAACATCAGATAGCCTAATGCACCTCGATGGAGGAAGTAGGTTCATGCATGCAAAGTAGGCAGAAAATGCTCATTTATAGCCATATGAAATCTCCAAGGGCGCGTCCACGCGAGCGAGGTGACGTTCGTGGTATGCGCGACCATGATATAGGCTACTGACAACCCTTGGATCTGAGATCAAACGGTCGCATGCTAAGTTGCTAAAAATTTGTAGAATAACCCTCCAGGATAGGATATTCCCCCATAGGTCTAGAATCACACCATGCAACCGTTCGATCTCAGATCCAAGTGCTCTCGGAAGCCCATATAATGGGAGCATGGAAAGCTTCGTATCACCTATAATTTTCCCGATGCTTGACATGCGAACACACTGATGCATGAAGCCATTTAATTGGGCGTCTAGTAGACATGACATCTAATTGGGCCCCCATAGTACTATGCACGAATCCATTTATGCACCGGGCAAGCCACTACCCTGCTGTTCGCATGCCCCACTCAGCATTTTTACAATCATAAAACCGCTAGCAGTTCGCTCCTACTCGTCCCTGGCTGTCCTTTAACATTACAACAGTTCACTCCTAGCCGTCCCGTCCTTTCACATTAAAGCAGTTCCACTAGTCCCAACCCTCCTCCCAAATCCATGGCGTCCCAAATCTCCATGATCGGCGGTGAGCACAAGGTTAGAACCATCACCGGTGATGAGTTCGACATCATCTACACCCGTTCTTCCACGACGGTGAAAGGATGCCTTGCTCGCTTCAGACGCATGTTCAAAAAGTCAAAGGGTAATGAGTGGGTCGTTGGGCCAGATGTTGAGTACACCATAGTCCTGGGAAAAGAGAAGAATCTAAAGGAGGAAGAGAAGAAGCCCACAGTGATCCAGGTTTGCGTGCATAACCTGTGCTTGGTCTACCACATATGCCATTTCGACATTGAATGCGAGCATTTTAAGAACTTCCTCGCGGGCGGCAAAGTAAAATTCGTTTCTATAGACTTTACGAATGACATAGAAGTCCTGGATCGGATAGGCTTCGTTGTAGGCCAGCCCTTTGATCTCTAGACGAATGGGCTGGTTTCCTCCCGTCAGCCTTCAATGATGACCCTGGCAGCAGCCATGGTTGATCCTTCGCACGGTAAACTGACAAAACCTCCGCCCAAGTTTCATCTTGCATGGCGGTGGAATGTACTAGATAGAGACCACATCCATTACGGTGCAATGGATGCCTACCTTTGTTTTAATATCTAGAAGGGTTGGATGAAGAGCGAGAGCCAAGTGTGCAGTTCAAGCAAAGAAGTATCAGCCAAGAAGAAGACGGACAAGGACGAAGTCGAGCACGTGGACGAGGAGTCTAAGTAAGGTGGCAGTGTCGTTGCTCATGGTAGTTGTAATGCAGTGTCTAACGGATTAGTTGCTTAGTTTAATTTTAAGGTGCTTAGTTTTATTTGAGGGGTGTGTTGTGCTGAGCCCCCAGCAGAACTATGTTATGTTCCTTCTCATTACTTTAACTCTTCAGTACGTACATACTAGTATTTCTTATGGTTCATCTTGTAGTTGGTAGTACTACCACTCATTTCTTCACATTATATACGTACAATATATATGACCAACATCATATAGCCAACAGTTTAGTTGTCAAAGAATTAACTAGGTATGCTAATTTATTTAATAGACTTTAGCACCCCATATAAGCACGTACTAGCTTTTTTAATACTATTTGCATAATTTGGCAACGAGCGCTCTCTATATGTACCACCTTTTTTCTTTAATTTCATCTTGTTAGTTTTTCTCCATGGTGCAATCCATCAATACTTGTCACATCCTTAGTTCTGACAATGCCTAGTGCATGCATTAGAGTGTTACATCATGTTTAAATTTCATTTAAACCTGAGATGGGGATTGACTAAGCCCTAGCACCAAATGAATTCAACTAGGGTCAAAATAAAACCTTTTTCATTGAACTCAAAATGTCCTCTAAAATGTTCAACATTTCTGGTTTGAGGTGGAAGCATCTACCAAAAATGGTTTATATTTTTGCAGGACATATTTGGTCACTGAATTAAATCATATAGTATTTTCATTTGGGCATTTAAATGCTATTAAATATTTCAAATGCTCAAATAATCATAAACTAAAATGTTTACTGTTGGATATATTCTAAACAATAGCCATGATTAGTTTCATGATTTTTGAAAGTGTCTGAGTATTTTTAATAAAGCCCTAAATTTACAGAATAATAGAAAACTGAGATAATTAGAAAAAGAGAGAGAGAGAGAAAGACCCGTACCTGGGCCACTTACCTGTAGCCGGCCCAGCTGCACCAGTCCAGCCCACCGGGGCAGAGCGGCTGTCTTCAACCTCTGCCAGTAGGCAGAGGCGAAGTAGCACGCACGCACACGCGCACGCGGAGGCCTCCACCTCCTGCTTCGCCGTGGCAGCCTCCCCGACTTCCTCGCGATGCCACGGAGACGTCCCCGACCCCCTCTCACTTCTCCCTTGCTCTCTAGACCTCCCTCCCTCTCGCTCCTCTGCTTCCCCCCCCCATGACCGAAAGCCGCCGTCGACGTCGCTCGCAACCACCGTGGCCACCAGCCCTCCCTCGCCCATCCAGCGTGCTCGAGAGCTCCGTCACGACATCCTCGACCTCCCCACCAATCGATGGAACTACGGACGCGCCACAACGTCGCCGGCATCGCCGTTTCCATCGCCGGCCGCCGAGGATCTTCACCGTCAATTCGCCACCATCGTCGCGTCCCCGAGCCGGCTAACCATCCCTACGGCACCGCTGTGAGCTCCTACGCCTCCCCTCCCTCTTCCCCCCTTCGATTGCGCCCTGTAGCCTCGATTCCACCGGAGCCGCGAGCTCAGCTCCGCCGGCGATGTCGCCGCCGTCACTGCAGACAGCAAGGCTCGAAACCGAGCACGGCACCGTGCTCCTAGCATCTTCAGGAGCTCGGCGAGCCCCTTAACCATCCCTCCCGTCCTCTGTGGCCTCGCCCCGCTCGAACCCGAAGCTCCGGCCGCCGCCGCAAGCCCCACTCCGGCGAGCGCTGACCACCCCGCGTCCTTCCGTCGCCTTCTCCGGATGCGCACGAGCGCTAGGAACCCACAGAGCCTCTCCGCGCGGCGTTTGGACGCCGGAGCAAGAAACCCGAAGGTCTCCGCCGTCTCGGCCTCGCCGGCGTCAAGCCGCCGGCGGGTTAGGCCCTGCTGACCAGGGGTTTGACCCCCCCTGGGTCGATGACAGGTGGGGCCAGCCCCCCTGTTAACTAGTTTAGTTTATTTTAATTTAATTACCCCCTGCTGACACTGACATGTGGGCCCTAGTGCCCTAATCTTTAATTAAGCTAAACTAAACCCCCCTGTTTAACCCGTGTCACTGACGTGTGGACCCCACACGTCAGGTTTGACCTGGACCGCCCGCTGACCTGCTGACGTCACTATGAGGTCATGATGACGCAATAACTCCTTTCTGGAATTTAAATAATTCTTAAATGATTTATTATTTTCAGAAAATGCCCTAAACTTCAATAAATCATAGAAAATTAACCGTAACTCCAAATTAAATAATTTATATATGAAAAATTATCAGAAAAATTCAAGGAATCCATCTGTACCATTTTCATGCATGTTAGAACAACTTATAGATGCTGTTTAGCACAAATCAATTAAATGGCATTTAAATAATCACATATGGAGTTTGAATTTGAATCTTGTATTCAAACCAACCCCATTTAACTTGTTGCTAGATGCATTAGCCCAAAACACATTCATTTTGCCATGTCATGATCATGCATCATATTGTGCATTGCATTGATTGTGTTCCCTTCTGTGTTGCCGGTATTTGTCCCCTCTCGATAGACGTGATACCGATGATGTGATCGTTGACACTGATGAAGACTCAATGTTATCTTCAGAAGTGCCAGGCAAGCAAAACCCCCTTGTTCATTCCGATACAAACCTACTCTCTCGCTCCTGCTCTCTTTTAATGCATTAGGACAACACCGATTCATCTGTTACTTGCTGCGGTAGCTGAACCCCTTTATCCTTTGCATGACCTGTCATTGCCACAGTAAATAGATGAAACCCACTAGCATGAGTAGGAGTTGTTTGAGCCCTGTTGTGCCTACTCATTCATGCTTGTTTGTCATGCCTGCTATTGCTTAGAGTTGAGTCAGGTCTGATTCATCGGGAATGAATCAGAGGCGTGTGAATCTGTCCTACTGTGTGTGAGCTAAGTGTGTGAATACGATTTGGTAAAGGTAGCGGTGAGAGGCCATGTAGGAGTACATAGTGGGTTGTCTCATTGCAGCCGTCCTCAGGAACTGAGTTCTGTGTTTGTGATCCATGATTCAGCTACTACCACGCATTGGGCCCGAAACCAATGGACCCTCTCGGCTTCTTGATCACCCTTGTCCTCTGTCCAGGAGTTGCAAGTAGTTTCTGGTGTTTGTAGTATGCTGGAGGCCGTGCGCAGCGCTGACCGTAGGGGTGGGCTGTGATGTGGTAGGCACGTGGCCGGGTAAACCGGGCGCCCGTTTGGTGTCACGGAACCCTGTACACATCGTTTGGGGCTGTGAGCGAAACTCCGGCCGGATCTCCTCATGGATGGAACCCGAATAGGCGATAAACCTGGACTAGAGACTTGAGTGTTTAGGCAGGCCGTGGCCGACACCCACGTTGGGCTTCCGCTTGAAGGTTGCCGAGTACATGTCGTGTAAACGGCGGTAAGTGGTGAGAGCGTGTGTGAAGAAGTACACCCCTGCAGGGTTAACATCATCTATTCGAATAGCCGTGTCCGCGGAAAAGGACTTCTGGGTTGCTTATATCAGTTCATAGACAAGTGAAAGTGGATACTCTAAAATACGCAAGATAAGCGTGAGTGCTATGGATGGCGTTCTCGTAGGGAGACGGGAGCGGATCCATAGTGGTGTATTGATATGGTGAATATGTGGACTCGTGTGCGCCACCTCAAAAGTTACATTGCAGTCGTAGTTTAGGATAGCCACCGAGTCAAAGCTGGCTTGCTGCAGTTAAACCCCACCATCCCCTTTGTTGATAATGATGCATATGTAGTTAGTTCTGATGTAAGTCTTGCTGGGTACATTTGTACTCACGTTTGCCTATTTTATGTTTTTGCAGAGAGACTTCGGTCTCACTAGTAGTTCCACGTGGACTTCGACGTTTAGCTTGTTACCTCAGCTACGATCTTGTGCCCTCGGCAGGATCTGGTAGATAGTCAGGCTTCTCAGCCTTTTTCATTTATAGATGTCTGTACTCAGACATGATAGCTTCCGCTTGTGCTTTGATTGTATGCTCTGATTGTTGGGTCATGAGACCCATGTTTGTAATATCTCGCTCCTCGGAGCCTATTGATAAATACTTGAGTCGTAGAGTCATGTTGTGATGCCATGTTGTATTTGCACATATCGAGCATATTGTGTGTATGTTATTGAAATGCTTGGTATGTGTGGGATCTGACTATCTAGTTGTTTATCTTTAGTAGCCTCTCTTACCGGGAAATGTCTCCTAGTGTTTCCACCGAGCCATGGTAGCTTGCTACTGCTCCGGAACACTTAGGCTGGCCGGCATGTGTCCTTCTTCGTTCCTGTGTCTGTCCCTTCGGGGAAATGTCACGCGATGAATACCGGAGTCCTGTTAGCCCGCTACAGCCCGGTTCACCGGAGTCCTGCTAGCCCAGTGCTACAGCCTGGATTCACTCGCTGATGACCGACACGTTCGATGCTGGGTCATGGATGCCTGTCCCTGTAAGTTTGTGCCACTTTGGGTTTACGACTAGCCATGTCAGCCCGGGCTCCTTATCATATGGATGCTAGCGACACTGTCATATACGTGTGCCAAAAGGCGCAAACGGTCCCGGGCAAAGGTAAGGCGACACCCGTGGGAATACCGTGCGTGAGGCCGCAAAGTGATATGAGGTGTTACATGCTAGATCGATGTGGCATTGAGTCGGGGTCCTGACAGCGTTGGTATCAGAGCTTGACTGCCTGTAGGATTACCAAGCCAAACTGGTCGAAGTTGAGTCTAGAAATTCTTTAGTTATATAAGGGAATTGATTGTGGGATGGAACGTAAGGCTCTTTTTACTCCTTATACCTCATGGCCTTCTGATCTGAGTCATCATCTTCTTTCTACGGGGATTAAGAACTAGGCTATCTCTTCTTTCTATCAGGATCACGTGTTACTAATCTGCAGACTTATAGGATTGTTGGTTCTAAGCTCAGTTCAGTTTCCTACTTCTGTATGTTAATTGTTGATCTCGAGACCTTGATATTGTGCTTCTGAGTGGTTATGCCACCATTTTTGTGAATGTCTCAAATCTTTTCTGAGCATTTACAGCCGTTATGCTGTCCGAGTCATTCCAGGTTTCTAAATAGTCTGATGCATTTGCAAAATCCTTTCCCTCTGGTTTCGATGTTCCTTTATGCCAGCTCAATCACACTAATTGTTGAGTTGAGGTATTCTATTGCCTTGACATTATGTTGGAGTTACTATTATGACCCTAGGTGTCTCAGGGGATCATCTAGTAGTCTAGCCATGATTTATGTTCCAGTGTGATGACTCTGGTCGTCATTATCGAAAGCATCCCGTGATGCCATTTAGTAGTAGGTATTCTATCCCTGGGTTTTGAACCCGAGATTCACCCTACTTGCTTCATGTTGATAGTTTTGCTCGTTCCTTTAGGTTATTAGTAACCTTTGCATTAGTCCTCGATGTTCGTGGTATTCCTTTCTTCCAAATACTATGAACCGCTTATGGCAGATGTTCCTCGCTGATCGAAAGATCACAATTAGAGTGCTCTCGATGGGTTCTCGATTCTACATTGTGACTCTGCCAGTTCTACCTTTCTGCATGGGTTATCCGGAAGAAATATGTGGAATTCGTTCGACATGCTAAACCATGCATCCACAACTCAAAAAATCGTGTGTTCCTTTGAGTTGTCCCTCTTTAGTTGTCTTCTGACCCTCGTCTATCAATTGATAGTCAAGATTATGTGTGCATTCGTTCATCGATGCCTATTACTCTTGTGGTCCGTCAAGCCATTCTATCGCGGAATGACTAGGAGAAACAAACTCCAGTACCTCTTCCATATCTAGGATTGGGTCAAACAATTGTACTCCGCAGATCAAAATGCCAATCCAGCTTTTGCTCTGTTCTACCTTGGAGTATTACCATCTTTATATCGGGATTGTTATAGGAATTGCACACCATCCTATGAACTCTTGGTACAGTGATACTTTTGCCATCATTGTTCATTCCTCGGTTCCTGTGTTATTGTAACCGGAATGCCGACAAATGAATCATGGCGTGTGAAATCAATACTCCCAGCAACCTCGTTGCTTGGTAGTTAAAGGATAATAATTTCAATCTTAGCATGTTGGTTTTTAAATCATCCCTCTAAGACTGATCGTGCTACCTAGTCCTTATTTCGGTGCACCCTTCGATTGATGAGTTAGGATCTTGTCAAGTCCTCACTCATTTGATCATATCGTCTTGCCCTCAAAGCGAGATTGTTCTCGAGCTTAGTAACATACCGGTGGTTCATGATTTTCTGGATGTCTTCTCGGAAGTATTACCAGGTTGTCACCTGACTGTTATGTTGAGCTCGTGATCAAGTTGGTTTCTTGTGAACCACCCTTTCTCCAAGAATCTGTGATGGATATCCCGGAGCTAGTTGGTTAAGCTAGACAACAACTTGGAGAGTTGGAAGATAAAAGCTTGCCTGACTTAGCTCGTTCCAAAGGGATATTCTTGTGTAGTGTGTGTTGAAGAAAGATGATATCTTCATCGATTGGTCCTTGTGATCAGTTGCTGGACCTATTGTCTTATCAATCCTTTGATTTGAGTGTGGGCTATCGTCAAATCAAATCAGTACCAACAATGCTCGTAATGTTGTCTTATTCGTGGTTGATCCCTCGAGCATACACCATTACATCTTTGGTCTGACCAATGCTATCACCGTGTTCACTTAACTATGGAATTCCTTTTAAAAGGAAACCTAGATGAATTGTTGTTGAGCCCATTGGCAACATCCTTATCTCCTCCATGATTTTGTTGAACATTAAGCTAGCGTTGGAAACTTTTGAAAGCATTTCTTCATGCTAACTCATGAAGTATTTGTTTGATGAAAGGAGTGACTTCCTCTTATACACGTGCATTTGGTGAAAGTTGCCGCCGTGAATTTGAGAAAGTTAGTTTTGCTTCCTCTGGAATCATCCCAAGTCAGTCATGCATACGTGCGAAGTATGCTGTGGTCTGGAGACTTGCAACCTTCATTCCATATGTGTTCCGAGCACACCAAGCCACTGATTGAGTTGTTCAAAGATAAAGAAGTCTGTCCAAGGTGAACTCTTTGGACTTCCACGCGTGGAGACTTCGATGTCATTAATGATGGTTCCCCACCTGAACTCGGTAGTGTTTTATTATAAGACTACCATGTGGTCATGTTTGTCTGGGACAGCGTGTTCACATGTTTGTAGCAGAACCAGCTCATGTTTTGGAGCTTGCTATCGTAGTTCATCTCCCGAGAATCCCGCAACGTCATCTCGTCGATTTGTGTTGCAAACTTCCGTTTTTCTTCCTAGACTCGATGAGTCTGGAATATCCTGACACCAACCAGATCTGAATCTCAGGCAGATATGATGGTTGGAATATTTCCCAAGAATTATAATATTGGTCGCGCGATAACCGGTAAAGTGGATGTCGTGGCCAACACACCCAGCCGGAAGACCTGTTATTATAATATCTTGATTGAGGAAGTTGGCCACCTCCCCATAAGGATTTCGTAGGGTTTACTTCCTAGTTGCCCCTATGGATTTTGTGTTCCCGAAGTCCGACCTTTTACTTGATGTTCTAGTTATCAAACCATATCTATGAATGGGATACACTAGCACGTCAAGGAGAACATTAGAAGCGGAGTGCTAAATGTCTCTCGGTCGATCATCCAGATTTTATTTCCTTGGCCCTGCCAAGGGTGAAATCTGAGAAGGTGTTATCTTCCTTTGCATCTGCATCCTCCATCACCATTCATCATGGTAGTAAGTTGTGTTACCGGACCCTTGACACGGATGTTGGTAAAACCTTGATGATTATGGAATTTCTCAAGTTCTTGAGAGCACGCACAAGCGCTAGGTATTATCGCCGGCACTAACCGGGATTGCTCCTAGTCTCGTTGGTTATGCTATAACCACTCCAACAGTGAATTCACTCTTTATTGTTGGGTTCTTCCCCAGTTACCAGAATCATTCCTAGCATTTGCATTTTGTTCCTAGCTTGCACCGCCAATGTGCCATTCTACCATGGGTCTCTTCCATTTCCGGTGGCAAGCAAATTCATCCATTACGTTGTCTTCAACAAGGTAATCCACATCATCCAAGTCCGAGTATGCCATTCTACCGACCCCCGCCAGTTGATTGCTGTGATTTGCCTTAGGCTGATATAGAGAGTCTCAATGATCTCTATATCAAAGGTAATTCTTTTTGCCACTTGGATATTTCTACGAGTCACCTTCCCTAAGGTGCATCGTTATGGTATCATGGCAACTCAACTCCTCGCTACGTTGACAATCGTTTACCACCTTCTTAGGTGTGGAATTGTTGTCTACCTAGTGAACCCTCGTCATCTGTTCCACTCCATCCCTCTAGAGGTGTGCTTCGTGTCTCAGCTCGAGAGATGTTGTTATGTCTCATTCCGTGGGTTAATCCTGAGTTGTTCGACCTTCGAGAAGAACAATTCTTTAGGGTCTTTCCTTTCCTCTCGTTGTCATGATAGTTGGAGTTCTCAAGGCAAGACTTCAAGACAATAATGGTGAATGAATCAACGTTCAACTGAAGTGCACCCTGGATCGTGAAGATTATACTAGTTGCGTTTACCTTTCACCTTACCCTACGCTTGAATCTCGAGACGAGATTCTTGTTTAGTGGGGGTGAGTTGTCACATCCCTAGTTCTGACAATGCCTAGTGCATGCATTAGAGTGTTACATCATGTTTAAATTTCATTTAAACCTGAGATGGGGATTGACTAAGCCCTAGCACCAAATGAATTCAACTAGGGTCAAAATAAAACCTTTTTCATTGAACTCAAAATGTCCTCTAAAAATGTTCAACATTTCTGGTTTGAGGTGGAAGCATCTACCAAAAATGGTTTAGATTTTTGCAGGACATATTTGGTCACTGAATTAAATCATATAGTATTTTCATTTGGGCATTTAAATGCTATTAAATATTTCAAATGCTCAAATAATCATAAACTAAAATGTTTACTGTTGGATATATTCTAAACAGTAGCCATGATTAGTTTCATGATTTTTGAAAGTGTCTGAGTATTTTTAATAAAGCCCTAAATTTACAGAATAATAGAAAACTGAGATAATTAGAAAAGAGAGAGAGAGAAAGACCCGTACCTGGGCCACTTACCTGTAGCTGGCCCAGCTGCACCAGTCCAGCCCACCGGGGCAGAGCGGCTGTCTTCAACCTCTGCCAGTAGGCAGAGGCGAAGTAGCACGCACGCACGCGCGCACGCGGAGGCCTCCACCTCCTGCTTCGCCGTGGCAGCCTCCCCGACTTCCTCGCGACGCCACGGAGACGTCCCCGACCCCCTCTCACTTCTCCCTCGCTCTCTGGACCTCCCTCCCCCTCGCTCCTCTGCTTCCCCCCCCCATGACCGAAAGCCGCCGTCGACGTTGCTCGCAACCACCGTGGCCACCAGCCCTCCCTCGCCCATCCAGCGTGCTCGAGAGCTCCGTCATGACATCCTCGACCTCCCCACCAAGCCATGGAACTACGGACGCGCCACAACGTCGCCGGCATCGCCGTTTCCATCGCCGGCCGCCGAGGATCTTCACCGTCAATTCGCCACCATCGTCGCGTCCCCGAGCCGGCTAACCATCCCTACGGCACCGCTGTGAGCTCCTACGCCTCCCCTCCCTCTTCCCCCCTTCGATTGCGCCCTGTAGCCTCGATTCCACCGGAGCCGCGAGCTCGGCTCCGCCGGCGATGTCGCCGCCGTCACTGCAGACAGCAAGGCTCGAAACCGAGCACGGCACCGTGCTCCTAGCATCTTCAGGAGCTCGGCGAGCCCCTTAACCATCCCTCCCGTCCTCTGTGGCCTCGCCCCGCTCGAACCCGAAGCTCCGGCCGCCGCCGCAAGCCCCGCTCCGGCGAGCGCTGACCACCCCGCGTCCTTCCGTCGCCTTCTCCGGATGCGCACGAGCGCTAGGAACCCATAGAGCCTCTCCGCGCGGCGTTTGGACGCCGGAGCAAGAAACCCGAAGGTCTTCGCCGTCTCGGCCTCGCCGGCGTCAAGCCGCCGGCGGGTTAGGCCCTGCTGACCAGGGGTTTGACCCCCCTGGGTCGATGACAGGTGGGGCCAGCCCCCCTGTTAATTAGTTTAGTTTATTTTAATTTAATTACCCCCTGCTGACACTGACATGTGGGCCCTAGTGCCCTAATCTTTAATTAAGCTAAACTAAACCCCCCTGTTTAACCCGTGTCACTGACGTGTGGACCCCACACGTCAGGTTTGACCTGGACCGCCCGCTGACCTGCTGATGTCACTATGAGGTCATGATGACACAATAACTCCTTTCTGGAATTTAAATAATTCTTAAATGATTTATTATTTCAGAAAATGCCCTAAACTTCAATAAATCATAGAAAATTAACCATAACTCCAAATTAAATAATTTATATATGAAAAATTATCAGAAAAATTCAAGGAATCCATCTGTACCATTTTCATGCATGTTAGAACAACTTATAGCTGCTGTTTAGCACAAATCAATTAAATGGCATTTAAATAATCACATATGGAGTTTGAATTTGAATCTTGTATTCAAACCAACCTCATTTAACTTGTTGCTAGATGCATTAGCCCAAAACACATTCATTTTGCCATGTCATGATCATGCATCATATTGTGCATTGCATTGATTGTGTTCCCTTCTGTGTTGCCGGTATTTGTCCCCTCTCGATAGACGTGATACCGATGATGTGATCGTTGACACTGATGAAGACTCAATGTTATCTTCAGAAGTGCCAGGCAAGCAAAACCCCCTTGTTCATTCCGATACAATCCTACTCTCTCGCTCCTGCTCTCTTTTACTGCATTAGGACAACACCGATTCATCTGTTACTTGCTGCGGTAGCTGAACCCCTTTATCCTTTGCATGACCTGTCATTGCCACAGTAAATAGATGAAACCCACTAGCATGAGTAGGAGTTGTTTGAGCCCTGTTGTGCCTACTCATTCATGCTTGTTTGTCATGCCTGCTATTGCTTACAGATGTGTCAGGTCTGATTCATCGGGAATGAATCAGAGGCGTGTGAATCTGTCCTACTGTGTGTGAGCTAAGTGTGTGAATACGATTTGGTAAAGGTAGCGGTGAGAGGCCATGTAGGAGTACATGGTGGGTTGTCTCATTGCAGCCGTCCTCAGGAACTGAGTTCTGTGTTTGTGATCCATGATTCAGCTACTACCACGCATTGGGCCCGAAACCAATGGACCCTCTCGGTTTCTTGATCACCCTTGTCCTCTGTCCAGGAGTTGCAAGTAGTTTCTGGTGTTTGTAGTATGCTGGAGGCCGTGCGCAGCGCTGACCGTAGGGGTGGGCTGTGATGTGGTAGGCACGTTGCCGGGTAAACCGGGCGCCCGTTTGGTGTCACGGAACCCTGTACACATCGTTTGGGGCTGTGAGCGAAACTCCGGCCGGATCTCCTCATGGATGGAACCCGAATAGGCGATAAACCTGGACTAGAGACTTGAGTGTTTAGGCAGGCCGTGGCCGACACCCACGCTGGGCTTCCGCTTGAAGGTTGCCGAGTACATGTCGTGTAAACAGAGGTAAGTGGTGAGAGCGTGTGTGAAGAAGTACACCCCTGCAGGGTTAACATCATCTATTCGAATAGCCGTGTCCGCGGAAAAGGACTTCTGGGTTGCTTATATCAGTTCATAGACAAGTGAAAGTGGATACTCTAAAATACGCAAGATAAGCGTGAGTGCTATGGATTGCGTTCTCGTAGGGAGACGGGAGCGGTTCCATAGTGGTGTATTGATATGGTGAATATGTGGACTCGTGTGCGCCACCTCAAAAGAGTTACATTGCAGTCGTAGTTTAGGATAGCCACCGAGTCAAAGCTGGCTTGCTGCAGTTAAACCCCACCATCCCCTTTGTTGATAATGATGCATATGTAGTTAGTTCTGATGTAAGTCTTGCTGGGTACATTTGTACTCACGTTTGCCTATTTTATGTTTTTGCAGAGAGACTTCGGTCTCACTAGTAGTTCCACGTGGACTTCGACGTTTAGCTTGTTACCTCAGCTACGATCTTGTGCCCTCGGCAGGATCTGGTAGATAGTCAGGCTTCTCAGCCTTTTTCATTTATAGATGTCTGTACTCAGACATGATAGCTTCCGCTTGTGCTTTGATTTGTATGCTCTGATTGTTGGGTCATGAGACCCATGTTTGTAATATCTCGCTCCTCGGAGCCTATTGATAAATACTTGAGTCGTAGAGTCATGTTGTGATGCCATGTTGTGTTTGCACATATCGAGCATATTGTGTGTATGTTATTGAAATGCTTGGTATGTGTGGGATCTGACTATCTAGTTGTTTATCTTTAGTAGCCTCTCTTACCGGGAAATGTCTCCTAGTGTTTCCACCGAGCCATGGTAGCTTGCTACTGCTCCGGAACACTTAGGCTGGCCGGCATGTGTCCTTCTTCGTTCCTGTGTCTGTCCCTTCGGGGAAATGTCACGCGATGAATACCGGAGTCCTGTTAGCCCGCTACAGCCCGGTTCACCGGAGTCCTGCTAGCCCAGTGCTACAGCCTGGGTTCACTCGCTGATGACCGACACGTTCGATGCTGGGTCATGGATGCCTGTCCCTGTAAGTTTGTGCCACTTTGGGTTTACGACTAGCCATGTCAGCCCGGGCTCCTTATCATATGGATGCTAGCGACACTGTCATATACGTGTGCCAAAAGGCGCAAACGGTCCCGGGCAAAGGTAAGGCGACACCCGTGGGAATACCGTGCGTGAGGCCGCAAAGTGATATGAGGTGTTACATGCTAGATCGATGTGGCATTGAGTCGGGGTCCTGACAATACTACTACTGTACAAAAGTATACATTTAAAAGGCTAAAGGGCGGGGCAGTCTCGCTTAGTCGGTTTCATGAGAGGCGAGGGCCTTTGTAATTTGACGGCTCATTACTACTAGAAGGCGGGGCCTTGTGATTTGACTGCTCGTATAAATGTTGCCGGTGACCTGAGGAGGAGCAAAGAACCATGCGGTATACTCAAGTTTTCCACTAGAGAACTAGTACGACGGAGGAGCACGAAACACGGCAGCCCAGTGCGATATGGCGATAAAAATGATCTAATTTTCCAGTCGCCGATCCCATGGCGCCGCTCATAGTTAGCATTGTTATATTCATGCCTCGCAGAGAACATGACACGTGCGGCAAAACACCCTAAGCAAAAGAAGAAACACAGGAACAAAAGAAGAAGGAAGATTACCCCCCCCCCAAAAAAGAAGGAAGACGCACACACAAGTCTGGGGCGCTGCTCTCTACTACATGAGGGTTGCTGGCCGTGGAGTCATAACAGCTTCTTCATCGCCTCCATGACCTCCATCTCCTCATGCATCTCCTCTGCCATCTTCTTCATTTTGTCCATGACGCAGGATTTCTTGACGCGAGCCTTCATCATCTGTTCCACGACTTCAATACGTACCTTGACAGCAGCCGGGTGCTTGATGCGGAGCTTCGCCAACTCCTCCTTCTATTCCATGACGAGTGTGTGCAAGATCTTCTCTAAGGAACTACTCTTATCATGCAAATTCTTCCAGCCGGCGTTCTCCTCCTTCAGCAGGTCGAGCTCGTGGTGGAGCTTCGCCTTGTCCTCCTGAAGTTGCAGGATTTCACCGGTCGCCTTCTTATCTGAGGCAATGCTCTTCTTCAGCAGCATCACTAATCCGGCGGTCAACTCCCCTTGGTCATTGAGCTCAACGAGCATGTCGTCGAGGCTCTCCTTCAGTAGCTCCACTAGGCCATCAATGAACTCCTTCTGCTTATGGAGCTGATCGGGCATGTCATCGAGGGATAACGACTCCAGTGCCGCCAGCTCGGCATCTTCGCCTTCGTGGCTAGGGTGCTCCTGGGAGCCCTCGCCTGCCCGTGACAGATCTTTCAAGGTCTATGCGAGGCGGCGAGCCCTCTCTTTTTTTCCACGGCCTTGGTCCCTGCTCCCTTGTTACGAGTAGTTCTTGACCTAGAGCTCTGCACACCGGCCATGGCAAGGACGGACAATAAAGACTTATGAGGAGGAAGGTAGAGTGATTTTAGGCTAGGTACTAGTTCCCTTTTTATAACCTAGTACTAGCACTAGTAATAAAACCTGCATAGTGGGAACATGTTCAGGATTGATATGTACTAGGTGTGAGCATGTTTGTACTTAATTATACTATACTTTGGAATGTGATGGGAACAAGCTAAAGATTAATTGATGGTTTTGGTTTCGAGGCCTGAAATGGCTCCCGATGAGTGTCCTGAAACACAAATTTCAAGTACTACTGCTCAAATGCGGTCGCACAAGTCAGTGATGTAACTGGTCATACATGTCATACCAAGCTGATGCATGTCCCTTTGATGAGACGCGGGTCTGACCGACCGTCTGTTGGTGAGACCAACCGTAATTGTTACACGATGGAGACTTCTGGTTGTGGCTTTGGGTGATTGTCACAACCAAGCATTCAAAAACTAGTGATAAATCAATTACTACCATCTTTTTCCAAACTACCAAGTATTTTCACAAGAATACAATACATATAGATGGAGTGATTGTCACGGTTGCAAACTGCCATGGCACCGCAAGTTCACTGTAGCAGCAACCGAGTAGGTCACTACATCGATGGCGGGGAAGGAGGGCAGCTCACCTCGCCTATGATGCATGCCCAGCAGCGCCAACGCAGTTGGTCTCGTGATTTGGCTTCTCCTACCGCCCATTTGAACAGTTGCACCGACTGCTCATGCCATTCCACAGGCATGCGCGTTCTTTCCTCCGCAGTTGACTCCGGGAATATGATCTCTGCCATTAGCCCCAGCTTGAAATCAACGCGATGCTGCAGATGCTGACATCCCTCGACATCTCTCCCCTGAGATCAACTTGGGACTCCGCCTTGTGCTTCGCCAGGCGCAGCTCCTTCGGACATATCTCCAATCGATGCGACACTTCCTCGATCTGATTCTCCCTTGCTGCACAACACCTGAAATGCAGCCTTGGCATGTCCTCCGGCGCCACCGATCTGTGATTCCAGAGCAATGGACCCCCTCTAAAACAAATGTGTTTCGCTCAAAGGCGGCAGTGCTGCAGGCCGCAGCGAGAGGGCAGCCCGCGGGATCCTGGGATCGAAGGGATTATCCGTGGCGGGATCCGGTGGGCGAGGCGGGGAGGCGAGCGTAGGCGATGGGAGAGCCCTACGAGGCTAAGATAAAGATAGTGCTACTCCACTCTGATTTAAATACAAAGGCCACCAACAGTAACCCAGGAAAAAATTGATCATCCTGCCCGCGTCCTGGTTTATTGGTTCCCTTTTTATTTTGTGCCAATTTTTGACCAAAAAATTAATTAACAAAATGTTAATGCATGTCACCAAAAATTATATCATTGGAATCACATTTGAACATAGTTTTTGATGACATTAATTTTTATGACATGCATAAATATTGTGTTACTTAAAATTATGGTAAAAAATTGGCACAAAATACAAAGGAGACCAATGGAAGAAGCAACCCATGATTTAACTACTCGCATGCACGCAGTGGGGTAGTAATGTCTTTCTCAACTACTTCCTCCCTCACGTCCACTCAATTTGCATGCATTGTATTAATTGGCCATCAATGAAGTGAACGACTTTACATGCATCAAATTATCACATGGGGTGGATCTTCGTACAAAAATGCGTCCCACCGTGTACCCGCGTGTGCGTGCGAGGGAATGAGTGTGTGCGTGCACATCTTCGCTTCGTGCATGTACTTCCAATGTGCGTGAGAGAGGACGAGTACATTCTTCTGGAACCAGCAGCACGTCACTGTGATCAATCCACACAAGGAGGTCGCGACAACGCCTCCACATGTGCCACGTGGCTTCATGGATGCCCCCACATCATTTTAATCATAATATATTAACTGGAAAAGGGAGAGACACTATGTAGTGTGTCATTGGGTTTCTAATTTACATATTTTGCACATACTGGAAGTACTAGTAAGGTACACATGCACTGCACGCATGAGATTTGGCAACCAAATTATGAATAAATACCACACTATAGCATGTAAGCTTTGAGTCATATATGCATGATGTAGACGTTCATTTAATTCTTATAGTTCATCTCATTCAAAATCAATTAGTTTTTATAAAAAAGTTAATCTATTTTATGATTCATGGAATTGTGCGTTGTAAAGCATAAAGTAAAAAACAAATAATGGCAATTCAACTAGAAAACAAGTTTGGGCAATTATGATATGGAAGATTCTAGAGCAAATGAGAAGTATTGTTTTGAGGTTTGTGCATTATGCTTAAGTCAACCATGGAGTCTTCTAGATTGTACATGTGGTAGAATCTGGTGGAATGTAGATGATATCCAATGGCCAGTAGTGCTCGGATTTGCCATCTCTACACCGTCTGATTGGCTGCATCCAACAACCATCTTTCAAATTTATTCGCACTCAATATAGGGGTATAGATATAGATATAGAGGTATAGATATAGACTAGTTTGGCACATCATCTAAAGGATTTCTACACGCTCATTTTTTGTAGAAATGTGCTCCGCCATGCACCCGCGCATTTGTATGTGGGAACGAGTGTGTGTGTGCACCTCTTCTCTTTTGCACACGTAGTCCGTGTGTGTGAGAGATACTAAGATATGGTGGGGGAATACGTGTCAATGCAATTTGTGTGAAGGAGAGGCCTATATACATACATTTATGTGCATTGCGCCTGGATGATATACGAGAAGGGAGGGGAGGGGTCGACCGCGTGAGATATCGATAGAGACATATAGAGGGAAGAGCTCTATGAGTGTACAAGCACTGGGATATGGGGGACTGGAAGATGGTGCGAGGGGCCAAGTGGAGGGAGACTATGAAGGAGTGCACAAGTGCGAGAACGTGTGCGGTTGCGTGCAGTGGCGGATCCATGAAAAATAAATGAGCTAGGGGGCCAAGCATTGCTAATCCTTTACGAGGAGGGCCTATTCATCAACTTAAACCATTTTACCAGCAATTGATCTACTGATCACATTCATATTAGCCTCAATATATAATGATGTTAGGGGGGGCCAGGGCCCTTCCTGCCCTGTCTTCGCCACTGTGCACATGTCTGAGAGATGAAGCGGAAGGCATGGATGATGAGAGGGGAATGATGGATATATAATGTGGGTGTATTATCTATGTAATCCTATATAGAGAGGTATAGATTGATCAATGTGTACATGGGAAAGAGGGTGAGACTTGACTAGATATATAGATCGATCGGTTTGTGCGGAAAACTGGGGACGACCTAGCTATATATACACACATAGAGAAACATTGATCATTGTGCATGCATGTGAGAGATAAAGAATGCATGAACTAAGGAAGAGGGGGAGGCGTGTGGGTGTGCATGCATGGGAGACCGGCCTAAAGAAAAAGATTGCATGTGTGCGATGGATAATGCCGAGTGGTAGTGTGTGTGTGTGTGTGCATGCACACACGGGAGCAACTTTGTGGTACAATTATAAAGAGAAGACGACTGTGTGGGTGTTAAATACTAGGTGAGGTCATAATCAATGTAAAGTTGAATTCAAATATTTGAATAAGAGATCATGATGCTTGAAACCCATGCATACATGAATATAACTGAGATATGCGCAGTGTTGTTTGGAAACGAGCATGCTATACTGTATACACATTGAACAAGGTCAGACTGATTTGAATTTGAGATACTGATGGCAGGCATCATTTGGCCACATTGCATCCGTGCATGGACACACTATTCAAATTGGAGATGATGGGTGGCTTTCGCATCACATATCTATATCTATACCCCTACATAGTGTGTGAATAACTTTGAAAGATGGTCGTTGGATGAAGCCAATCCGACGGTGCAGAGATGGCAAATCCGAGCACTACTGGCCGTTGGATATCATCTACATTCCACCAGATTTTTCCACATGTACAATCTACTCCCTCCATCCGGTGAAAAATGTATGTTTGGCTTTAAAATGTGTTGAACAAAAGAGTGTACTTTTATCTTTCCAATGCACTTTAATGTAGATGAAAATGTTTCTCCCTCATCACACGGTAATCAAGACCAATAACATTCTACATATGGTATTCTTAATTTCTACATGCACTTAGCTCATTGGTGGTTGGGTAATTAAAGAGGAGGGAGATGGTGGCTTGCACCTTTCCAATGCATCTTTTACAGCACTCCATAATTTTTCCTAAAATTTCTATATGTACACTTTTCACCGGACGGAGAGAGTAGAAGACTCCATGGTTGAACTTAAGCATAATGCACAAACCTCAAAACACAAGCACTTCTCCTTTGTTCTAGAATCTTCCGTATCATAATTTCCCAAAAAATTTAATACATGAATTGCCATTATTTATTTTTTACTTTATGCTTTACAACACACAATTCCATGAATCTTAAAATAGATTAACTTTTTTATAAAAACTAATTGATTTTGAATGAGATGAACTATAAGAATTAAACGAACATCTACATCATGCATATACGACTCAAAGCTTACATGCTACAATGTGGTATTTATTCATAATTTGGTTGCCAAATCTTATTCGTGCAATGCACGTGTACGTCCAAATGGTGTTTGTGTGTGTGTTGTGCGTGTTAAACACATTGTACATAGTATCATACATGGTTTAGATTCCGAACATCTAGCTAGAGCATACATGTACTATGATTTGAATTTAACATAAAATGGATACATATATTTGAATTTGAGATCGTATGTACATGTAGTTCGTATTTATATAAGAATTTACTACTCCTATATTTATATAAGATAATATTTATATGGTTGTATAACTAACCCGAGTACAATCCCATTCAAATACGGAAAATGTACTCAAATTTAGTCCATATGCTAAACAACACGAATTGTTTTCTTATTGTTGAGGGAAGTGCAAATTGATTTGGTACTATACATGTTATGTTTGTTGTCGCGTTTTTTTAGTTTTGTTGTTGTTGTATTTGAATGCATTTCTAGTAATATAGTCAAACGGGACATGGCTCTCTCTAGTGAGGTGAAAATTGTCTTTTTTTTGTACACCTTAAGCTTGTTCTTCCGAAATTTCAAGCCGCGCCTTGTTATGCCAAAATTTCAAGCTAGCATCTCTATCTATCGTGCTGCAAAACTCCCGCTTCTTCAACCGGGGACTTGTTACCCCAAAATTTTAAGATATCTCTTTGTCTCGTTGTGCTCCGAAAACTCCCTCCATCTCAACCCGTGCCTTGCTATCCCAAAATTACAATGCGCGCGAAAACTCCCACCTCCTGCGCAATCCCAACACGCGAAATGCCTGTGATACCCCTGAACCAAAAGAACCTCCTATCTCAAATCACTGCGGGTACTTTCGTAACTTACCCCACATTTCGGACAAGCACGTCCCTAAGCCATGGTTCCCCCTGCAATCCCTCTGCCCACCTAGTCGTACACCGAAGCCGCGAAAACCCATGAAGCCCCACACCCTCCTTCGTCCGTGATACGTCTTCGTCGTATCTATAATTTTTGATTGTTCCATGCCAATATTATTCAACTTTCATATACTTTTGGCAAATTTTCATACTATTTTTGGGACTAACATATTGATCCAGTGCCCAGTGCCAGTTCCTGTTTGTTGCATGTTTTTTGTTTCACAGAATATCCATATCAAACGGACTCCAAACGGAATAAAAACTGACGGAGATTTTTTTGGAATATATATGATTTTTGGGAAGAAGAATCCACGCGAGACGATGCTCGAGGGGCCCACGAGGTAGGGGGGCGCGCCCTGGGGAGGCAGACGCGCCCCTGACCCTCGTGGCCACACTGTAAGGTGGTTGATGCCCTTATTTCGCTGCAAGAAAGCTAATTTCCCGATAGAGCTCATGTCAAAATTTCAGCCCAATCGGAGTTACGGATCTCCGGGAATATAAGAAACGGTGAAAGGGAAGAATCTGAGAACGCAGAAACAGAGAGAGACGGAGAGACAGATCCAATCTCGGAGGGGCTCTCGCCCCTCCCGTGCCATGGAGGCCATGGACCAGAGGGGATACCCTTCTCCCATCTAGGGAGGAGGTCAAGGAAGAAGAAGGAGGGGGTGAGGGATTCCTGGATTAGGGGGTCTCCGGATAGCTGGACTATAACCTTTGGCCGGACTCTTGGACTATGAAGATACAATATTGAAGACTTCGTCTCGTGTCCGGAGGGGACTATACTTGGCATGGAAGGCAAGCTAGGCAATATGGATATATATATATCTCCTCCTTTGTAAACGACCTTGTGTAACCCTAACCTCTCCGGTGTCTATATAAACCGGAGGGTTTTAGTCCGTAGGACGACATACAATCATACCATAGGCTAGCTTCTAGGGTTTAGCCTCTCTGATCTCGTGGTAGATCTACTCTTGTACTACCCATATCATCAATATTAATCAAGCAGGATGTAGGGTTTTACCTCCATCAAGAGGGCCCGAACCTGGGTAAAACATTGTGTCCCCTGCCTCCTGTTACCATCCGGCCTAGACGCACAGTTCGGGACCCCCTACCCGAGATCCGCCGGTTTTGACACTGACATTGGTTCTTTCATTGAGAGCTCTGCTGTGCCGTCGCCATCAGGAAGGATGCCTCTTCCCGTCTTTAAAGACAGCACTGTTGCTAAGGGAGCTTTGGCCGTCGGCCAAACTCTCCGGCTAGGTGGTTTTCTTATGACCGCATGTTCGGCCGCTGCACCGATGATGACTTCTCGGGTCATCAAAAGCAATCTTCACATCAACTCAGAACTCGCCAAGCAGTTAGATCCAATGGAGCCCTCTTACCTAAACGAGCTCTTGGATCGCATCGCCGCCCTGGGAGTCGCTACAGACTACGATCAGATTGGGCCTAAACTCGATCTGAGAGAGATCAACTCTCCCCAGGTCACCCATCATGTTGCAGTGGTGGAGGAACAATGCGGCGACCCTTCACCTATCTTAAGGATTAGCTATGTCCAGATTCCCGATCCCTCCAAGCCGGATACCCGCGGAGGGGAGGACGTCACTCAAGACCTGAACCTAGAGTCAGGCAGCGGGCTAGATTCAGTGGAAAACATCCAAGAATCCAAACTTCCGAGTTCGGAAACTCCTTGGCCCCTGAGTCTCAGATTGGGTGAGGTTTCGGATTCAATTCCACCCACCCACCCAAACATAAGCGATCTATCCCAAATTAGACAAGAGCCCGAAGAAACAGTACACCATTACTGGGCCAGATTCCTCCTGGTCATGCACAGGATAAAGGACTGCCGCGAGGAAGACGCAATTTCATTCTTCTGCAATAATTGCACGGACAAGGCAATCCTCAATGCCATAAGTCGCCATGAAATTACAGCTTTGCCGACTTGGCGTCCATAGTACGAAAGTACTGTGCGATGGAAAGTGCCTGGAAAACCGAAATAAAATTTTGGGACAATCCGGCCCTGAATACAAACCCAGTCCGAAATAAAAGGGTGCATTATCGCTAGACACTCGGGTTAAACACCAAAAAGCAAAAACCCTCTACAGGGCATGGAACCGTACTGGAGGGATGACTCAATGGACCCTGTAAAATTCACAGTGCAGAGGGCGCCACACCAACTCATAGCCTTAGAGCATGTTGGATACTCCGGCAGGTGGCCAAAAGTGGTGAAGATCTTCTAACCCCAGAAGCCACAGAGCACCAGCCCAGGGATACCAGTACAGTATTAACAGTCTTCGAGACTTTCGCATCAAATAATATGCGAAAACGAACACTCCGCAGCCTTGCCGAAGTCTACCACATGGCAACAATAAACCCATGGAGTGACACGGCTATTACTTTTAATGCCAGTGACGAACCTAAATTCCGAACAGCCTGAGCACCAGTCGCATTGGTCCTCAGTCCAATAGTGGATGGTTTTCGACTCACCAATGTACTCATGGACGGTGGCAGCGGATTGAATCTCATTTATGAGGAAACCCTTCGAAAAATGGAAATAGACTGGAACCGCATTGAGCGAAGCAGCACAACCTTTAGAGGAATAATCCCCAGTCGGGAAGCGCGCTATACAGGAAAAATCACACTAGATGTGGTGTTCGGCACGCCGGATAATTACAGGTCCGAAGAGGTCACGTTCCAAGTGGCCCCATTCAATAGCGGATACCACGCTCTATTAGGGCGGGAGGCGTTTACACTCTTCCAAGCCATACCCCATTACGGGTACATGAAGCTCAAAATGCCCGGGCCCAACGGAATCATCACTCTTGCTAGTGATCCAGGCATAGCACTCCGCGCCGAAAATAAGACAGCCGCACTGGCCCTCGAGGCACTATCCGAAGCCCTGGCGGCTGAGGAACTGACTGCGCTGCGCTCCACGGTGAACAGGGACGACATGATACTCGATAAAAGATCCAAGTCCACCTCCTTTAAACCGGCAGACGAAATAGTCAAATTCCAAGTCCATCCAACGGATCCTACAAAAACAGCTTCCATCGGGGCATAATTAAACCCTGATGTAGACGCCGCACTACGAGAGTTCCTACGCGAGAACTGGGACATTTTTGCCTGGCACCCTTCAGACATGCCAGGAATCCCACGCAGGCTGGCCGAGCATAGCCTAAATATCCTAAAAGGATTCAAACCAGTCAAGCAGGCTCTTTGGCGTTTCTCCGAACCTAAGAGACAAGCCATGGGAGAGGAACTAGCCAAGCTATTGGAGGATGGATTCATTAGAGACATAAAACATCCGGACTGGCTAGCAAACCTGGTGAAGGTACCAAAGAAGGACAAATCCTGGCGCTTGTGCGTCGATTTTAAGGACCTCAACAAGGCTTGCCCAAAGGATCCCTTCCCCCTCCCACGCATCGATCAAATTATCGACGCTACCGCAGGACACGATTCATTGTGTTTCCTCGACGCACACTCCGGCTACCATCAAATTAAGATGGCAGAGCCAGACCAAGCCGCAACGGCATTCATCACACCATACGACCCATTCTGCTTCAACACAATGCCCTTCGGGCTCAAAAACGTCGGCGCAACATATCAGCGCATGATTCAGACATGTCTGGGAAACCAGATCGGCAAAACAGTGGAGGCATACGTAGATGACGTGGTCGTCAAAACCAAGCATGTCGAATCTCTAGTAGACGACTTAAGGCTCACATTCGATAACCTCCGAACATACGACATCAAGCTCAACCCGGAAAAATGCATTTTCAGCGTACTAGCCGGAAAGCTCTTGGGCTTCATTGTATCCGGTAGAGGAATTGAAGCAAATCCAGCCAAGATCCAAGCTCTGTCACAATTGGACATCCCAAAGGACCTCAAACAAATACAAAAATTGACCGGTTGCATGGCGGCTCTAAGCCGCTTTATCTCCCGCTTGGGAGAAAAGGCATTACCCCTTTATCGCCTCCTCCGGCGAACCGAACACTTCGAGTGGACGGATGCCGCCACGGCCGGACTCGACAAAATAAAAGCCATATTGGCAACAAACCCAGTCCTGGCCGCGCCAAACATTGGTGAACCAATGCTATTATACATTGCGGCAACTCATCAAGTTGTAAGCGAAGTGCTCGTCGTCGAACGAGAAACGGATGGACACAAATCCCCCCTTCAAAAGCCGGTTTACTATGTGTCCACTGTCCTTACTCCATGCAAGTCACGGTACCCGCATTATCAAAAGATAGCGTACGCGGTATTTATGGCATCCCGGAAGCTGCGACACTACTTTCAAGAGTGTTCGATAGCGGTAGCCTCGGAAGTACCACTTAAAGATATTATAAACAACCACGACGCGACAGGCCGGATTGCCAAATGGGCCATTGAGCTCCTCCCATTTGACATAACTTACAAGCCACGGCGAGCTATTAAGTCGCAAGTTTTGGCCGACTTCGTCGCCGAATGGACGGAAGCTGAACTCCCTAAAGAGTACGGCACATATTCCAACTGGATCATGCACTTCGACGGCTCCAAAATGTTGGTTGGTCTGGGGGCTGGCGTTGTTTTGACGTCCCCAACAGGAGATACAGTTCAATATGTACTCCAGATAATGTATACTGACTCCAACAACGCAGCCGAATACGAGGCCCTTCTACATGGTCTCCGGATGGCAGTATCCATGGGCATTCAACGCCTAGAGGTGCGCGGGGATTCGAACCTCGCGATATCCCAAATAAATGGAGACTTTGATGCCAAGGATCCGAAAATGGCAGCTTATCGCAACGCCGTCCTAAAAATGTCAGCTCGGTTCGAGGGGCTCGAATTTCACCATATAGCCCGGGAAAACAATCAGGCAGCAGATGTCCTGGCACGCATCGGCGCAAAATGCGACACCGTCCCCCCCCCCAACATCTTCTTGGAGAGGCTGTTCAAGCCATCCGTAGTATGGGAAGGGGAACCCGGAAATAATAGCCTGGACCCAACCGCACTACCCGACACCGAACATTCTGACATAATTGGAGGCTCTGCCAATGAAATAACATCTTCAGCCCACGTAATAATGGCAGTCATCGCCCCGTGGACAGAACCATTCCTAGCCTACCTAACTAGGCAGGAACTTCCTGAGGACCAAAACAAGGCACGCTGCATAGTGCGGCGATCTAAAGCCTATAAAGTCCATGAGGGAGAGCTTTATAAGAAAAGCACCACCGGAGTCCTTCAAAGGTGCATCTCCGAAGAGGAAGGGCGGAATCTTCTGGCGGAAATTCATGCTGGACTCGGCGGTCACCACGCTGCAGCTCGGGCCCTTGTAAGCAAGGCCTTCCGTACAGGCTTTTATTGGCCGACGGCCCGGGCAGACGCTCAGGACTTAGTCCAATGTTGCGTTGGTTGCCAGCTTTTTGCAAACCAAAGCCATATGCCACCCACCGCCCTCCATACTATCCCCATCACCTGGCCCTTCGCGGTCTGGGGGCTTGACACGGTTGGACCCTTTAAAGGAGGAACCCACAAGCAAAAATACTTACTGGTCATGGTGGATAAGTTCACCAAATGGATATAGAAGCCAAGCCTGTCAAGACGGCCGGATCCAGACCGGTGATAGACTTCATATCCGGGGTCGTACACCATTACGGCATCCCCCATAGCATCATCACTGATAACGACACAAACTTTACGGCCGATGAGGTAAAACTCTGGTGCAAAAACATGGGCATCAAGCTCGATTATGCTTCAGTCTATCACCCAGAAACTAACGGTCTGGTCGAGCGAGCAAATGGTATTATCATGAGTGGCATCAAACCCAGATTAGTGCGGTCCCTCAAGGAATCTAACACGCATTGGGTAGAGGAGCTCGACTCGTACTCTGGGGGTTGCGGACCACGCCGAATCGCACTACCGGATACACACCATTCTTTATGGTATACGGTGCAGAGGCGGTTCTGCCCTGCGACATAATTCATGACTCACCTCGAGTGCGCATGTATGAAGAAAGAGAAGCCGAGCTCGATCAGCAGGACAGTTTGGCTGCCTTGGAGGAGGAGCGTGACATGGCAAAAGCCCGTCCCGCATTCTATCAACAGCAGGCTCAAATATACCAAAGCAGAGAAGTACGGGCCAAAACTTACAATGTTGGAGAGTTAGTTCTACGCCTGCCGGATAAGAAAAAGGACAAACTGAAGCCCAAATGGGAAGGTCCCTTCATCATTGACCAAGTCCTGACTGGTGGAGCATACCGTCTGCGGGATGCATCGGATAATCGACTCGAGCCGAACCCATGGAACGCAGCCCGACTCCGAAGATTCTATGCCTAACGCCGGACTCTGTGTTCGTCTCCTTCCTCTATCCATTTTTTATACACTATATGTCTTATATTTTTCTCCTTCTCCCTTTCTTTTCTCTCACAGCCTTTAGGGGCCCATTCGTGCCTTGTTTGCATGCAACTGACGCGCTATTCGCGCTCACTATACCTGGGGGCTTCTTTAACAGAAGCTTATTCATACGGGCTTTATGCCCAACACATGTGTTATCCTTCCGCATGTGCCCTTTATTCACCATTATATGCATCGATATGACTTAAGTTTTGGCCAAGCTGGGTTGCCTGGCTCTTGTATTTATGCCCTACGTTCCCGTTAATTCGGCTAGGGCATAAGGGGAGCACCTCTGCCATTGTTACTGCCGGGTCAGCCGGATGTGTACCTCAGACTGGGTGAAGCCGAAAGCTAGCGTTCTTAAGGGAATATTCGGTCGGTGAACTAAAGATGATTTTTCACTTATTTACTTATGCGCCCCTAGATGTTTTTTCTGCGTCTCTTCTCGCAGTCCGGACATGCACTTTAGGGCATGCCTCCCAGGGAAAGGAACCCCTAACGGAACTATTCTCCCTGGAAGATGTTTCTTACTAACCATGTAATATAACATAACTAGTTGGGAACTTGTCTGTTCAAGCACTAATGACCCCTACGCCTGGTCTCCATGCATGCCCCGGTTCTTACATAACCGAGAGGGTATTCGGATACACTCCGGACCGTTGGGTACCGAGGTTGAAGAGAAAAGGTCTGCCATGACAAACAATTTACAATCCAGCTAGAAGGCATTATACATGTCACTTTAAATTACATAGTCAATTTGACTGGTTGAATTCCTCCTCAATACCATCCAATAGGCTGTCTAGTCTACAGTCCTGTTGGGAATACTTTGCGGCCAATTCTACTTGGTCATACTCTAAGCTCACAGGGATCTCCTTCCCATCGGGCCCCATAGGTCCGACCTCGGCCATGTGGTTTGGGTGAGCCTTCATGTACCGTGTCTTCACCATGGCCCAGGCTTCCCTGGAACCTTGATGGCGGGCCAATATCTTCCATAATCGGAAGCGCCGCCGCGCTCCCTTCAGCTTCTCCGCAAGATCTCCAAGTCCTTCGGGCACGGAGACGGATGGCCACAAGGCCTAGGCGACGCCTTGCATCACCTGCCGAACTCGTTCGTGCAGTTGTGAGAGCTCGGGAAGAAGGTTACCCGTAGAACCGGGCATTTCCTTTGCAGGACAACCTATTAGCATACCTACAGACATAACTCTGTCAGCCAACTTCCTCGCCGAACTCTTTTTCAAAGTTCGTTCAAGCACTTACTAAATATGCCGCGTCGAAGCTGCCGATTCTCCTTAACGGAGTATGACAGTTGGGCACGAACATCCTTTAGTTCCACGCCCAGCTTGGTGTTGGCATCTAGGAGACCATTCTTCTCCTGCCTCACCCTCGTAAGCACGCTCTCACCGGCCTTCAGCTGGCGTTGGAGCTGTTGCTTATCCGGATTTACTCCAGCGTCATCTGCAATTTTATCATCATTTCTGCATATACGTCGCACTTTATATGATACTGAAGGATATATTACCAGAGGGGGTCTCTTTGGGCTCCCCTGCTGCGGCCAGTGCGGCCTAAAGTTGGGCTTTGCACTCTTCCAGCTCCTAGGACAGTTGGGTATTCTTTTCTGTAAGAACCTGCATAACAAATGATCCTTAAATCAGTTATTCTAACTGTTTCAAGTCTCAGGGGCTACTGATATATACTAGCTGAGTGCCCGCGCGTTGCCACGGAATACAAAAAAGACATAGCAATCAAAAAATTGTTTGAATTGAATTTTCTGTGTCAAAGATGAGGGCATGCAGCTTTTGTTCCATATTATACTTGTTCTATTTTGTCTAGCAATTTTAGTTCACAAGAACCTCAATTTGCGGTAGTAACTCTTTTTGAAGGGAAATATACCAGTTGCATGCCTTCATGGAATTAGCACATAATCTTGAAGGGAATTGGTATATTTTACTATAGATAGTACTTTGTTTAATCTGCGAAGATGTTTGGTTCATGCTTTTGTAACGCCATTTAATAACGGTGGCAATAAATAGCATTAATTCATGTTTGTTCAGATTGCTTGATAACCCTAGCATCAGGTCCCAACCTATTCAATTGTAATTCTGTTAAAACCGGCATAATCGAAAAATGGATACTTTCGTCTCCCCTCCTCTTAATTGACATTGCTCATCTCATTGCCAAAGAATTGTCTCCTGCTTTCTCCTCATAATTGGGGGGAGGCTGCTTGATATACCATGAAGTTGTCCAAGGAGTACAACATCTAATGCACCCACGCGAGCCTCACTGTCGTATTCTCTCGCTTCCTCAACTTTGCCAACAAACATGCCTACATCTCTAAGGTTTGTCTGTGCGTTAGCTACAACAGGAGCAGGCCATCCCGGACAACGAGGTGCATATGGCCAAGCTCCAGGAGGTCACCTCGGACCTTTTAAAGGTCTACTTCATCGCCCTCAAGGGCGTCGCATGCTCCGGCACTGCCTCAAAATCCTAGGTGTTTCCTTTAAATCCTTGATCCTGGTACTAATTAACATTTTACTTGTTAGTAACCAAACAATTTCCTTTTTCTGGTCGATATTGTTTACCGTATGAGTGATATTTGATTAAGTTTACATTTGTGTTTACTTTCCAGAACATAACTCCTTCTATATTCATTCTCACCAGCAGGAGAAAAAAGGTGTTTCAACTTTCAACCCAAAGAGTTTATCCATTAGAAGAAGTAATACTCCTAGTTGACTATAATGAATGATTCCATTGTGGAGAATGGGAGCATGATTGTTAGAACTACAAGTATTTCCTAAATTTGAAAAGGAAACAACTAACAGGGGAAAAAACTCTCTAAATTGTCTAAATAAGACTGTCAAATCTTTGGGTGTCAGATTGCACTTTGTGTTAAGAACCCTAAAAAACATTGTATAAGAAGAATGCACAGTAACATGATCGAAAAAGTAAGCACTTCTTATAATTCCTTGAAAAAAGAGATATACCTTGTGGAGACCTTCATCAGATACTTTGTCTTTTCACATCAAGATGGTCATAATTTGTTGAATGTTTATCAGGCTCATTAATTTGGAGAGCATGACCCATAGATTATATTAGAAAAACAAAATTTACACAGGGATATGGCAAAGTGAAGCACAATAAGAAGACAAAACAAAATGATCAAGTGTTTACTCTGATCATAATAAATCTTGAAGTACACCAGCCACTAAATTTGTAATAACAGAGCTTGTTTTTGTACAGAAACAATTAAAGAGATCAACCTACAGACCAGTTGTATGCACATAATGGACTTGGTTACTGTGGAGTATGCCAATTTGTTCTTTAGTAGACTTTGCCTTACCAGATTACAAATTTTCTATACTAAATCCTAACTGCCAAGAATGATAAGCTGATTCTTCATTTAGTTATTGATTGGGCCAATTTTCACTCTTGTGAGTCAATGCTATTTAACCCTTGCAGAGCTCGTATATCAGTATCTGCAGAAACAACATCAGGTTATCATATAAACACCATAGGGCTCGTGAGAGCACAATTTACAAGAAGGAAAATTATAGTAACGAACCAGCATCCACAAATAACACAACAAAAGGCCAGCCACCAATTGGACTTGCACCATCAGATTTGAGTTGATACGTCATCATCCTTTTCTTCCTAGCAGTATTGCCTAAAGCATCAAATCTGCAAATAAATCATCACTCACATTGATAAAAGAGAAGGGCGCTCATAGAAAATGTTATCTTTGTGTGGAGCACTTTACACATAACATGTGAGTTAAAAAAATTAAACACGGCAGTGGAGGTGTCGAGTACAAAAGTCTGCTTCTTCTCCGCCTGTTGTTGCAGCCGCTTACTGCGGCTGTTGGGACCTCTGGAGGCAGCCATTGCCGGAGCTTGAGGGACCGGGGAGGAAGATAGGGATCCTATAAGGAGGGTAAGGGGACACAATTTCCATGCAGGGGCGACGAGAATGGGGAATAATGCATAGAGAAGATGCGGCGGCAGTTCTGCAGATTGAGACCAGGCGGCCGCATGGAAGAACGATGGATACCGTAACAGGTTGACGATGCTCCCCTAAGCAACGCGTGCACGCCGACAGATCGGCGGCCTAGGCAGCGGCACCTATTCCATGTTGGATCGGGAAGCAAAGGCGGCGGCGGTCCTTGCAGGTGGTGAGGCGGCGCTCCACCTGGGGGTTATCCTCGACAGACCGTGGCATCTGCGTGCAGGGACAGGTTGCAGGGATCTGAAGAGGATGTGAGATGGCGGCGAGCTGCGGTGCTGGAGGTAGCAGGGAGGATCGAGAGGGAGAGGAGGGCGCAGGTTGGTCGCGGGCGAGGTGGTTCAAGTTAGCTAGATGGATAGCGAGATATGGGGAGGAGGGGGTGGAGAACGTGCAAGCTGTTTCTGTTTTTCGCTGGCAAGAAATGTGGTTTTTTTTGTCAAGCGATTTTCTCTTCGTGGGGATCGAACGAGGTTGAGGAGCGTAGGAGGTCGAACCATCACGACGTTCGATTCCCCTTTAATAGTAGAGATAATGACCAAATTTTCTCACCCGTATGTCTTCTACATACTGCTCCGTGGCTCTGGCTAGACCATTTTGAGCGGCACGGAGTTACGCATCTCCCGAGTTGAAGGCATCCAATGCCTCTTGGGAGAAAAAAGCGTCACGAAGAACAGTCCGGCGATGCCTGTGGTTCATGGTACTTTCCACCTCGGAATTGGTGGCGGACAGTCTATCTGCATCCTCTCTCAGAGGAGCGCCCGGCGCACGCCTCGTATTCGTTCCCGCCTTCTAATCCGGCCTTGGAGCCTGGCTGGTGGAGGCGCGATTAGTAGCCTCTCCGGATATAGTCCGGTGAGCGCTCTTTTTCCTAAAAAGAAGGCATGGGAGTTGGTATGCCTCTGAGAATAATGTCTTGGAATAAAGAAGGCGCGCCGTACCGCTGTGCCGGTGTCTCAATCCGGACTGCATGTCTTTTCAGCCTACCTGGCCTCGCGGCCCCTTGTTGGCTAGTCGCCGCAGGCTCGACCTTCCGCCTCGAGGACCTCCCCTGCGAAACACGGTTGTTATACGGCAATCAAAAACACGCAAGGACGGATCCCTTTTCAAAGTACTGGGACTTCGGTCTCAGTTACCTGTGAGGCTGGAAGTAGCCCAGGGTAATCGGCCGTAATGGCCACCAAGGCGTTGTCATTGCTCAATTGGTAAAACACCCCATCGATCAGCTCCACAGATATGTCCGGATCCTCTTGGGAGGCCGGGTCAAGGGACTGTTCCGGGTCCTCGGGTTGTGGAGGAGGGCTGTTTATCTCCCTTACAGCCTGGCGCAGCTCCTACATTGAAATCTCTAGACTGAATACTTAACTATGGGAATATGAAATGAATGGGCGAGAAAAAGTCTCTGCTTACCCAGCTCGGAGGATTGTACATAGAAAATCCGCCCTGCGGGTTGACGCGGAGGAATTCCTCCTCTTCTCCCTTGTACAAAGTGGATAAGATCTTTATTAGAGCAACAACCGATTCCGACCCTTTACAGCTGTAGCGGGTGGCGTCATCCTTCCCGTTGAAATCCCACATGGGGTGGCCTCTATACTGAAGCAGCTGCACCCCCCGCATAATACATGTGGCCATGACCTCGATCATGGTCAATCCGGATCGAGCTAACAATCTTATCCGGCTCATCAGGTAAAGAACGTCCCTGTCATCTTCCTCCTGGGGGCTCCGTGGACGCCAGCTCCGGCGCTTCTTCAAAGGAGCGTTGTCGAACTCAGGGAGGCCGATTCAAATAGGGTCCGGGAGGGGGACGTCTTCTATATAAAACCATTCTGAAGGCCAGTCTTTGGACGTCTTCTTTGGGGTTCCGGATAGATATCTGGTCCCGGCAATACGCCACACTTCGGCTCCGCCCACTTGATATATTGACCCCTTCTAAGAACGGGGCACAAGGCAGAACAACTCCTTCCACAGTGCGAAATGAGCCTCACATCCCAAAAACAGCTCGCAAAGGGCTACGAAGCCCGCGATATGCAATATGGAGGCAGGCATAAGGTTGTGCAACTGGAGGCCGTAGAACTCCAGCAGCCCCCGGAGAAACGGATGAATTGGAAATCTGAGCCCTCTTACCAAATGAGGGACAAGGCATACCCGCTCTCCCTTGGAGGGATTGGGAAGGCTCTTCACTTGCTCTCTGCCATTATAGGTGGCGAGCCCGGCTCGAACCGGGACCATGTATGCTGGGGGAAGAAATCCCTTGGTCTGAAGCATCACTAATTTGCTGTGCAGGACGGAACATCTCTCCCAATCTCCAGGCTTGGGGCTAGGGGAGCGAGAGGAGGAGCTGCGTCAACCGGCCATGATGCAATGGATCTCTGTCGGATGCGCTCCGATGAAGGATCGCCAAGGGAGGATGGTGTGATTTGGATCTAAATCCTCGTCTTTTTAATAGGCAGCTCATTCACACAGCTAGGGGGGTAAATGTAAAAACACCCTGGCTCTTCACATTCGCTCGACACGTGGAAAGTGGCCATTGTTGGGCATGGAAGCCAAGGAGCGTGACATTCACAAGAAGTTGGACACTATTTAAACAGGTACACGGAATTTGGAGAGGAACCCGCCTTGCAATGCCGAAGACAATCTGCGCGCCGGACTCATCATCATTGAAGCCTGGTTCGGGGGCTACTGAGGGAGTCCTGGATTACGGGGTGTCCGGATAGACGGACTATAACCTTTGGCCGGACTCTTGGACTATGAAGATACAAGATTGAAGACTTCGTCTCGTGTCCGGAGGGGACTCTACTTGGCGTGGAAGGCAAGCTAGGCAATATGGATATGTATATCTCCTCCTTTGTAACGGACCTTGTGTAACCCTAACCTCTCTGGTGTCTATATAAACCAGAGGGTTTTAGTCCGTAGGACGACATACAATCATACCATAGGCTAGCTTCTAGGGTTTAACCTCTCTGATCTCGTGGTAGATCTACTCTTGTACTACCCATATCATCAATATTAATCAAGAAGGACGTAGGGTTTTACCTCCATCAAGAGGGCCTGAACCTGGGTAAAACATTGTGTCCCCTGCCTCCTGTTACCATCCGGCCTAGACGCACAGTTCGGGACCCCCTATCCGAGATCCGCCGGTTTTGATACTGACAGGGGGCTATCTCCCCCTCGCTTCCGGTGGCACCGGAGTGCCACCGGGGCCATCATCATCACCGCGATCTACACCAACACCTCCGCCATCTTCACCAACATCTCCATCACCTTCCCCCCTCTATTTACAGTGGTCCACTCTCCCGCAACCCGTTGTACCCTGTACTTGAACATGGTGCTTTATGCTTCATATTATTATCCAATGATGTGTTGCCATCCTATGATGTGTGAGTAGATTTTCGTTGTCCTATCAGTGGTTGATGAATTGCTATGATTGATTTAAATTGCTTGTGGTTATGTTGCTGTCCTTTGGTGCCCATCATATGATTGCACGCGTGGATCACACCCTAGGGTTAGTTGTATGTTGATAGGACTATGTATTGGAGAGCAAGAGTGATAGAAGCTTCAACCTAGCATAGAAATTGATGCATACGGGATTGAAGGGGGACCAATATATCTTAATGCTATGGTTGGGTTATACCTTAATGAACATTAGTAGTTGCGGATGCTTGCTAATAGTTCCAATCATAAGTGCATAGAATTCCAAGTCAGGGATGACATGCTAGCAGTGGCCTCTCCCACATAATACTTGCTATCGGTCTAGTAAAGTAGTCAATTGCTTAGGGGCAATTTCGCAACTCCTACCACCACTTTTCCACATTCGCTATATTTACTTTATTGTTTCTTTATTTAAACATCCCCTACTTTTTAGTTACGTACTCTTTATTATCTTGCAAACCTATCCAACAACACCTACAAAGTACTTCTAGTTTCATACTTGTTCTAGGTAAAGCGAACGTCAAGCATGCGTAGAGTTGTATTGGTGGTCGATAGAACTTGAGGGAATATTTGTTCTACCTTTAGCTCCTCGTTGGGTTCGACACTCTTACTTATCGAAAACTGTTGCGATCCCCTATACTTGTGGGTTATCAGTCCGCCACCCAGCCGGAGCCTCTTCCCCGACGACGTCGTCCACAGCAACACCTCAATGTCCCTCATCTACCGCACCGAATGAGGATCCATCGTCGATCTCGTCGTCCCGCCGATTCAGCCACCCTGTCCTCCACCTCCAAGGAGCTGCCCCGATGTTCCCCTCGTCTTTCGCACTACCTCCATTCCCACACTCCCGTCTTCACCTGCACCACCGGAAGAGCAGCATCCTCACCAAATCCTCGGATGAAGCTGAGGCCTAATCGGCGCCACCAAAGAGGTTCTACACTAATCATTGCATTTTCTTATTGACGATCTCACAGTGTTGCCGGTAGTCGGTCCCAAGCTGACATGGCGCGGCTCCATCTACGGTCGCGTAGCCGGCCACTTCCTCCACAGCATCGTTCCCTGGGCGGCGATGTCCACATCAGTAGGAGCTGCTTCTGCTTTGGCTCTCGCTCACGCTGCTGCTTTGCTCTTACTCTTGGTCCCCTACCTCATCTGCTCTTGCTCTTGCTTGTGCTGCTTATCTCGCTCTTGCTCTTGCTTGCGCTGCTCCTCTACTCTTGCTCGCGTTGTTGTTGCACTAGCAGCCTATCCTACTCTCGATCCATCCCCTGTAGCTGCTACCCGAGATGCTGTTACACGACTAGCTGCACCGTCTCTCGCACGCGCTGCTGCTCCGGGCGCTGCTGCTACTGCTTCTCTGCTACTAGTGCATTTAGTATCGACAATAAATTCAGTTTCAACTGCAAAATTTAGTTCGACGGTAAAATTCAGTTTTGACAATTTTATTCACTTTCGACAGTTAAGTTCAGAGATGAGCGGCTGATGTATTTCACATCTAGCACTTTGTGGTTATGTATTTTACATCATCTATTGTAGATTCTATTAGAATTCCACTCAGCTTAACATTGTCTCTCTTGTCCTCCTTCAGCCTCACCATCGTACAACTCACCAGAGCTTCTCCAACGACGAAACACTCCATCACAGCGGAGCAGTACCCCCGGCTCCATCTCCAGATGCCTAAGATCTTCTTCCCCTCCTCTGTCATCCAAATCAGTTGGAGCATCCTCATCGACCAACCCAATCACGCTGAGATCGACATGGCTTTGCGAAAGAGGTTGTACACTTGTTGCATCGCTTTTTTACTCTACATGTTATATATATACATATATATATATATTGTCCACTGAGCACACATAGTAACGTGAAATACGATTAGTTTCTCCTACTACATGACAAGCAGTGAGGTACCAGGCAACTTAGCTATCCACGATGGACTCTCTTGAATGCCATAATTATTTATTTCTACGCGTTTGATCTGTGCATTTGCAGATGGGCCTGGGAGTTGAGCTAGTAGGGCAGTTGCCTGGGTCCAAAGTAGTAGAAGTAGCACAAAAACATTTTTTGAGTGTAGGATTTTCCCTGTTCAAGCCTGCTTACTAGAATCGCTAGTGCTTGAAAGGAAAAGTGAAGGAAAAACATAGGAATTGGAAAGTTTCCTATGGTACTACTATTCATGCATTTGGTTCAAAGGAATGGAGCAAAGGAAAACTGTAGGATTTGTTCCTTTAGTGTCTCCTTGAAAGAAAAACCGTAGGAATTTTAATATCCACTTGTTCTCCTTTTCAAATTCCTATTCATGAAGCACAAGACTAAGAGATAGTAACATAATAGCATTATAACCGTACATTTTCTTGTTGTTTGACTTAATCTCACCATGCTTCTTTGCATCCCGTGATCTTCCAATTCTTGTGAACCAAACACCCAGATTGGCAGAAATCCTGTGTTTTTAAATTCTCTATTTTGCACGTGCATTCCTATCCCATTCTTGTGTATTTCCTATCCCTGCATTGTTAGAATCCTCCAATTCAAACAAACCCTTACAGAATTACTTCTGTTACACATATGTGTCAAAGAAAACCTTGTGTGGTTTATCCTGCTCCTGCTACACTGTGTTCCACCCCAACTCAGCTGCTCCAATGACGAAAGGGTTCACCACAGAAGGGATCCGCCCTCCAGACTGTCTTTTGCTTCCTCAGATCTTCTTCCCCGCCGCCGGCACCCATGACTACTGCATTACCATCATCAACTGAGCAAATGACCTTGAGACTACACGGGTCCGCAAGAGAGGTCGCACTCTTTCGTGTCTCCTTATGTTATGCATCACTTAATATGATTACATGCTACTTTATCGTCGTGTTCACTGATTAGATTCCTAGTCAGGTCCAAACTAATTCTCAAACTTCAGTTTTTAAATGGTTGTGGGGTACATATTGGGGTAGTAATCAATACTATCTGTCTACTACCTGGTTAATCTCAGGTGTCTACTATGAGTTTCATGTTGGGTGGAAACAAACATTAATGGATCCATTATCTGTATTTTTAACTAAGCTATTATCTGCCTACTATCATTGGTCTTAGGTCTACCATAGTTTGCCACTACCACTCTCGATTTGTGCATGCACTCCTTACATAATCTCACTATGTTTTATTCCTATGCATGTTAGTTATTCTACACAATGGTACTGAACATGTAGAGCAAAAGAGGCGAGCCTTGCATGGCAATAAAATTTCATGCAGACGTCGATCCATGGTCGGCGCAAAAGCAACCCCCTTCCCCCATTCCAGACTGTAATCAAGAGGAAGATAATAGTTTAAAGGGGGATTCAGAGGGAGTAGACCACTCCTATTTACCCGCTGAGTTCTTTTGCTCTAACTTGGCATGCTGATGTTGGTCATATCATGCATATGGTGTCGTGCATTGCTTACTTTATACATAAAATATGTCATCTGCTTAGTTTAGACATGCATTGTGTGAATGCCATCTGTTTAGTTTCTATATCATATATGTGAATCATGCAATGCCATCTTGTTTAGCCAGGCATCATATATGTGAATTTCGCAATGCCATCCTGGTTAGCCAATCATTACGTATTAAATTTGTCAAGAATTTTAGTACATTCAATTACTCTTCCTGTGCATTAGCCATTCCACACGGTCATGGAAAAATCTGGAGTGAAAACAAGGTCTTCAGAGCAGACAATGCTATCTAATGAAGTGAATGTCTTGCTGGTTATAGATAGCTCGTCAGAGGAGGATTCAGAGACAGACGACCAGTCCTATTCCCCCCCCCCAGGTGCATTCTCTAACTTGGCAGGGTTATATTTCTCATATCATGCATATGGGGTCTTGCATTGGCATGTCATTTGTTTAGTTTAGACATCACTATAAGAAATATGTCAACTTATGACCACCACTATTGGTCACTGAATGGTCACAAATTTCCATTTATGACCTTTTTGTGACCAAAAACATAAGGTCAAAAGCTGGGCGTTGTAAACTGACTATAGCGACCTTTAACAAAAGGTCGTTGATCCTATGACCTTCTGTTTTGGTCACTAGAAACCTCCCCAGGCCACGTAGGCATCCAGCGTGGCAAGCTGATGTGGCACAAGATTCAGCCCGGTCCAATTCGGTTTTCTACATGGGCCGAGCCCATTAATTCGGCCTTTTTAATATTTATTTTTTCTGTTAATTTTTGATCGACTTCATGGGCCAAGCCCAACATTACAGCCTTTTTATTTTTGGGCCATGGCCTTTTTATCTCAAGAGTTTCATTTTTATTTTTTTTAAATGGGTCAACTAGTCAGGTGGGTCCCTGTTGTGAGGTTCTAGTAACTGGGTCCCATTTGTCAGGTTCTGGTAACTGGGTCCCATCTATCAGGCTCAGTCTTTATATTTCAACTACTATTTAAGTTGGCAGAGATAGAAAACACACATGATACTCCAAATAAGAGCAACCAGATAATGTAATACAATGGAAATCACAGTAACGACTACAAGTGTAATACATTACTTTAGAAGCTCTACAAGCTCCTTCCATAGCAACCACAAACTAGGCACCCGCTCGCGTCATGAACAACATGCCAAAATAGCTGGACGGCCATAGACAGATGAACAACATGCCGGACTCACTGGACAACCATAGTCGGGCTGGGAACAAACAAAATGGTTCCTCATTCGCACTGTTACATGAATCAACAGAGAAGAACCAGAAAAACTGGGGCAAATAACAACATGCTGGACTCGCTGGACAACCATAGTTGGGCTGGGAACAAACAAAATGGCAACATGCCTTCCTGGTCGCCCTGTTACATTAATCAGTAGAGAAGAATCAGAAAACTGGGGCAAATATATTATGAACAGACCATTCAAGAAAATGATAGTTATTTATAATAATAACACAAACTGAGCTAGTACCATGCTTTTTGTTCTCCAGCTAGTTAAAATGAGATACTCTCATACAAGAAAGCAGAGATACAATATGAAAGCTAACAGTAGGGATGCCACAGCTTAAATGAGGAAGCTATTTTGTTTTTGAGAAACAAAAAAAATGCACCAATAATTTTTCAGAAGGTAACAGAACTTCTGTGCACACATTTAGATAGAAACAAGGGCTTGAACTATACATATTAATTAGAACAGGATCGCCAAACACCAATATAGGCTAGAATAAAAAAACATGGAGGTAGTAGTGGTCGTCCAGGGAGATAAACATAGAAAAGAAAACATGATTTCAGCGAAATTAAAATTGTCGATGTAAGTTGAATAACAGTGCAGCAGATTAGCTCTTAGCATGGAGGAACATCACCAAATTAAACCAGATGGTTGTTCAAGTTTCTATTTGAGTATTCATGGTTACAGTTTGTTCTCATCGTCTAAATTCTCCAACATGTACAATATTAATTAATACAGCTGAATATGCTACCAATGAAGTAAACTCTAAAAGATACAGGCAGGGCTTAATTAACCAACCTTGTCATTCTATAAACACAAACCAAACTCAACGATAAGGTGTACAATTATTACCATATAACCTAGAAAACATACCTACTGTCCACACATTTCATAATGTAAAGAGGTAAATACTACAGGAAATAGATTGCTAAGCATTTCTGCCCTTCTTTCAAGCCACCAACAGCATAACACCCTCACTATAATAAGATCCACACAGACCACCATCTACAGCAATCGTACCCACAAGACAACCAGGGTCGGAGAGAGTGAGATTACCTTGGCGCCGTAAATCTTAGAAGACAAACCGTGTGCGAGGAAGTCCTTGTCGTCCACCGCCAAGTAGCAAGATGCTCCCGCCGAGCCTACAGAAAGTTTTGCATATAGTTAGAAAACCTGGAAACATACAGCATGGCTACCACAACATAGCATTGAAGGAAAAAAAACTAAGAGCATGTAACTGAACCTCATGCAGCTCTAGCCTCTAGCATGCACCCGAGCAACCTATGCTTTCTCTGTCTCTTGGTCGTGACTGCAGAAAGAAAGCAACAATTTTACCATCCTGCAGTTGCCTCAAGTAGATGGAAAGCTCAATATGCATGAGTAAGGATAATTTGCCTCCAGCATTAGCACCGGGTCCAGAAAACAGCACCCTGCCCCAGCAGGCGCAGAAATTGGTGTTTGCATTATATCTCCAATGGCAACGGGGTGCCGCCCAACCATGCAGCATTCTGCAGATGCAAGTGAGGCCAGACGTAAGCGAGCAAGAGCAGACCCACACGCTTTAAGAATTACTTGATGTACGCGTGCAGATGCAAAGTTTGAATTACTTGATTTAAGAATTCATTAAGTGACTTTGGCATAGAAATAACAGGGAACTGGCCGATACACCACGGAAACAGACATGTTTCTAGAAAGGCAGAACAAAGTTAGATATGTGGACAGGCATCTCTGAAAAGAGATTGTACATGGTACATAAACAATAAAACAGGGGTTCAAATTAACAGAGTTGAACTAGTTGTAGATATTCGGACCATACAAAGTTACAAACTAATGAACAAAGCAAACAGACTGAATTCAGCATGAGAATTAGTGGTTCTGGGCACTAGATGACCTCCTCATCATCAGCTTGGGGTTGGGAGACAGGGGGCTTGGGAGGGGGTGTTATCGAGCGAGGTGCACTGCGTGATGACGACGACCTCCTCCCGCGAGACTCCGGCGGCCGCCGCCAGGTCCCCCACCGCGCGGGGCGGTAGGGCCAGCTTGTCCATCACCGCGAGCGCCGCCACGGCCGTGGACGCCATGGACCCGGACCTGATCGAATCGCCTGCAACCCTGCGTGAGGAAGGAAATGGCGCGCATTAGGGAAGGAAAGGGAAAGGAGGAAGAGCAGATCGAAGAGGGGTGGGGGTGACCTTGATGGCGAGCGGCGTCCCGGGCAGAGCGAGTTCATGGCCGGCGCCTGACCTCTCCTTCCTGATTTGAGGAGGGGAGGGAGACGGGTCATGGCATCTGGGGCATGCGTCCGCACCGTGATCCCGATGGGATCTACACGAGGCCGCCGCCGCCCCTCCCCCGCCGCGGGGCCGGGTGCGGGTCACCTCCCACGAAAGGAGACAGAGACGGAGCCGGAGCGGACATGGATGGGACTCGGACGCGCGGCGGAGGTGGTTGCCGAGGCGGGCACGGAGACGGGGTGGGTCACTGGGATTCGTGGCATGGTGGAGGCGCCGTGAGGAGGGGAGGAGGAGAGGGCGAGGGAAGGAGGGCGCCGCCGTCGGTGATGGGAAGCGAGAGAGAGAGGGAGGCGGCATCGATCTGGATCGGGGAGAGAGAGAGAGAGGGAGGCGGCGTCGATCTGGATCGGGGAGAGAGAGAGGGAGGCGGCGGGCGGGTGGAAGGGAGGAGAGGTGAGTGAGGTAGGGTTTGGTGCGGTGGGACAGTGGGTTTCTTCAGATGGATAGACGGTTGGATTGCTAGCAATGGATGGATGGATGTCTGCCATGTCATCAATCCATGTGACAGATGGTTCCACCAATCAGAATCTAGCATATGTAATTGTGCTTTTTCTCTTTTGTTTCATTTATATTTTTTACCCTCTTATTTCGGGTAAACACTCAACATATTAGCCTCATGTTGTATGTTTAAATGATCCAATATTGTGCACATATGTGTATCTTAGGATTTCAAACAATGATTATTTTGTGGTTTTCATTTGCATTGCACACAAAAATCAATTTTCTATTTTTCGAGTGCCCAAAATGAGTTTTGTTGTGAAGGGCCTACCATATATTTGTTGCAAAATTGGACCAACTCATTTTTATTGGTTATGATGAGTTTTTTGTGAAAGACCATATCCGAGACCATATCTAGTGTCAAAAATGAGTTTTTTTGTGAAGGACCAATAACATATTTGTTGCAAAATTGGATCAAATCAATTTTATAAAATACTAGGCCATGTTTAATGCACAATTGACCAAATGGTTGGGTGTCAAAAGTTTTGATCCACCTCTGGTGAAAAAGACAAATTTCTGTCGATTCAGCTGGAAGCGGGTAAAATTTAAACTACAGCTGCCTCATAGTTTGCTCTATATTTTTTTCCAAAAATCATTTCTAGATACATAAGTATCTATTTAATCAGAGAAACACCAAAAAAATTCCAAGATTCAACCACTAGCTAGGAACGGTCATGCCCGCCGTTTTGACCGCATTTTGAAACGGGCATAAAAAATAAAAAAAATAAAAAAATTGGAAAACCTTCGCATTGTGTCATTATATGTGACCAAGTTTCCAGGAAAAATAATAAACTTGTAATATGGAAATTATTTTAAAAAAGTGTTCTCAGAAATGAGCTATCATGCGTGAAGATTCATGGCTTTCAAGCCAAATGATCAAACTTATGGCCACATTCATGGCATAGTTTGTTGAAATGATCTCATATTGTGCACAAGGGTGCATGTTGGAATTCCAAACAATGTTGCCTAAGGGAGTTTTCATTTTCTTTGCACGGAAAATTCATTTTCCATTTTTCGAGTGCCTGAAATGAGTTTTTTGTGAAGGACCTACCATATATTTGTTGCAAAATTGAACCAAATTAATTTTCTAAAATACTAGGCCATGTTTAATGCACAATTTACCAAATGGTTGGGTGTCAAAAGTTTTGATCCACCTCTGGTGAAAAAGACAAATTCCCGCCGATTCAGTTGGAAGCGGGTCAAATTTGAACTGTAGCTGCCTCGTAGTTTGCTCTTTATTTTTTCCAAAAATCATTTCTAGGTACATAAGTATATATTTAATCAGAGAAACATCAAAAAAAATTCAAGATTCAACCACTAGCTAGGAACGGTCAAGCCCGCCGTTTTGACCGCATTTTGAAACGGGCATAAAAAATTCAAAAAAAATCAAAAAATTGGAAAACCTTCGCATTGCATCATTATATGTGACCAAGTTACCAGGAAAAATAATAAACTTGTAATACGGTAATTATTTTAGAAAAGTGTTCTCGTAAATGAGCTATCATGTGTGAAGATTCATGGATTTCAACCCAAACGCTCAATCTCATGGTCACATTCATGGCATAGTTTGTTCAAATGATCTCATATTGTGCACAAGGGTGCATCTTGGAATTCCAAACAATGTTGCCAAAGGGAGTTTTCATTTTCTTTGCACGGAAAATTCATTTTCCATTTTTCGAGTGCCCGAAATGAGGTTTTTTTGTGAAGGACCTACCATATATTTGTTGCAAAATTGTACCAAATATTTTTTATAAAATATTAGGACATATTTAATGCACAATTGACAAAATGGTTGGGTGCCAAAAGTTTTGATCCACCTCTGGTGAAAAAGACAAATTCCCGCCGATTCAGCTGGAAGCGGGTCAAATTTGAACTGCAGCTGCCTCATAGTTTGCTATTTATTTTTTTCAAAAATCATTTCTAGGTACATAAGTATCTATTTAATCAGAGAAACATCAAAAGTTTTCCAAGATTCAACCACTAGCTAGGAACGGTCAAGCCCGCCGTTTTGACCGCATTTTGAAACAGGCATAAAAAATTCAAAAAAAATCAAAAAATTGGAAAACCTTCGCATTGTGTCATTATATGTGACCAAGTTTCCAGGAAAAATAATAAACTTGTAATACGGTAATTATTTTAAAAAAGTGTTCTCAGAAATGAGCTATCAAATGTGAAGATTCATGGCTTTCAAGCCAAATGATCAATCTTATGGCCACATTCATGGCATAGTTTGTTCAAATGATCTCATATTGTGCACAAGGGTGCATATTGGAATGGCAAACAATGTTGCCTAAGGAAGTTTTCATTTTCTTTGGACGAAAAAACCATTTTCCATTTTCTGAGTGCCTGAAATGAGTTTTTTTTGTGAAGGACCTACCATATATTTGTTGCAAAGTTGGACCTAATCAATTTTATAAAATACTAGGCCATATTTAATGCACAATTGAAAAAATGGTTGGGTGTCAAATTTTTTGATCCACCTCTGGTGAAAAAGACAAATTCCCGTTGATTCAGCTGGAAGTAGGTCAAATTTGAATTGCAGCTGCCTCATAGTTTGCTCTTTATTTTTTCCAAAAATCATTTCTAGGTAAATAAGTATCTATTTAATCAGAAATACATGGTTTGATGGCGAGACATCGAGGTTTGGACGGTGGCCGAGGGCCCCAACTCTAGAGCGCGTAAGCTCGCATGCCCGCCGCATGGTCACCGCGTGACCGTGGCGTTGCCATGTGTTATGTGCGGCCTAGGCATGTATAATGGGTTGGGCACTCCCCAGGTAGGTGCTAGGAAGAAAATCACAACATAAGATTCTCACGAGGAGACCGATCGATGCTCAAACATGAATAAGCAGCCAAGTGATTGATTTGCGGTACGGGAAATGCACATGGCCAATGGGCGTGAGTTTTGGCTGAGGATGATCATCTACTAAGGAGAATGTATTCACAAATTTTCACCTCAAAAGGAGGAGCCTAGGTGGTACTTGCTTTGCAAAGTACCACACTGGACAAAAATATGAATGTTGAAGCTGGGCTCAAAATAATGAATGGATTGAGCTGAAATTTGGTGGAGGATGGTTATTTGGGCATAGGAAAGCATTGTAGAAAATTGATATCATTTTGACATGCCAAAGTAGTACTTCCTTCACAATGCTCTTCTATGAACAAAAACTTGGGAAGACTAGTGAGAGAGATTGGATGAATGAAATAAGATAAAAATTGGTGTAGGTAAGTTACATAGGTATGGTCATGCGCTGGTAAATTTTCAGATCATTTGGGTAAGCCTAGCTAGTACTTACTTCACAAAGCTTCTCTCGAGGTAGAAACTTTGGAAATTTCCTGAGAAAGATTTACTAGGAAAATTGAGCTGAATATTATCATGTGGCAATGATTTGGGTATGGAAGAGTGTCCAAAAAGTTTGAGGGTAATAGGAGGGGTCTATATAACACTTGCTTTGCAATGTGCCAATTTGGCCATAAAATATAAATTGAACCTGGGCTCACATAGATGATTTGACTGAGCTACAATTTGGAGGAGGGTGATAATTTGGGCATATGAAGGAACTGTATAAATTTCATGTCATTTAGAGATATAAAAAAGGTACTTCCTTCACAATGCTTCTAGGTGGACAAAAACTTTGGAAATTTGCCGAGGAAGATTTGCTAGGCAAATGGAGCTGAATTTTGTCATGCGGTAATGATTTGGATAGGAAAGAGTGCCCAAAAATTCCGAGGGCAATCAAGAATATAAAAATAGCACTTCCTTCATAAAGTGTTGTTGTGAACAGAATAGGAAAATGAATATTGTTGAATTAGTTTTGAACTAGGCAAGGAAGGATTTTTACATATTTGATGAAGATATGCCCCAAAGAATTTATGAGATTTTTTTGGGAATTTTGGGAATGATAGAAATATAGGTTGCTTCACAACCTAGGGCAAAAACTGCCACATGGACATGACACATAGGCAAAACTGATGAGATGGCGCCTAGTCATCACAACCCACCACAATCTACAAGGCTATGACCATCTATATTGGTCATTAACAACTAGAAATAAGGCAGCGGACTAGCACTGTTTGCTTTGTGACCATTTCGTGTAAGGAAATTACGACCTTTCTGACCAAAATGGTCGCAATGGTTTAGGGTTTGGAGCCCCCTGAACAGCTTTTGACCAATTGGTCTAAAATGGTCATAAATTTATGACCAATTCTTCGAGGGTCACTAATAGAAGGTCATAAGTTGACATATTTCTTGTAGTGCATGCTTTGTGTGAATGGCACCTGTTTAGTGTCTGATTACCACATATGTGAATTTTGCAATGCCATATTGTTGCAAGACATTATATATGTGAATTATGCAATGCTATCTTGTTGCAAGGCATTATGTATGTGAATTATGCAATGCCATGCTGTTTAGCCAAGCATCATATATGTGAATTATATCATGCCATCCTTTTTTTATTACTCATTCCATTTGTTGGCAATGTTTGTATATTCAACTGCTCTTCCTGTGCATCAGCCATTTGAATTAGTGATGGAAATATCTGGAGTGAAAATAAGGTCTTTAGAGCAGACAATGCTACGTGCTAAAGCAGATATCTTGCTGGTTATAGATAGCTCCTTAGAGGAGGATTTAGAGGCAGATGACCAGTCCTATTTTCCCCCTGAGGTGTATGGTCAAACTTGGCAGGGTTATATTACTCATATCATGCATATGTTGTCTTGCAATGCTTATTTTTTACATCATATACACAATAATGAATCCCATCTGCTTAGTTGACACATCATATATGTGATTGCCCTCTGCTCACTTTCTTAGTATATAAATCATATATTTGAATTATATCATGCCATGATGTTTACATAGACAACATGTATCTGAATTATGGCATGCAAACCCATTTTGTAAAGACATAATATAGTTATATCATCTCATCCTGTTTACATAGTCATCATATTTTGAATTATGTCATTATATCCGTGAATTATATAATGCCATCATGTTTCCATCGATGGCATATTTGTGAATTATGGCATGCCAACCACTTTAATAGACACATCGTATAGTTATATCATGTCATCCTGTTTACATATTCATCATATTTTGAAGTATGTCATTCTATCCTATTTAGTTAGCCATCATACATGTGAAATTATGTCATGCTATCCTGTTTAATTAGTCATCATATATGTGAAATTATGTCATGCTATCATGTTTGGTTAGACAACATAAATGTGAATTATTTCATGCCCTGTTTTCTTCCCTACTATCCATTGCACCTATCTATCTGTAGGATCAAAAGTATGTTTAGAGGGGGGTGATTAGACTACTTGACCAAATAAAAATATAGCCTTTTCCCAATTTTAAGTCTTAGCAAATTTTAGCAACTTATCACAAGTCAAGCAATCAACCTAACATGCAATTCTAAGAGTATATCAGTGGAATGTAAATCATTGCATATGAAGGTAAAGGGGAGGAGTTTGGAGGGAGCAAACTCAATGTAGACACGGAGATTTTTGGTGTGGTTCCAATAGGTGGTGCTATCGTACATCCACGTTGATGGAGACTTCAACCCATGAAGGGTAACGGCTGCGCGAGTCCACTGAGGGCTCCACCCATGAAGGGTCCATGAAAAGCAACGTTGTCTATCCCACCATGGCCATCTCCTATGAATGACTTGCCTCACTTGGGTAGATCTTCATGAAGTAGGCGATCTCCTTGCCCGGACAAACTCCTTGGTTCAACTCCACAATCTAGACGGAGGCTCCCAAGTGACACCTAACCAATCTAGGCGACACCACTCTCCAAAAGGTAATAGGTGGTGTGTTGATGATGAAATCCTTGCTCTTCTTCTTCAAATGATAGTCTCCCCAACACTCAACTCTCTCACACAGATTTGGATATGGTGGAAAGATGATTTGAGTGGAAAGCAACTAGGGGAAGGCTAAAATCAAGATTCTTGTGGTTGGATTGGAATATCTTGGCCTCAACACATGAGTAGGTGATTCTCTCTCAAAAAATGAATGCTGGAAGTGTAGGCACGTTCTGAGGGCTCTGTCCACAAATGGAGGATGGGTGGAGGGGTATATATAGCCCCCACACAAAATCTAACCGTTACACACAATTTACCAAACTCGGTGGGACCGAATACTGAAACTTGGTCAGACCGATTTAGTTCAAAATGTGAACGTTAGGCTTTTCGGTGGGACCGACATGTCAACTCGGTGGGACCGATTGTATTAGGGTTAGGGCATAACGTAATCTCGGTGAGACCGATCACATGAACTCGGTGAGATCGATTTCTGTAGTAGGCAAACAGAGAGTTGGTCAGGCAAACTCGGTGGGACCGATCACTCATTTTGGTGAGACCAAAACCTTACAAAAAGAAAACAGAGAGTTTGCATTGCAAACTCGGTGGGACCGATCGCTCATCTTGGTTAGACCAAAACGTTACAAAGGGAAATAGAGAGTTTGCAATCCCATCTCGGTGAGGCCGAGATTCCTATCGGTGAGACTGAATTGATTAGGGTTTCTGGCTATGGCTATGTCAAATGAACTCGGTGGCGCCGGATAGATCAAATCGGTGGGTCGAGTTTGACTTTTGGTTTGGGACATATGTGGATATGAGAAAGTGGTTGAGGGCTTTTGGAGCATATCACTAAGCATTCTGAGCAAGCAAGCCATTAAGCAACACCTCATCCCCTTTTAATAGTATTGGCTTTTCCTATGGACTCAATATGATCTTGGATCACTAAAACGAAAGTAGAGTCTTGAGCTTGAGACAATATGTGTCCTTAGCATTTTAAGGGGTCCACATATCTAGTCCATGCCATGCTAATCATTAAACTTTCTGAAAAGATTATCTTGAATGGATATTAGTTCCATGAGCTATATGTTGTTAATAATTACCAAAACCACCCAGGGATTAGTTGCACTTTCACTATCTTACAATGTCTGTACATTCAATTACTTTTCTAGTTTATCAACCATTTGAATTGGAGGGGGTGATGTCAGTATCTATGGGAGTAAAAACACGGTCTTCAGAAAATATCGTGCTACCTGTCGATGCAGATAGAACCACGGTTGTACTTGCCCAATAACCAGCCCCACCACACATAACCCAGACTCACATAGATTGAATCCCTACCCAGTTGGACAAAGAATTAGCTACACCCCTTCTAACCCCAACACTAGCAGATAGTAATCCAGTTCCGGTTGACACAGTGATACGTCTCCAACGTATCTATAATTTTTTATTGTTCCATGTTGTTATATTATCATTCTTGGATGTTTTACAATCGTTTTATAGTCATTTTATTCATTTTTTTGGTACTAACCTATTGACATAGTGCCAAGTGCCAGTTGCTTTTTTTTGCATGTTTTTTACATCGCAGGAAATCAATATCAAATGGACCCCAAAGGCAGAGAAACTTCTTGTGGATTTTTGTGGACCAAAAGACATCCAGTAGGCCGGAGAAGCACCTAGGGGGTGCTCCGAGGGGAGCACAACCCACCAGGGTTGCCTCCTGAACTGTCTCTTTACTCTATAAATACCCCAATATTCCAAAAACCCTAGCGGAGTCGACAAAAATCAATTCAAGCCGCCGCAAGTTCCAGAAACCACCAGATCCAATCTAGACACCATCACGGAGGGGTTCATCAAGTCCATTGGTGCTTCTCCGATGATGCGTGAGTAGTTCTTTGTAGACCTTCAGGTCCGTAGTTAGTAGCTAGATGGCTTCCTCTCTCTCGTTTGATTCTCAATACAATGGTCTCTTGGATATCCATATGATGTAACTCTTTTTGCGGTGTGTTTTTTGGGATCCGATGAACTTTGAGTTTATGATCAGATCTATCTTTTTATCCATGAAAGTTATTTGAGTCTTCTTTAATCTCTTATATGCATGATTGCTTATAGCCTCGTATTTCTTCTCCGATATTTGGGTTTTTTTGGCCAACTTGATCTATTTATCTTGCAATGGGAAGAGGTGCTTTGTGATGGGTTCGATCTTACGGTGCTTGATCCCAGTGACAGAAGGGGAACCAACACGTATGTATCATTGCTATTAAGGATAACAAGGTGGGGTCTATTTCTACATAAATAGATCTTGTCTACATCATGTCATCGTTCTTATTGCATTACTCCGTTTCTCCATGAACTTAATACACTAGATGCATGCTGGATAGCGGTCGATGTGTGGAGTAATAGTAGTACATGCAGGTAGGAGTCGGTCTACTAATTTTGGACGTGATGCCTATATAATGATAATTGCCTGGATATTTTCATGATTATTTGAAGTTCTATCAATTGCCCAATAGTAATTCGTTTACCCTTCGTTTGCTATTTTTCTCAAGAGAAGCCACTAGTGAAACCTATGGCCCCTGAGTCTCTTCTTTATTATATTTGCCTTTGCGATCTATTTTCATTTGCTTTTATTTTCAGATCTATTAAACCAAAAATACAAAAATACCTTGCTGCACTTTATTTTATTTGTCATTCGATCTATCAAATTAATACAACTCTCTCATTTCCGTTTGCCAATTTTTGGCGCCGTTACCCGAAAGGGATTGACAACCCCTTTAATAGTCCGGTTGCGAGTATTTGTTATTTGTGTGCAGGTGATGTTTACGTAGTGTTGCTTGGTTCTCCTACTGGTTCGATAACCTTGGTCTCATCACTGAGGGAAATACCTACCGTTGTTGTGCTGCATCATCCCTTCCTCTTTGGGGAAATACCGACGTAGTTCTAGTAGACATCAAAAGGAATTTTTGGCGCCGTTCCTAGGGAGACATCATCAACATCTACCAGGTTCCTAATCACAAATCTCATCTCCTTGTAATTTACATTATTTTCCATTTGCCTCTCATATTCCTCTCCCCCACATCACATAAATTTGCCGTTTTATTCGCCCTTTTTTTGTTTGCCATTTTTCTCGTCAGATCTATCTTCTTGTTTGCAATCATGAGTGACTTTGGTATGGCAGAAACAGATGATGGCCTAACTCCTAAAATTGGACGATCTGGCAATCTGGATGCTAAAAGTTTTGTTTTGGGGCAAGGGAATGATATAGGAAAAGAACGTATCCAATAATTTTTCAATTGTGTTCGAAATTTAAGTCTTGATGATGTTCCTATACTTAAGAGGACTAAATCTTATGCCGAAGTTATCTTAGCACTAGTGCTGAAACTTGAAAATAAATTTATCCGCACTCATCCTACCTTGCTGAGATTATTTTCTGAGCTACCTGTTATAAAGAATACCAATGCTAAAAAGTTAGCCACTCGTGTTCTTATGAATGGATTTGACTACATAAAATGGGAAGCTAGGGAAATCTTTGATTTTTATGGTATGAACCGTGAAAACCCGGTGTTAGATGAAATTCTTTACAATAGTGATTATGCGTTAAGACATTTGCTTGGCGATAATAATTTTTTATGACAATCTTAAAAAGGAAGTCCCTATTCCAGATATAATCCAACAAGTTTTTAATGATGTTAATCAACATTATTCTCGGATTGTTGCCAGAAATCAAAGAGGTTATGATAGTAAGAAACTTGGTAGTGCTAAGTTTCGATGGATAATATATTTTATGTTGTTTTTACAAAACCACATGACAAAAATACCTCCAAGGAAGTTAAGGAGAAGGATGACAAAACTTAGATCCTTGTTTTATGCCTAGATAGGGGCGTAAAATGATAGCGCTTGTTGGGAGGCAACCAAATGAATAAAATTATTTTTGTCTTTTGCTTTCTCTTCTTAAGTGTTCGCACAATTATGATTCTGTTATGATTGTGTTTTGTGTGTTTTAATTAGTGTTTGTGCCAAGTAAAGCCTTTAGGATCTTGTTGGGTGATAGTTGACTTGATCTTGCTGAAAAATAGAAACTTTTGCACTCACAAAAATAATTCTTATTTTTAACAGGAGCGTAATAAAATAGCAATTATTATTGAAGATGATTAATACACAAATTGCTCACGAGATCCTAATATTTGAGAATTTTTGGAGTTACAGAAGTATTCGAAATATCCAGATTGCTACAGATTGTTCTATTTTTGACATATTCTGTTTTCTTTGCGTTGTGAGCTTGTTTTGGTGATTCTATGGTTTTCTTTGAAGATTTTTTGCCATAGAAAAGTTGGAATACAGTAGATATAATGCAGGAATAAAATATGAATGGGTTTGCAATAGTACTTACAGTAGTGATTTGTTTTCTTATACTAACGGATCTCATGAAGGTTTTGTTGAGTTTTGTGTGATTGAAGTTTTCAAGTTTTGGGTGATCTTACAATGGATGAAGGAAGGATGGAAGAGCCTAATCTTGGGGATGCCCCAGAATCCCAAGATATTATCCAAAAATGAGCAACCAACTAAGCTTGGGGATGCCCCCTAGTGGCATCCCCGCTTTCTTCCAACGACCATCGGTATTTTACTCAAAACTATATTTTTATTCGTCACATGATATGTGTTTTGCTTGGAGCGTCATGTATGATATGAGTCTTTGCTTGTTTTATTTTGTGTTTTAAGTCATCAATCCTTGCTGGACACACCTATTTGAGAGAGTCAAAATTATGTCATGACTTGTTAGAATTGCTCTCTATGCTTCACTTAAATTTTTATGAGCAATGGACTTGCTCTAGTGCTTCACTTATATCTTTTTGAGCATGGTGTGCTTTAGTATTTTTTAAGAAATGTTCTGTAACACCCACGATGCGGCTATATCTCCCATGTGTCAGGGCACGACTTAGAGGCATAGCCCCATGGTAGGTTTGTCGCAAGAGGGGTAATCTTCACACAATCCCATGTACTGAATAGAAAGGGATAAGGAGTTGGCTTACAATCACCACTTCACACAAATACAAGTTAAACATACATCATCCAGGATACAATCAAGGTCCGACTATGGAGCCAAAATAAAAGAAGACAACCCCAAATGCTAGATCCCCGATCGTCCCAACTGGGCTCCACTACTGATCAACTGGAAATGAAACAACACAATGAACACGATCTTCATCGAGCTTCCACTTGAGCTCAGTTGCGTCAAATGCACTGGTATCATCGGCACCTACAACTGTTTGGAAGTATCTGTGAGCCAAGAGGACTCAGCAATCTCACACCCGCGAGATCAAGACTATTTAAGCTTATGGGTAGGAAAGGGTAGTAACGTGGAGCTGCAGCAAGCACTAAGCATATATGGTGGCTAACATACTCAAATAAGAGCAAGAAGATAAGCAACACAACGGTCGTGAACTAGAAGTGATCAAGAAGTGATCCTGAATCTACTTACGTTCAAGCATAACACAAGAATCGTGTTCACTTCCCATCACAACAACACACGCGGTTGATTCATTTTAATTAAGTTAAGTGTCAAGTTATCTACAACCAAACATTAACAAATTCCCATCTGCCCATAACCACGGGCATGGCTTTAGAAAGTTCAAACCTTGCAGGGGTGTCCCAACTTAGCCCATCACAAACTCTCACGGTCAATGAAGGATATTCCTTCTCCGGGGAAGACCCGATCAGTCTCGGAATCCCGGTTACAAGACATTTCGACAATGGTAAAACAAGACCAGCAAGACCACCTGATGCGCCGACATCCCGATAGGAGCTGCACATATCTTGTTCTCAGGGCAACACCGGATGAACACTACGTATAGCTAAAACCAGCCCTCAAGTTTCCCTGAGGTGGCGCCGCAAGTGGATCTGGTTCGGACCAACACTTAGAGAAGCAGTGGCCCGGTGGGTTAAAATAAAGATGACCCTCGAGAGCGCGACTCCAAAGGGAAAAGTATAGGTGAAGGTGAGGCAAATGGTAAAACCAAGGTTGGGACTTACTGGAGGAGTTTTATTCAAAGCGAACTGTCAAGGGGTTCCCATAACGCCCAACCGCGTAAGGAACGCAAAATCAAGGAACATAACACCTGTATGACGAAAACTAGGGTGGCAAGAGTGGAACAAAACACCAGGCATAAGGCCGAGCCTTCCACCCTTTACCAACTATATAGATGCATTAATTACATAAGAGATATTGTGATATCCCAACATATCCATGTTCCAACATGGAACAAACTTCATCTTCACCTGCAACTAGCAACGCTATAAGAGGGGCTGAGCAAAAGCGGTAACATAGCCAAACAACGGTTTTCTAGGAAAGGTGGGTTAGAGGCTTGACATGGCAATATGGGAGGCATGATATAGCAAGTGGTAGGTAGCGCGACATGGCAATAGAGCGAACAACTAGCAAGCAAAGATAGAAGTGATTTCGAGGGTATGGTCATCTTGCCTGAAATCCCGCAAGGAAGAAGAACAAATCCATGAAGAAGACAAACGGACGTAGTCGAACGAAACCGAAGCTAACGAGAGAAGCAAACCGGAAATAAGCAAGCAACATAGTAAACAACCATCACATAAACATGGCATGATGCACAACCAAGTATGATGCATGTCAGGTTTAAAGAGGCATGGCAAAGTCCAACAAGAAAAACTACAAGTTAAGTGGAGCTCAATATGCAACGAGTTGCATATTGACGAAACACCACATGACTTATGTAGTTCACTCTCGTTTATGTACCCAACAATATTAAATGTTGTTAAACATGGCAAGAGGTGAAGCATATGAAAACTACCTATCTAGGCAAGTTTAAATGAGGACGGAACAACAAGCAACAAGTCTGGAGAATTCCTCATGAGCATATATTAGATTTGGTACTCTTCTTCCCTAAACCATATTTTAGAGTTGTTAAACATGCAAATAAAGTACACCATGTTAAACTAGGCATTTTTGTACCCCATTTACATATAAAGTTTATTAAAAATTGGAGCTACGGTTATTTAGTTATGAATTAAAGCATTTTAACATGGTATATGAGCAAAATTAATCAAACAACATTTTAAACATGTTAAACATAGATGAAAGTGGCATATTATTAAACTAGATGAAATTCTAAGCATTTTTCATATATAATGTTTTTACATATGATGCACGAATGTCGAGTTTTAAAATGCATGGAGTTTAGGGACTTTTCTGCAAAACGGTAAACCTCTGGATAAATAGATAGATCGTCCAGAACTGAAAAAAATGCCCACGGGCTAAAACTGGCTGGCTGATACATCTCTGTCGTATCTATAATTTTTGATTGTCCATGCTAATATTCTACAACTTTCATATACTTTTGGCAATTTTTTATACTATTTTTGGGACTAACATATTGATCCAGTGCCTAATGCAAGTTCCTGTTTGTTGCATGTTTTTTGTTTCGCAGAATATCCACATCAAACAGAGTCCAAACGCGATAAAAACTGCCGGAGATTTTTTTGGAATATATGTGATTTTTGGGAAGAAAAATCAACGCGAGATGATGCTCGAGGGGCCCACGAGGCAGGGGCGCGACCCTGACCCTCGTGGCCACCCTGTAAGGCGGTTGATGTCCTTATTTTGTCGCAAGAAAGCTAATATCCGGATAGAGATCGTGTTAAAATTTCAGCCCAATTGGAGTTACGGATCTCCGGGAATATAAGAAACGGTGAAAGGTTAGAATCTGAGAACGCAGAAACAGAGAGAGACAGAGAGACAGATCCAATCTCGGAGGGGCTCTCGCCCCTCCCACGCCATGGAGGCGGACGTCAAGCGTGCGTAGAGTTGTATCGGTGGTCGATAGAACTTGAGGGAATATTTGTTCTACCTTTAGCTCTTCGTTGGGTTCGACACTCTTACTTATCGAAAACTGTTGTGATCCCCTATACTTGTGGGTTATCAAGACCTTTTTTTGGCGCTGTTGCCGGGGAGCAATAGCATGGGGGTGAATATTCTTGTGTGTGCTTGTTTTCTTTATCACCAAGTAATTTTTATTTGCTGTTCTTAGTTGTTTTCTATCTTTAGTTATGGGTAGGAAACGCAAAATACCAAAAAAATTAGTTGTACCTACTAAACCACTGGTTGAAGAACCACTCAAAATCTATCACACTGCTGAAGCTTATTACTTGGATCATCTTTGATCCCTATGTGCTCGTGCTGAAACCCCAACTAGCTTAGTTGAGGGCAAATCTTTAGATGAGCATGCTTGTTATGTGCGACATCGAATATCTGCAAAAGGGAAAATTTTACTGGGTCAAATTCATCATTTGCAATGCTATGCTTGGAATTTATGCGAAATATATTATATTACTTGTTGTTTTGAAAACCCTAAGAAACACCTTCCCTATGAATGTGAGTTTAGTGATAATGAAATCGTATCTTTGTATGCTAAGGGTGTTTATAGTTACTATGATGTTCAACAAATTGAAGAATTTTTTGCTTTTAAGGGTGCTTATGAAATTGCTTCTTTGATTCAAACATATGATGCTACTCTTTACAAATCTGAAAATTTTGCCATACTTAAATATTTCTATGATAATTATGCTTCTAATGCCTATGTTGAACCATATATTGAGGACTACCCCACTGTCCAAGAAGAGACTAATATTTTGCAGGAGTCTATGGAAGAAGAAATTGATGAAACTGTGAGCTCATTGGATGAAAAATATGACGAGGAGAGCGAAGAACAAAAGGAGGAAGAGCGGATTAGCTACCCGTGCCCACCTTTTAATGAGAGTAACTCTTCAACTCATACATTGTTTAATTTCCCTTCGTGCTTACCGAAGGATGATTGCTATGATGATTGTTATGATCCCATTGATTCTCTTGAAATATCCCTTTTTGATGATGCTTGATATGCTTGTGGCCAAGATGCCAATATGAATTATGCTTATGGAGATGAACTTGCTATAGTTCCTTATGTTAAACATGAAATTGTTGCTATTGCACCCACGCATGATAGTCCTATTATCTTTTTGAATTCTCCCAACTACACTATATCGGAGAAGTTTACCCTTATTAAGGATTATATTGATGGGTTGCATTTTACTATTACACATGATGATTTTGATGAATATAATGTGCATGTGCTTGCTGCTCCTACTTGCAATTATTATGAGAGAGGAACTATATCTCCACCTCTCTATGTTTCCAATACAACAAAATTGCAAGAAACTGTTTATACTATGCATTGGCCTTTACTATGTGTGCAGGAATTGTTCTTTTATGACATTCCGATGTGTAACGCCCCGAGACCGATGTGCCAGGTGTCCTCCAGTTATTCGTTGTTTTGCCTTGTCATTTGCTTGCGTGTTGCATCTTGCCATGTCATCATCCGCATTGCATCATCGTGTTTTCAAAACTTGCATCCGTCCGGGTTCCCCCAGTTCTGTCCGTTGTCCGTTCTGAGCCCAACCACACTTGCACACGCCCGCGGCATGTCTGAAATAGTATTTTATAAGTGGCCAGAAAATGTTCTCGGAATGGGTTGAAAGTTGGCTTGTGGTCTTATTATAGTGTAGATAGACCGCCTGTCAAGTTTCATCGCATTCGGAATTCGTCTGATAGCCCAACCGTTAAACTATAGCGGCATTATAGCCGGGCACACGTCGGACGTTTTCGGTCTCCGAAAACAGTCACCGGGCCTCCCTATCTTCTCTTCTCTCAGCTCGAGACCGTCTACACAGCTCACTACCTACCGCCAGGTCCAACCTAACCTCTCTCGTCAGCCCACAGCCCCCCCCCCACGCGCGCGTCCGAAAGTTGTCCCGGGACCCGACCCGGACTGTCGCCAGCGTTGTGTCCGGATCATCCCCAAACATCTATAAAACGTCTCCATTTTCTTATTTGGGCTCCCTAGCCTATTTTTCCCAACCATATGATTCCGATCTGAGGGACTAGGTAGCCCCTAACCTAATCTGTGAGGTATATACAGTCCACCCTTAGTCATTTTGGACAAACCGTAAAATCTAGGGGAACTGTCCCATCATTCCTCCTCGCCGCCGCCACAATCAAATCCTCGGGATCCCCTCATTCCCCAGACTCAATCCCACCAACTAGACTCCACCCGAGGCCTCCCCTCGATCCAACTCGTCTTCGCTCTCCTTGTCGACCAGGGAGAAGAGCTCCTCCCAAGACCAGCAGATGAGCCCCCGTCGTGCCCCTCTCCTTCTCTCCCCTCTTCCTGTGCTCCTCCCGTTTATCCCTCTCTCATCTCTCTCTGTTCTCATGTTTCTCTGTCGACAGGAGCATCCGCGCCATGGCCTCGCTGAGCTTTGCCCGCACCAGCGTCTCAACGAGATCCTCGCCTGCCCCGTGCCATGGACTCGCGCCCAGCCTTCCTTCCCCATGTTGTTCCTCGCGCGCCGGACCTCCCCAACTTCGCCGGAGCACCGCGGTGTCCGCTTGTTCCTCTGCTTCATCGCCGCCATGGGCACGAGAGCCTCGACCCCCCCTGCAATGTCGCCTCACCAAGACATCTCGACCGCCCGGATCCGTGTCTCCACCATCTTGCATGTCCCAGCCGGATCCCGCCGGCTGGGCCCTGTCCCTGGCCACCGGTGCCCTTGCCGGAGACCACTGGCATGCCGCCGCGCCAAGTCCGCCTGCAAGCCGCTCCAGCGCCGCTGCTCCTCTGCTTCTCTGTCGAACAGAGGGCGCCGCGCTCGTATCCTCCCCGCCTCGCGAGTTTGGGCCGGCCAGCGCCAAGCCAGGCCCAGTCGGCCAGATCTGCACCGCCCTTGCTGGCCTTCCTCCTCACCAGCTGAGCCTCAGCCCATGGTGAGCCTCCACTGCGCCCCCCCCTTCTCTGTTGGGCCCTGTTCTAGTTCCGGCCCGTGTAGGTTTTTTTAGGTTCTGCGATTTAGTTATTTTCCGGAGTTTGCCAGTTCTACAGTTTAGCCCTCAAACATCATGCATATCATAATTTAATAATCGTGCATCGGATTAAAACAATTTATATATGAAATATGCTTAGTTTTCATCTAGTTTCATAATATGTCATTTTCATCCATGTTTAAAATGTTTAAAATGCTATTTGTTTAAATTTGCTTAAATAACTTACTAAAATGCTTTAATTCATAACTAAATAACCATAGCTCGGTTGTAAATAATCTTTATATGTAAATGGGGTAGAAAAATGCCTAGTTTAACATGGTAGCGTTGCTTTGCATGTTAAACAACTCTAAAATTATGTTTCGGGTAGAACAGTACCAAACCTTAAAATATGCACATGAGGAGTTTCCGGACTTGTTGTTTGTTGTTCCAGCCTCATTTAAACTTGCCTAGATAGGTAGTTTTCTTTTGCTTCACCCTCTTGCCATGTTTAACAACATTTAATCTTGTTGGGTACATAAACAAGATCGAACTAAATAAGTCACGTGGTGTTTCATCAATATGCAATGGAGTTGCATATTGAGCTCCACCTAATTTGTAGGGTTGTTTGTGCACTTTGCCATGCCATGCCTCATTAAATCGGACATGCATCATACTTGTTTGTGCATCGTGCCATGCTTATGTGATGATTGTTCACTATGTTGTTTGCTTCTTTCCGGTGTTGCTTCTTCGGGTTGTTTCCGATAATGTTGCGTTTGTGAGGATTCGTTCGACTACGTCCGTTTGTCTTCTTCATGGACTCGTTCTTCTTCCTTGCGGGATCTCAGGCAAGATGACCATACCCTCGAAATCACTTGTATCTTTGCTTTCTAGTTGCTTGCTCTATTGCTATGCCTATGCTGCGGTACCTACCACTTGCTTTGCCATGCCTCCCATGTTGCCATGTCAAGCCTCTAACCCACCTTGTCTTAGCAAACCATTGTTTGGCTATGTTACCGCTTCGCTCAGCCCCTCTTATAGCATTGCTAGTTGCAGGTGAAGATTGGAGTTTGTTCCTTGTTGGAACATGGATATTTTGTTGGGATATCACAATATCTCTTATTTAATTAATGCATCTATATACTTGGTAAAGGGTGGAAGGCTCGGCCTTATGCCTGGTGTTTTGTTCCACTCTTGCTGCCCTAGTTTCCGTCATACCGGTGTTATGTTCCTTGATTTTGCGTTCCTTACATGGTTGGGTTATAATGGGAACCCCTTGACAGTTTGCTTTGAATAAAACTCCTCCAGCAAGGCCCAACCTTGGTTTTACCATTTGCCACCTAGCCTTTTCCCTTGGGAGTCGCGCATCCAGAGGGTCATCTTTATTTTAACCCCCCCGGGCCAGTGCTTGTCTAAGTGTTGGTCCGAAACAGAGCCACTTGCGGCGCCACCTCGGGGAAACTTGAGGGCTGGTTTTAGCTGTACGTAGTGTTCATCCGATGTTGCCCTGAGAACAAGATATGTGCAGCTCCTATCAGGATGTCGGCGCATCGGACGGTCTTGCTGGACTTGTTTTACCATTGTCGAGATGTCTTGTAACCGGGATGCTGAGTCTGATTGGATTGTCTTGGGAGAAGGAATATCCTTCGTTGACCGTGAGAGCTTGTGATGGGCTAAGTTGGGACACTCCTGCAGGGTTTTGAACTTTTGAAAGCCGTGCCCGCGGTTATGGGCAGATGGGAATTTGTTAATGTCCGGTTGTAGAAAACCTGAAACCTTAACTTAATTAAAATGCATCAACCGCGTGTGTAGCCGTGATGGTCTCTTCTTGGCGGGGTCCGGGAAGTGAACACGGTGTTGGAGTTATGCTTGAATGTAGGTTGTTCTAGGATCACTTCTTGATCATAGTTTCTTGACCGTGCTTTTGCCTTATCTTCTCGCTCTCATTTGCGTATGTTAGCCACCAAATTTGCTAGTCGCTTGCTGCAGCTCCACCTTATACATTTACCCTTCCTATAGCTTAAATAGTCTTGATCGCGAGGGTGTGAGATTGCTGAGTCCCCGTGACTCATAGATACTTCCAAAACCAGTTTGCAGGTGCCGATGTTACCGTGCAGGTGACGCAACCGAGTTCAAGGAGGAGCTCGATGAAGATCGTGTTCGTTATGTTGTTCCGTTTTTCAGTTAATCAGTAGTGGAGCCTAGTTGGGACGATCGGGGATCTGTGTAGCATTTGGGGTAGTCTTCTTTTATTTTGGTTCCGTAGTCGGACCCTGATTGTACCTGGTTGATGTAATGCTTTATTCATTTATTGTGTGAAGTGGCGATTGTAAGCCAACTATGTATCTCTTTCCTTTATGTATTACATGGGTTGTGTGAAGATTACCTCACTTGCGACATTGCTTACAATGCGGTTATGCCTCTAAGTCGTGCTCCGACACGTGGGAGATATAGCCGCATCGTGGGCGTTACACGATGCATAGGAAGAGAGTTAGACTTCGTTGTTGCATGATTTATGTTACTTTGTGCTCACTACTTAATTATAAATCATTGTTAATTAAAATTGGCTTTGATATACCTTGGGATCCGGGTGGATTCACTACTTGAGCACTATATGCCTAGCTTAATGGCTTTAAAGAAAGCGCTGCCAGGGAGACAACCCGGAAGTTTTAGAGAGTCATTTATTTCTGTTGAGTGCTTTTATATAGTTTAAAAACAACAAATATAAAGAGGGGAACCTGAAACTTTTTCAAAAAGGAAAGTGAAAGTGAGAAAGACAAGCATTGTTGAAGTGGGAGAGCTCCTTGAACTTTGTTCATGCTCACGGCAACTTTGTGAATCTTGATTACAGAAACTTTTCAACAAAAATAATTATCCCCTTGTAAAATTCCATTTATTATAAAAATAATGTGCCAAGGTTTGCCTTTAGGATGTTTACATTTCCTTGATGGTCTGTACGATACAGGACAGAAACTTTGGCTGTAGTACATGATTTTACATTTTTAGCTGGAACGTCAAATGGTTCTGATTCTTTTTGCACTGTATTTCTATACAAATTGTTTATTTTTCCTAATTTTGGCAGAATTTTTCAGGTATCAGAAGTATGGTGAATGTTCAGATTGTTGCAGACTGTTCTGTTTTAGATAGATTCTGTTTTTGATGCATAGTTTGCTTGTTTTGATGAAACTAACGATTTATATTAGTGCATTAATCCATGAAAAAGTTATATTACAGCCGACACAATGCAAAAAAATATTAATTGGTTTGCAACAGTACTTAGATTAGTGATTTGATTTATTATACTAACGGATCTTACCGAGTTTTCTGTTGAAGTTTTGTGTCGATGAAGTGTACGATGATCGAGAAGGTCTCGGTGTGAGAAGAAGGAAGAAAGGAAAGAGCTCAAGCTTTGGGATGCCCGAGGAACCCCAAGTAAATATTCAAGGAGACTCAAGCGTCTAAGCTTGGGGATGCCTCGGAAGGCATCCCCTCTTTCTTCAACAAGTATCGGTATGTTTTCGGATTCGTTTCGTTCATGCGATATGTGCAATCTTGGAGCATCTTTTGCATTTAGTTTTCATCTTTATTTTATGCACCATGCTGGTATTAGATAGTCCTTGGTTTATTTATAGAATGCTCTATGCACTTCACTTATATCTTTTGAGTATGGCTTTATAGAATGCTTCATGTGCTTCACTTATATAATTTGAAGTTTGGATTGCCTATTTCTCTTTACATAGACAACCGCCATTTGTAGAATGCTCTTTTGCTTCACTTATATTTGTTAGAGCATGGTAATATCTTTTGTAGAAAGAATTAAAATCTCTTGCTTCACTTATATCTATTTAGGAAGATGACAGGAATTGGTCATTCACATGGTTAGTCATAAAATCCTACATAAAACTTGTAGATCACTGAATATGATATGTTTGATTCTTTACAATAGTTTTGCAATATAAATATGGTTATATTAGAGTCATTCTAGTGGGTAGATGTGGATTGTAGAAATACTTGTGTTGAGGTTTGTGATTCCCGTATCATGCACGTATGGTGAACCATTATGTAACGAAGTCGGAGCATGATTTATTTATTGATTGTCTTCCATATGAGTGGCCATCGGGGACGAGCGATGGTATTTTCCTACCAATCTATCCCCCTAGGATCATGCGCGTAGTACTTTGTTCGATGACTAATAGATTTTTGCAATAAGTATGTGATTTCTTTATGACTAATGTTGAGTCCATGGATTATACACACTCTCATCCTTCTACCATTGCTAGCCTCTCTAGTACCGCGCAACTTTCTCCGGTACCATAAACCCACCACATACCTTCCTCAAAACAGCCACCATACCTACCTATCATGGCATTTCCATAGCCATTCCGAGATATATTTCCATGCAACTTCCATCATCATCATATACATGACATGAGCATTCATTGTCATATTGCTTTGCATGATCGTAAGATAGCTAGCATGATGTTTTCATGGCTTGTTTGTTTTTTGATGTCATTGCAATGCTAGATCATTGCACATCCCGGTATACCGCCGGAGGCATTCATATAGAGTCATATCTTTGTTGTAGTATCGAGTTGTAATATCGAGTTGTAAGTAAATAAAAGTGTGATGATCATCATTATTAGAGCATTGCCCCAGTGAGGAAAGGATGATGGAGACTATGATTCCCCCACAAGTCGGGATGAGACTCCGGACGAAAAAAAGAAAGAAAAAGAAAAAAGAGAGAAAGGCCAAAAAAAGAGAAGGCCCAAAAATAAAAAAATAAAAAAATGAGAGAAAAAGAGAGAAGGGGCAATGTTACTATCCTTTTACCACACTTGTGCTTCAAAGTAGCACCATGTTCTTCATATAGAGAGTCTCTTGAGTTATCACTTTCATATAGTAGTGGGAATTTTCATTATAGAACTTGGCTTGTTTATTCCGATGATGGGCTTCCTCAAACTCCCGAGGTCTTCATGAGCAAGCAAGTTGGATGCACACCCACTTAGTTTCAGTTTGAGCTTTCATACACTTATAGCTCTTAGTGCATCCGTTGCATGGCAATCACTACTCACTCACATTGATATTTATTGATGGGCATCTCCATAGCCTGTTGATACGCCTAGTTGATGTAAGACTATCTTCTCCTTTTGTCTCCCCCACAACCACCATTCTATTCCACCTATAGTGCTATGTCCATGGCTCACGCTCATGTATTGCGTGAAAGTTGAAAAGGTTTGAGAACGTCAAAAGTATGAAACAATTGCTTGGCCTGTCATCGGGGTTGTGCATGATGTGAATATTTTGTGTGGTGAAGATGGAGCATAGCCAGACTATATGATTTTGTAGGGATAACTTTCTTTGGCCATGTTATTTTGAAAAGACATGATTGCTTTATTAGTAGGCTTGAAGTATTATTGTTTTTATGTCAAATGATAGAATACTGCTTTGAATCACTCGTGTCTTAATATTCATGCCATGACTAGATATGTGATCAAGATTATGCTAGGTAGCATTCCACATCAAAAATTATCTTTTTTATCATTTACCTACTCGAGGACGAGCAGGAATTAAGCTTGGGGATGCTGATACGTCTCCGTCGTATCTATAATTTTTGATTGTTCCATGCCAATATTCTACAAGTTTCATATACTTTTGGCAACTTTTTATACTATTTTTGGGACTAACATATTGATCTAGTGCCCAGTGCAAGTTCCTGTTTGTTGCATGTTTTTTGTTTCGCAGAATATCCGTATCAAACGGAGTCCAAACGGGATAAAAACTGATGAAGATTTTTTTTGGAATATATGTGATTTTTGGGAAGAAAAATCAACGCGAGACGATGCTCGAGGGGCCCACAAGGTAGGGGGCGCGCCCCAGGGGGGCAGGCGCTCCCCTGACCCTCATGGCCACCCCATAAGGCGGTTGATGCCCTTCGTTCTCCGCAAGAAAGCTAATATCCGGGTAGAGACCGTGTTAAAATTTCAGCCCAATTGGAGTTACGGATCTCCGAGAATATAAGAAACGGTCAAAGGGTAGAATCTGAGAACGCAGAAACAAAGAGAGACAGAGAGACAGATCCAATCTCGGAGGGGCTCTCGCCCCTCCCACTCCATGGAGGCCATGGACCAGAGGGAAACCCTTCTCCCATCTAGGAAGAATAAGAAGAAGGAGGGAGGCTCTCTCCCCCTCGCTTCCGGTGGCACCGGAGTGCCACCGGGGGCCATCATCATCATCACCGCAATCTTCACCAACAACTTCACCGCCATCATCAGCAACTCTTCCCCCCTCTATGCAGCGGTGTAACCTCTCTCTTACATGTTGTAATCTCTACTTAAACATGGTTCTCAACACTATATATTATTTCCCAATGATGTATGGCTATCCTATGATGTTTGAGTAGATCTGTTTTGTCCTATGGGCTATTTGATGATCAAGATTGGTTTGAGTTGCATGTTTTATTATTGGTGCTGTCCTATGGTGCTCTCCGTGTCGCGCAAGCGTGAGGGATCCGCGCTGTAGGGTGTTGCAATACATTCATGATTTGCTTATAATGGGTTGCGTGAGTGACTGAAACACAAATCCGAGTAAGGGGGTTGTGGTGTATGGGATAAAGAGGACTTGATTCTTTAATGCTATGGTTGGGTTTTACCTTAATGATCTTTAGTATTTGCAGATGCTTGCTAGAGTTCCAATCATAAGTGCATATGATCCAAGTAGAGAAAGTATGTTAGCTTATGCCTCTCCTTCATATAAAATCGCAATAATGATTACCGATCTAGTTATCGATTGCCTAGGGACAAATAACTTCCTCATAACAAAAAGCTCTTTACTAAAACTAACTTAGTTGTGTCTTTACCTAAACATCGCCTACTTTTTATTTACGTAATCTTTATTATCTTGCAAACCTATCCAACAACACCTACAAAGTACTTCTAGTTTCATACTTGTTCTAGGTAAAGCGAACGTCAAGCGTGCGTAGAGTTGTATCAGTGGTCGATAGAACTTGAGGGAATATTTGTTCTACCTTTAGCTCCTCGTTGGGTTCGACACTCTTACTTATTGAAAACTGTTGCGATCCCCTATACTTGTGGGTTATCACTGGCCCATTAGTGCAAGGCAGGGCGCTGGATCTGGGCTTCTCACCAGCGGGCTTGGGGCGCTGTTGGGCAGCGGCCTGGCGTGCTGGAGGCACGGTCAACGCGAGGCGAGGCGCTCGATCTAGAGGTCGACGATGCCGCAGACTTGGCGGTCGCTAGAGGTCAACGAAGGCTCGACACATGTCCTATCGCAGGAAACAGAGGAAGCTAGCGGGTCGGCGTGGTTCGCCGGGAAGACAAAAGCGGCAGTCGCGGTGGCGCTGAGGATTCCGGCGGCGAGGAACTTGAGGAGCTCGGCGAGGGGATCAGCCATCCAGGGTGTGGGGTTCCTGAGAGAGTGAGAGATGTGAGAAAGAGAGAATCTAGAGAAGATGCAACTGAGAGAGAAAAGGAATAGGAGGCACAAGAGAAGGTCGGGTCAGGGCGGTGCTCATGTGAGGCGGCGTCGGCGAGGTTGTTGTTGATGCTGCTAGGATGGCAGGGGCACAAGGCCATTGGCAGGGTCGAGTTTGAGGTTGGGGTCGAGGGAATTGAGGAGCTCCTCTCCTGTGCGAGCTGGGCGCCTGGTTGGGTGGATCGAGGGAGGTGACGGGCGAAGGGATTGGCTCGAGGATGAAATCGAGGAGGGAAGGTGTGGTCGGCTATGCTGGTTGGATCGGGAGTGATCCCGAGGAAGGTGGAGGCTGGTCAGGGAAGGATCCCGAAGAACATGCGAGAGTGGGTGGCGGCGCAAGGGGGAATAGGGTTAGGCTAGGGTTAGATTGATATGGTAAGGGGGTGGTCTAATATATGGCAAGTGGATTTTTGGTAGGGGCATTTGGTCCCTTTGATTTTAATCGGATGATTTCGGATAAATAGGTTAGGGGCCCAATTAAGGAAACATAGATGTTTTATAGATGTTTAGGGACGATCTGGACCCAACGTCAACGACTGTCCAGGTTGGGTTTGGGACAACTTTCAGACGCGCGCGAGGAGGGTCGTGGGCTGACGAGAGAGGTTAGGTTGGGCCTGGTGGTGAGTGGTAGTGGGCTGTGCAGAAAGCCTCGGGCTGAGAGAAGAGAAGAGGGAGACCCGGCAACTGTTTCCGGAGACCGAAAACGTCCGACGTTTGACCGGCTACTATTGCCGCTATATTTATCCGTTGGGGCATCAAACGAACAATGAATGCGATGAAACTTGGCAGGCGGCCTACTGCCAACATAACAACACCGCATGCCAACTTTCAACCCATTCCAAGAACATTTTCCGTCCACTTATAATATAATATTTTGGAGGTGCCGCGGGCGCATGCGAGTGTGATTGGGCTCAGAACAGACAACAGCAAGAACTGAGAGACCCAGAGAGATGCAAGTTTTGAAAATATGATGATGCAATGCACATGATGACATGACAAGATGAAACACGCAAGGGAATGGCAAGGCAACAACAATGAATAACTGGAAGACACCTGGCGCGTCGGACTCGGGGCATCACAACACTCCACCACTACGAGAGGATCTCGTCCCGAGATCTAAGGATGGCACCAGAGAGAAACAGAAGAGGAAGAGAAGAGGTAAAATTAATTGCTTCTTTCACGAATGAGTGAAACCAAAGAACCCTACGAGGTTGAACAAATTGAAAGAAAGAATACAACAAAGATGAATAATGTTGAAAACACTCCGTTAGAAAAGAGGAACAAGGAACAATACTAGAGCCTTGTAGGTTGAAAGACATAAGAAAAGGGTTGCAATGGACAAGAAGTACATGCAAGCACTCTGGTTGAAACGAGATGTACCAGGAACGATAAAGATCAATTATGACAACACTCTGGTTAAAACCAGATAGAGATGGAATAAGAATGATATAATTTGGACATCACTCCAACTTTAAATGGAAGGAATTGAATATGAACTTGGCAAAACAAGATGATGGGTCGAAGAGAGCAACATCACAATGCCCTCATAAGGAAGAATAGAAGATATATCATTGAAATACCAAAATGGAGAAGAAAATGACAACTTCTACCACAAATGAGCTTGGAAAACACCCTTCGAAGAAGGTTAAAACGAAGTTGTTGGAGAACCAACAACGAAACAAAAAAGCTTGTAGTGGGCTTATGGAAAACATCTCAAAACTGAGGTGAAATTCTTCCACTGAAAGCAATGATTGGTCGGGAACAAAGAAGAGATGAAAGACTTCTTCCACCAAGATGATAGAGAGATAACTTGGATCATTGATAAGCACCACAATAGCAACATTCCTTAGGGAAGGCTTTAGGTGAAATATGACACAAGATAACTCCAACAAAGAGATTGATTGGTTTAAAAGATGTCTTGAACGAAGAGAAAATGATGGATTTAGATATGTCACTCTTGAAAACTTGTGAATCATGAAACACGAAGGGAAATTATCAACAATGACATAACACCACCTCAAAAGATAAGATAGAAAGAATTGCACTTCGGAATGCAAGATAAAGAATACTTGAAGTATAGCTTGGTGGGTCATGACTTCGAGAGAGATCTTGAAGAACAATTGAAGAATGAACAGAATCCTTGATGAGCCACCATGAAGAAACTCTCGAAGAACTCCGGATAGATAAAAAAAAGGTCACAAGGAAAAAATCTTGAAAAGAATAAGATGAATCCTTCCATTGATTAAATGGAGCTTCACGATGATATAACCGAGAAAACTTGGAACTCTAGAACGAAGGATGAACAAATGAAATCAAGAATTTTGATGAACCTCGGGAGTAAGGAATTGAGTTTACTCGATGAAACAAGAATAAGAATTACATTATGCTTATCCTTCACCAATTTAAATTGACAACAAGCAACGGATGTGGCACACTGCTTATTCTCGTAGAAAGGATTAAGAGAGATATAGCGCAAACTTGGGAAGGTCTTCAACGAACCACCGGTAGGATTGTAAAGAACGAATGAATTTATATGACAACCAAGGAAGAGAACTCTTGAACGAACCACCGTAAGAATAGAAAATGAGAGTAGAAAAGGCACAAATCACCAGGTAGAATTGGAAAAATGAATGATGATACTTGAGGGAATTTAGATACAAGTGAAACGAAGAGATCATGAACTGACTAGAAAATACTTGAGCGATGCACCGGTAAGATTTTGAGAATGATTGTTGAAAACTGAGAATGAATAAACCCGAAATGATGGCCTCCGAAGAATCAGACTGAGGAGACTCCTGAATTGCTCCGGATGGGTCAAAAGAATTCTCACAATCGAAAACAATTATGAGAGGATGGCAACAAGCTAGAACCATGAATCTTGAAGAGAATGGAGCAAGATTGAGAGAAAAATCTTCTTCGGTCTTCAAATCCGAGAATGACAACGAGAAACACCACCATGAATTGTTTAGACACTCCGGGAGAATCAAAAGTGAAGAGGTTGAGCCAATGATTAAAAGAATTTGATAGATCTTGGAGAAAGACATTTGACTGGTGACAAATCATTCTTACGTCAAACTTTGAAATGAATTTGGGGATAACTCCGAAAAATTATAAGTGTCAGGTAAGATCCTAGGAAAAGACCTGTGGGTTAGGGCCCACTCAAGAGAAACACCATTGAAATGATTCAAAGAGAGATTGCACCAGTTGAATTAAATGGCTTGAATGAGATAACATCCTCAAAAGAATTTGAGTGAATTGAGAATGGAAACTTGAATCTTTTGAGATAACTTCAGCACTCCGGAACAAATGAATAGCGAGAGGTGAATGATTAGGGGTGTGCACCGGCATGAGAAGACATTTGAAACAAGGACAGGATATGATCGACAAAGCTTGACTTGGATCCACCGGAGAAGAAAGAGAACGAAGAATGATGAACTTGAAGCTCCGTTAGTATCTTCCTGAGAATCACCGGATAAGAACATTGACAGAAAAGAATGGAGAGACTTCACATCCATAAAATGGATACTTGATTCAGAAATCTGAGTCCTTGAAGAAAAATGGTGGGAGGGCGGGAATACAAATGCAACTTGGGCAGATGGAAAAGGATACCATCGAGATAACTTAGAGTTGATCTTGCGGATGTTGAAATGAGCGGATCCACTTAAAGAGAAACACACCGGTTGAAAAGGATTTACGTGACAATCTCGATTATTATGAAGGATTAGTATACACATAGAAATATGAGAACACCGCTTAGGAAAGGTATGGAATCCACATCTGACTTCGAAGTAACTCGAATACCACAAACCAAAACAAAAACTAAGGATTGGCTTAGGAGATAAACCAGAAACAAACATATGATAGATCACATATCCTATCATGTCTTTGTTGGAAAGATATCCTACAATATACTTGAATTCCCACTTATAAACTCCTGAAACTTTCTGGTTATGCAATCAGGTGTTGGGGATACAGGGGAAGCATAATATCTCACCCAAACTAACAATCCCTACATCCACATGTATCAATCCTTCAACACATAACCAAGAAACCTTCGGAAATCGTGTACCTCAACCTTCGAAAAGCATCCGTTATACGAGTTATGGCAATGCTCCCGAACTCCCGCCCCAGTACTGGGTGGCGTCGAGGTTATCTCACCAACAACTGCATTAAAGAGATTTTCGATGTTGACGAACTCAGGTATTCCAGAACTGCAACGATAAAATTGTGACGACAACACCTCGGAGCTCAACTCGCCGGGACACTGCCACAACCTCTAAATGTCAGGAGGCACAAAGAACAATGTTCTCGTCACAAAACAATCGAAACGATTCCAAGATACCCGCGTGATCCTAATTTTTTAGTGAAATTTGAGGAGAGAAGAGTCAAAACTCTATGTCAGGAGGCCTCACCAGAGCGACGAAGGGCTTGAGGAGTAAAAAGAATCCTACTCTTCGATATATATAATCCTAAGACTCAAAACATTTTGTTCTAGACTCAACAACGTCAGCGATTCGATCAAGCAGGGCGCTCCTAAGTCGGGGAAGGCTCTGATACCAACTTGTAACACCCAAGATGCGGCTATATCTCCCACGTGTCGGGGCACGACTTAGAGGCATAGCCGCATGGTAGGTTTGTCGCAAGAGGGGTAACCTTCACACAATCCCATGTACTGAATAGAAAGGTATAAGGAGTTGGCTTACAATCGCCACTTCACACAAATACAAGTTAAACATACATCATCTAGGATACAATCAAGGTCCGACTACGGAGCCAAAATAAAAGAAGGCAACCCCAAATGCTAGATCCCAAATCGTCCCAACTGGGCTCCACTACTGATCAACTGGAAACAAAACAACACGATGAACACGATCTTCATCGAGCTTCCACTTGAGCTCAGTTGCGTCAACTACACTGGTATCATCGGCACCTGCAACTGTTTGGAAGTATCTGTGAGCCACGACGACTCAACAATCTCACACCCGCGAGATCAAGACTATTTAAGCTTATGGGTAGGAAAGGGTATTAAGGTGGAGCTGCAGCAAGAACTAAGCATATATGGTGGCTAACATACGCAAATAAGAGCGAGAAGAGAAGCAACACAACGGTCGTGAATTAGAAGTGATCAAGAAGTGATCCTGAATCTACTTACGTTCAAGCATAACACAGGAACCGTGTTCACTTCCCGGACTCCGCCGAAATAAGACCATCACGGCTACACACGCGGTTGATTCATTTTAGTTAAGTTAAGTGTCAAGTTATCTACAACCGAACATTAACAAATTCCCATCTGCCCATAACCGTGGGCACGGCTTTCAAAAGTTCAAACCCTGTAGGGGTGTCCCAACTTAGCCCATCACAAGCTCTCACGGTCAAGGAAGGATATTCCTTCTCCCGGGAAGACCCGATCAGTCTTGGAATCCCGGTTACAAGACATTTGGACAATGGTAAAACAAGACCAGCATGACTGCCCGATGCGCGGACATCCTGATAGGAGCTGCACATATCTCGTTCTCAGGGCAACACCGGATGAACACTACGTACAGCTAAAACCAGCCCTCAAGTTTCCCCGAGGTGGCGCCGCAAGTGGATCTAGTTCGGACCAACACTCAGAGAAGCACTGGCCCGGGGGGGTTAAAATAAAGATGACCCTCGAGAGCATGACTCCCAAGGGAAAAGTATAGGTGGTGGTTAGGCAAATGGTAAAACCAAGGTTGGGCCTTGCTGGAGGAGTTTTATTCAAAGCGAATTGTCAAGGGGTTCCCATAACACCCAACCGCGTAAGGAATGCAAAATCAAGGAACGTAACACCGGTATGACGAAAACTGGGGTGGCAAAAGTGGAACAAAACACCAGGTATAAGGCCGAGCCTTCCACCCTTTACCAAGTATATAGATGAATTAATTAAATAAGAGATATTGTGACATCCCAACATATCCATGTTCCCGCATGGAACAAACTTCATCTTCACCTGCAATTAGCAACGCTATAAGAGGGGCTGAGCAAAAGCGGTAACATAGCCAAACAACGGTTTGCTAGGAAATCTGGGTTATAGGCTTGACATGGCAATATGGGAGGCATGATATAGCAAGTGGTAGGTAGCGCTACATGGCAATAGAGCGAACAACTAGCAAGAAAAGATAGAAGTGATTTTGAGGGTATGGTCATCTTGCCTGAAATCCCGCAAGGAAGAAGAACGAATCCATGAAGAAGACAAACGGACATAGTCGAACGAATCCTCACAACTCTGGAACGAAACCGAAGCTAACGAGAGAAGCATCCCGGAAAGAAGCAAGCAACATAGTAAACCACCATCACATAAACATGGCATGATGCACAACCAAGTATGATGCATGTCCGGTTTAAAGAGGCATGGCAAAGTGCAACAAGAAAAACTACAAGTTAAGTGGAGCTCAATATGCAACGAGTTGCATATTGACGAAACACCACATGACTTATTTAGTTCACTCTCGTTTATTTACCCAACAATATTAAATGTTGTTAAACATGGCAAGAGGTGAAGCATATGAAATCTACCTATCTAGGCAAGTTTAAATGAGGCCGGAACAACAAGCAACAAGTCTGGAGAAATCCTCATGAGCATATATTAGATTTGGTACTATTCTTCCCTAAACCATATTTTAGAGTTGTTAAACATGCAAAGCAAATACACCATATTAAAATAGGCATTTTTCTACCCCATTTACATATAAAGTTTATTAAAAATTGGAGCTACGATTATTTAGTTATGAATTAAAGCATTTTAACATGGCATATGAGAAAAATTAATCAACCAACATTTTAAACATGTTAAACATTGATGAAAGTGGAATATTATTAAACTAGATGAAATTCTAAGCATTTTTCATATATAATGTTTTTACATATGATGCACGGTTGTTGAGTTTTAAAATGCATGGAGTTTAGGGACTTTTTTGCAAAATGGTAAACCTCTAGATAAATAGACAGATCATCCAGGACTGAAAAAACACACACGGGCTAAAACTGGCTGGTCCATTAGTGCAAGGCGGGGTGCTAGATCTGGGCTTCTCACCAGCGGGCTTGGGGCGCTGCTGGGAAGCGGCCTGGCGCGGTCAATGTGAGGCGAGGCGCTCGATCTGGTGGCCGACGACGCCGCAGACTTGGCATTTGCTAGAGGTCAACGAAGGCTAGGAGCATGTCCTGTCGCAGGAAACAGAGGAAGCTAGCGGGTTGGTGCGGTTTGCCGGGAAGACACAAGCGACAGTCGCGGTGGCGCTAAGGATTCCGGGGGCGAGGAACTTGAGGCAGCGGCGGGACTTGAGGAGCTCGGCGAGAGGATCAACCATCCAGGGCGTGGGGTTCCTGAGAGAGTGAGAGATGTGAGAAAGAGAGAATCCAGAGAAGATGGAATGGAGAGAGAAAAGGAAGAGGAGGCACAAGAGAAGGTCGGGTTAGGGCGGTGCTCATCTGAGGCGGCAACGGCGAGGTTGTTGTTGCTGCTGCTAGGACGGCAGGGGCACAAGGCCATGGGCGGGGTCGACTTTGAGGCTAGGGTCAAGGGAATCGAGGAGCTCCTCTCCTGTGCGAGCTCGGCACCTGGTTGGGTGGATCGAGGGAGGTGATGGGCGAAGGGATTGGCTCGAGGATGAAATCGAGGAGGGAAGGTGTGGTCGGCTACGCTGGTTGGATCGGGAGGGATCCCGAGGAAGGTGGAGGCTGGTCAGGGAAGGATCCCGAGGAACATGCGAGAGTGAGTGGCGGCGCAAGGGGGAATAGGGTTAGGCTAGGGTTAGACTGATATGGTAAGGGGGTGGTCTAATATATGGCAAGTGGATTTTTGGTAGCGGCATTTGGTCCCTTTGATTTTAATCGGACGGTTTCAGATAAATAGGTTAGGGGCCCAATTAAGGAAACAAAGATGTTTTATAGATGTTTGGGGACGATCCGGACCCAATGGCGATGACTGTCTGGGTTGGGTTCGGGACAACTTTCGGACGCACGCGAGGAGGGCCGCGGGCGGACGAGAGAGGTTAGGTTGGGCCTGGCGATGAGTGGTAGTGGGCTGTGCAGAAAGCCTCGGGCTGAGAGAAGAGAAGAGAGAGACCCGGCGACTGTTTTTGGAGACCAAAAACATACGACGTTTGATAGGCTACTATTGCCTCTATATTTATCTGTTGGGGGCATCAAACGAACTCGGAATGCGATGGAACTTGGCAGGCGGCCTAGTGCCAACATAACAACACCGCATGCCAACTTTCAACCCATTTCAAGAACATTCTCCGGACACTTATAAAATAATATTTTGGAGGTGCCGCAGGCGCATGCGAGTGTGATTGGGCTCAGAACGGACAACAGAAAGAACTGAGAGACCCGGACGGATGCAAGTTTTGAAAACATGATGATGCAATGCACATGATGACATAACAAGATGCAACACACACGCGAATGACAAGGCAACAACAGCGAATAACTGGAAGACACCTGGCGCGTCGGACTTGGGGCGTCACATGCTCTCTTGCTTCACTTAGATTTATTTGAGAGTTAGTAAAATTTTCATGAAATTCTCTCTTGCTTCACTTAAATTAATTTGAGAGAAAGAAAATTTTATTATGCTCATGATCTTCACTTATATTTGTTGGAGCTTGTCAAAAGCAACAAATGAAAATTAGTCCCAAAGTGATAGATATCCAAGAAGGATATAATAAAAACTTTCATGAAGATCATTGGACAAAATAAACTTGGTTTTTAGTAATAGTTTTGTTATATGATGATGTGGTATGTGAGTTATGTTGGTGAGTAATTATGCTTTAGTAAGAATATTGGTGTTAAGGTTTGTGATTCCCTATGCAAGTACGAAAGTCAATAGTCATGCAATGAAATTACATCCTACTTGTGGTGCATTATTCGGTGTTATTTATGCTTAATGCTTGCTTATGAGATTATTTGTTTCTTGGTTGGTCGCTTCTCAATCTTTTGCTAGCCTTCATTTTGCACTAATTATGATCTCTACTTGTGCATCCAGAATCCTTTAAACCAGTTTTGCCACATGAGTCCACTATATCTACCTATATGCGTTATTCTTTTGCCGTTCTAAGCAAATTTGCATGTGCCATCTCTAATTTTCAAAATAATTTCTCTTTTATGTGTTTGTTTCGCTCGCAGAGCGGTGAGGGGTGGCTAATATTTTCCATGCTAGATGTGTTATTCTCAAGGTGAGTGTTTATTCACTTGTCATTGCAAGAGAGTAAGGCAAAGGTATTAGGAATGCCCAGTCCCGAAATGAAAAAATATAAATTTACTTTATGTTGTCAAATAATAAATTCCTTGGAAAGTGTTGGTATGGAGGGCACCCATGTATACGGTTAGCCATGGAAAGCGAAAGTATGGTGGAAAAGGAATAAACTTTATTTTCTGTTTGGGAACCGCCTATGATATATCTAAGCATGGAAAGTATTGGGAACTCTAAGTCGTTTTCGTTGGTGGGATGGATACACCTCCCAAAATGTTTTTATCTCTAACTTTTTCGCTTTGAGCTCTGGCAGCTCTACAAATCCCTACTTCCCTCTGCGAAGGGCCTTTCTTTTACTTTATGCAATTTTTATTTTGAGTCTCCATCTTCTCTTATAAAAGCACCAACTAGGAGGCAATATGATCGTACTTAAGTATTGGGTGTAGCTAATATTCGAGTGTGTTTCAAGAATGGATCAATGTTTGAGCATGATGGGCTAGGGATAACTTATTTTAGCGTTGATATTTTGAAAGACATGGTTGCTTGTTGATATGCTTGAGTATATAAATTATCATGTCAAAACTAGACTATTGCTTTGAACAACTAAAAGTCCAAATGTCCATGCTATAAAGAAAAGAATATGATATGACATGATAGGAAGCATTCCACATCAAAAATTCTATTTTTATCACTTACCTACTCGAGGACGAGTAGGAGTTAAGCTTGGGGATGCTGATATGTCTCCAACGTATCTATAATTGTTTATTGTTCCATGCTGTTATATTATCAATCTTGGATGTTTATAATCATTTTATAGTCATTTTATATCATTTTTTGGTACTAACCTATTGACATAGTGCCAAGTGCCAGTTGTTGTTTTCCATGTTTTTTACATCGCAGAAAATCAATATCCGACGGAGTCCAAATTCCTCAAAACTTTACAAAGAATTTTTATGGGCTAGAAGGAACACAACGGGCCCTGGCTGCGCCTGGGGGTGCCCCGAGGGGGCACAACCCACCAGGGCACGCTAGGAGGCCCAGGCGCGCCCTGGTAGGTTGTGCTCACCTCGGGTGCCCCCGGACCGCCTATTTGCTCTATAAATATCCCAATATTCCAGAAACCCTAGAGGTATCGACAAAATATTCATCTAGCCGTCGTAGAGTCCAGAACTCCCATATCCAATCTAGACACCATCTCGGATGGGGTTCACCACCTCCATCGGTGCCTCTCCGATGATGCGTGAGTAGTTCTTTGTAGACCTTTGATGTCTACTACACAACCTTCTTCTTGTAGACGTTGTTGGGCCTCCAAGTGCAGAGGTTTGTAGGACAGTAGCAAATTTCCCTCAAGTGGATGACCTAAGGTTTATCAATCCGTGGGAGGCGTAGGATGAAGATGGTCTCTTCAAGCAACCCTGCAACCAAATAACAAAGAGTCTCTTGTGTCCCCAACACACCCAATACAATGGTAAATTGTATAGGTGCACAAGTTCGGTGAAGAGATGGTGATACAAGTGCAATATGGATGGTAGATAAATGTTTTTGTAATCTGGAAATATAAAAACATCAAGGTAACAACTGATAAAAGTTAGCGTAAATGGTATTGCAATGTGTGGAAACAAGGCCTAGGGTTCATACTTTCACTAGTGCAAGTCCTCTCAACAATACTAACATAATTGGATCACATAACTATCCCTCAACATGCAACTTAGAGTCACTCCAAAACCACTAATAGCGGAGAACGAACGAAGAGATTATGGTAGGGTACGAAACCACCTCAAAGTTAGTCTTTCCAATCAATCCGTTGGGTTATTCCTATAGGTGTCACAAACAGCCCTAGAGTTCATACTAGAATAACACCTTAAGATACAAATCAACCAAAACCCTAATGTCACCTAGATACTCCAATGTCACCTCAAGCATCCGTGGGTATGATTATACGATATGCATCACACAATCTCAGATTCATCTATTCAACCAACACAAAGGACCTCAAAGAGTGCCCCAAAGTTCTATCGGAGAATCACGAGGAAAACGTGTGCCAACCCCTATGCATAAGTTCATGGGCGGAACCCGCAAGTTGGTCACCAAAACATACATCAAGTGAATCACGTTATATCCCATTGTCACCATAGATATGCACGACAAGACATACATCAAGTGTTCTCAAATCTTTAAGGACTCAATCCGATAAGATAACTTCAAAGGGCAAACTCAATTCATTACAAGAGAGTAGAGGGGGGAAGAAACATCATAGGATCCAAATATAATAGCAAAGCTCGCGATACATCAAGATCGTATAACCTCAAGAACACGAGAGAGAGAGAGAGAGATCAAACACATAGCTACTGGTACATACCCTCAGCCCCGAGGGAGAACTACTCCCCCCTCGTCATGGAGTGCACCGGGATGATGAAGATGGCCACCGGAGAAGGATTGCCCCCTCCGGCAGGGTGCCGGAACGGGTCTAGATTGGTTTTTGGTGGCTACGGAGGCTTCTGGTGGCGGAACTCCCGATCTATATTGCTCACGGATGTTTTTAGGGTATATGGAGATATATAGGTGGAAGTAGTATGTCAGGGGGGCCACGAGGGGCTCACGAGGGTGGAGGGCGCGCCTTGGGGGCTGGGCGTGCCCCCTGCCTCGTGACCTCCTCGTAGATCCCCCGACGTGCACTCCAAGTCTTCTGGACTTCTTTCCTTCCAAAAATGAGTTCCGTGAAGTTTCAGGTCAATTGGATTCCGTTTGGTTTTCCTTTTCTTCGAAACCCTAAAACAGGGTAAAAACAGAAACCGCCACTGAGCTTTGGGTTAATAGGTTAGTCCCAAAAAATGATATAAAAGTGTATCATAAAGCCCATAAACATTCAAAATAGTAGATAATATAGCATGGAAAAATCAAAAATTATAGATACGTTGGAGACGTATCAGCATCCCCAAACTTAATTCCTGCTCGTCATCGAGTAGGTAAATGATAAAATCAGAATTTTTGATGCGGAGTGCTACTTGGCATAATTTCAGTTTAATTCTTCTTAATTGTGGCATGAATATTTAGATCCGAAAGACTCAATATAAAAGTTCATATTGACATAAAAATAATAATACTTCAAGCATACTAACTAAGCAATTATGTCTTCTCAAAATAACATGGCCAAAGAAAGTTATCCCTACAAAATCATATAGTCTGGCTATGCTCCATCTTCACCACACAAAATATTTAAATCATGCACAACCCCGATGACAAGCCAAGCAATTGTTTCATACTTTTGATGTTCTCAAAATTTTTCAATCTTCACGCAATACATGAGCGTGAGCCATGGATATAGCACTATAGGTGGAATAGAATGGTGGTTGTGGAGAAGACAAAAAGGAGAACATAGTCTCACATCAACTATGTGTATAAACGGGCTATGGAGATGCCCTTCAATAATATCAATGTGAGTGAGTAGGGATTGCCATGCAACGGATGCACTAGAGCTATAAGTGTATGAAAGCTCAAAAAGAAACTAAGTGGGTGTGCATCCAACTTGCTTGCTCACGAAGACCTAGGGCATTTTGAGGAAGCCCATCATTGGAATATACATGCCAAGTTCTATAATGAAATATTCCCACTAGTATATGAAAATGACAACATAGGAGACTCTCTATCATGAAGATCATGGTGCTACTTTGAAGCACAAGTGTGGTAAAAGCATAGTATCATTGCCCCTGCTCTCTTTTTCTCTCATTTTTTATTTTTTTTATTTGGGCCTTTCTCTTTTTATGGCCTTTTTTGGGCTTCTTTGTCCTCTTTTATTTATTTATTTTCGTCCGGAGTCTCATCCCGACTTGTGGGGGAATCATAGTCTCCATCATCCTTTCCTCACTGGGACAATGCAATAATAATGATGATCATCACACTTTTATTTACTTACAACTCAAGAATTACAACTCGATACTTAGAACAAAATATGACTCTATGTGAATGCCTCCGGCGGTGTACCGGGATATGCAATGAATCAAGAGTGACATGTATGAAAGAATTATGAACGGTGGCTTTTCCACAAATACGATGTCAACTACATGATCATGCTAGCAATATGACAATGATGGAGCGTGTCATAATAACAGAACGGTGGAAAGTTGCATGGCAATATATCTCGGAATGGCTATGGAAATGCCATAATAGGTAGGTATGGTGGCTGTTTTGAGGAAGGTATATGGTGGGTTTATGGTACCGGCGAAAGTTGTGCGGTACTAGAGAGGCTAGCAAAGGTGGAAGGGTGAGAGTGCGTATAATCCATGGACTCAACATTAGTCATAAAGAACTCACATAATTATTGCAAAAATCTATTAGTTATCGAAACAAAGTACTACGCGCATGCTCCTAGGGGGATAGATTGGTAGGAAAAGACCATCGCTCGTCCCCGACCGCCACTCATAAGGAGGACAATCAATAAATAAATCATGCTCCGACTTCATCACATAACGGTTCTCCATACGTGCATGCTACGGGAATCACAAACTTCAACACAAGTATTTCTGGAATTCACAACTACTCAACTAGAATGACTCTAATATCACCATCTCCATATCTCAAAACAATCATCAAGCATCAAACTTCTCTTAGTATTCAATACTCTATATGAAAGTTTTTACTATTCTTAGATGCCTAGCATATTAGGATTATTTAAGAAAATTACCATGCTATTTAAGACTCTAAAAATAATTAAGTGAAACATGACAGTTCATCTATTTCTTCAAAATAAAACTACCACCATGCTCTAAAAGATATAAGTGAAGCACTAGAGCAACAAAAAACTACTCCGAAAGATATAAGTGAAGATCAATGAGTAGTCGAATAATTATGAAACTATGTGAAGACTCTCTAAGATTTAATAATTTCAGATCATGGTATTTTATTCAAACATCAAGCAAAACTAAATAGAATAAAATGACGCTCCAAGCAAAACACATATCATGTGGCGAATAAAAATATAGCTCCAAGTAAAGTTACCGATGAACGAAGACGAAAAAGGGGATGCCTTCCGGGGCATCCCCAAGCTTAGGCTCTTGTATATCCTTGAATATTACTTTGGGGTGCCTTGGTCATCCCCAATCTTAGGCTCTTGCCACTCCTTATTCCATAGTCCATCGAATCCTTACCCAAAACATGAAAACTTCACAACACAAAACTTAACAGAAAACTCGTAAGCTCTGTTAGTATAAGAAAATAAATCACCACTTCAAGGTACTGTAATGAACTCATTATTTGTTTATATTGGTGTTAAACCTACTGTATTCCAACTTCTCTATGGTTTATAAACTATTTTACTAGCCATAGATTCATCAAAACAAGTAAACAAGACATGAAAAACAGAATCTATCAAAAACAGAATAGTCTGTAGTAATATGAATCAAACGTATACTTCTGGAACACATAAAATTTTCAAATAAATTTATGGACCTGAGGAATTTATATATTAATAATTTTCAAAAAGAATTAACTAAATAACACTCTCCAAATAAAAATGGCAGCAATTCTCGTGAGCGCTATAGTTTCTGTTTTTTACAGCATGATCGCAAAGACCTTCCCCGAGTCTTCCCAAAGGTTCTACTTGGCACAAACACTAATTAAACACATAAAAACACATATAAACAGAGGCTAAATAATTTATTTATTACTAAACAGGAACAAAAAGCAAGGAACTAAAATAAGATTGGGTTGCCTCCCAACAAGCGCTATCGTTTAACGCCCCTAGCTAGGCATGATGATTTCAATGATGCTCACATAAAGGATAAGAATTGTAACATAAGGAGATCATCATGAAGAATATGACTAGCACATTTAATTCTAACCCACTTCCTATGCATAGGGATTTTGTGAGCAAACAACTTATGGGAACAATAATCAACTAGCATAGGAGGATAAAACAAGCATAACTTCAAAACTTTAAGCACATAGAGAGGGAACTTGATATTATTGCAATTCCTACAAGCATATGTTCCTCCGTCATAATAATTTCCAGTAGCATCATGAATGAATTCAACAATATAACCATCACCTAAATCATTCTTTTCGTGATCTACAAGCATAGAAATTTTATTACTCTCCACATAAGTAAATTTTTCTTAATCGGAATAGTGGGAGTATCATAAGAGACTTGAATACTATAAATTGTTTCCACATTAAAAGAGTAATGTTCAGAAAAAGGGTAATCATAATCATGACAAGTTTTATAAATATAATCATCACTACTTTTTATAGCATATGTATCATCACAATAATTATCATAAGTACGAGGCATGCTATCATCATTATAAATTTGCATATTAAAACTTGGGAGACTAAAAATATCATCTTCATTAAGCGTAGCATCCCCAAGCTTGGGACAAACATTAATTGCAGCAAATATATTCTCAAAAACATCATCTTCACTAAACATAGCATCCCCAAGCTTGGGCCTTTTCATATCATAAGCATAATCACTCTCATCATTAATAGTATGGATATCACCAATAGTATAACAATTATCATATTCTTCCAAGCAAGTGCCAAAAGGATTTTCAAGATCATAAGAAGTATCATTATCTTCCATAATTATATTTTCATGAGGCACAATAGTAATAGGAGCATCACTATTTGGGAGAGATATTTTTTACCTCTCTTCCTTTTTCTTTTCTTCTTCTTCACCACATCATGTGCGGGTTCAATCCTGTTTTTGGAGCTCCTTATTAATGAGATTGGTTGAATAGGAGGCTCCTCCTCGTTACCTGATTCATCATAAGAAATAATAGGAGGATATTGGGAAGTCTGTTCCCTTTCATTAGTATTCTCTTCATCTTCTATTTGTTTTCTTTTCTTTATGTAATTGGCAATATAAGGATTTTCAATGCAATTCACCGCACAATACATATAAGTTTCCTCTAGGTCAAAATGAAGAACTCTATCAAGGGCAAATTTTGGAATATCCTTAGTTATACGTCTCATTTCTTCGTAGCCCATAAGCAAACTAAGTCCATTATAATGTGCAAGGGAAATCAAGTCATCACAATTTTTGGACACGATACGATCATGAAACAATTTGCATTGGGTATTGAAATGATCATGTTCATTGCAAAGCTCACAAGTATGGCCAAGATAATTTAAATTTTCAGCACATTCATCTAGCTCTTCTTGCAACAATTTAGTTTCTAAGTGCTTATGCCTCTTGCAATATCTATCTTCCCTATTTGGTGTGTACTTACAAACCCAATGCACTCCACAAAAGTTGACATGTTTATAGGAGACATTTTCATCATAACTAGTGCAATCATCATTAGTGTCATGGATATTCAAATAATTCGTACTAACAACATTGCAATCATGCTCATCATTCAAATATTTAGTGCCAAACATTTTATAGATTTCTTCTTCTAGCACTTGAGCACAATTTTCCTTTCCATCATAATTACGAAAGATATTAAAAAGGTGAAGCGTATGAGACAAACTCAATTAATTTTTTTTGTAGTTTTTTTTATAAACTAAACTAGTGATAAAACAAGAAACTAAAAGAATAGATTGCAAGATCTAAAGATATACCTTCAAGCACTCACCTCCCCGGCAACAGCGCCAGAAAAGAGCTTGATGTCTACTACACAACCTTCTTCTTGTAGACGTTGTTGGGCCTCCAAGTGCAGAGGTTTGTAGGACAATAGCAAATTTTCCTAAAGTGGATGACCTAAGGTTTATCAATCCATGGGAGGCGTAGGATGAATATGGTCTCTCTCAAGCAACCCTGCAACCAAATAACAAAGAGTCTCTTGTGTCCCCAACACACCCAATACAATGGTAAATTGTATAGGTGCACTAGTTCGGCGAAGAGATGGTGATACAAGTGCAATATGGATGGTAGATAAATGTTTTTGTAATCTGAAAATATAAAAACAGCAAGCTAAGAGATGATAAAAGTGAGCGTAAACGGTATTGCAATGTGTGGAAACAAGGCCTAGGGTTCATACTTTCACTAGTGCAAGTCCTCTCAACAATACTAACATAATTGGGTCACATAACTATCCCTCAACATGCAACAAAGAGTCACTTCAAAGCCACTAATAGCGGAAAACAAACGAAGAGATTATGGTAGGGTACGAAACCACCCCAAAGTTATTCTTTCCAATCAATTCATTGGGCTATTCCTATAGGTGTCACAAATAGCCCTAGAGTTCGTACTAGAATAACACCTTAAGATACAAATCAACCAAAACCCTAATGTCACCTAAATACTCCAATGTCACCTCAAGTATCCGTGGGTATGATTATACGATATGCATCACACAATCTCAGATTCATCTATTCAACCAACATAAAAGACCTCAAAGAGTGCCCCAAAGTTCTACCGGAGAATCACGACAAAAATGTGTGCCAACCCCTATGCATAAGTTCATGGGCGGAACCCGCAAGTTGGTCACCAAAACATACATCAAGTGAATCACGTGATATCCCATTGTCACCACAGATATGCATGGCAAGACATACATGAAGTGTTCTCAAATCTTTAAAGACTCAATCCGATAAGATAACTTCAAAGGGGAAACTCAATTCATTACAAGAGAGTAGAGGGGGAAGAAACATCATAGGATCCAAATATAATAGCAAAGCGCGCGATACATCAAGATTGTATCACCTCAAGAACACGAGAGAGAGAGAGGTCAAACACATAGCTACTGGTACATACCATCAGCCTCGAGGGAGCAATACTAGGGAAATCTTATAGACAGGCGCTTACTAGTAGCGCTGGTTTATACCCCTCGCTGCTGCTACTTACTAGTAGCGCGGTTTTTTACCCCTCGCTGCTACTAAGTTGATAGTAGTAACGCGGGTTTTTAACCCTCGCTACTACTAAGCAGTCTCTACCGTGCCCCCCCAGACATGCCATAGTAGTAGCGAGGGGTATGAACCCGCGCTACTACTAAGTTGATAGTAGTAGTGCGGGTTTATACCCGTCACTACTACTAAGTACAAGGTAGGTGAAGTCTCCATATCCTCGGTCAAATCCCTCCTCTCTCTCACTCTCCGCCCTCTCTCCATAGGCTCTCCCATTCCACTTCTCCCTCCCACCCGCGATTCCCTTCCTCATCCACCACCACCACCGGCCTCGCACCTCATGCCTCCCTCAAATCCGGCGACCTCCACACCCACCACAGCCCCTCCCCCTCCTTCCTCCTCCTTCTCTAATGTTGGAAGGAGAGGGAGATCAGGCAGAGCGCCATCCATGGCGGCGGCCAGATCCGCCATGGACACAACCACATGCGAGTTGTTCTTCCTACCCCTCTCAATCTCTCTCTCTCTCTCTCTCTCTCTCTCTCTCTCTTCATCTTCCAGATCAGGCAGAGCGCCATCCATGGCGTCATCTAGGGTTTCGGCTCCAACTCCGGTGGCCACCGGTGAGTTGCTGCACCTACTCCTCTCTATCTCTCTCTTCCTCTTCTAATCCTTGTCTCTTTTTTTGTAGCAGCAACAAAGGAGAGGTGTATCACCATGGAAAACTTCATCCCCTCCAGGACTAGTAGCAGCCATGGATGGAGAGGACGATGACGCCCAGCAGAAGCAGCTGCCATGGATGGCATTTTTTTAATTCTTAATTAGTTAGTAGTACCACGGGGCCCTGACCCGCGCTACAACTAAGTAGTAGTAGCGCGGTGTCCACCGCGCTACTACTACTAGAAGTACCAGTAGCACGGGTACCGCCCGCGCTACTGCTAAAAGTAAGCTGTAGCACCCTAGCAGTAGCGCAGGCCCCCGCGCTACTGCTAGGAAATTACCCGCGCTAGTACTAGGGTTTTCCCTAGTAGTGGAGAACTACTCCCTTCTCGTCATGGAGAGCACCGGGATGATGAAGATGGCCACCGGAGAAGGATTGCCCCCTCCGGCAGGGTGCTGGAATGGGTCTAGATTGGTTTTCGGTGGCTACGGACGCTTCTGGCGGCGGAACTCCCGATCTATATTGCACATAGATGTTTTTAGGGTATATGGAGATATATAGGCGGAAGAAGTACGTCAGGGGGGCCACGAGGGGCTCACGAGGGTGGAGGGCGCACCCAGGGGGTGGGCGCGCCCTCTGCCTCGTGACCTCCTCGCAGATCCCCCGACGTGCACTCCAAGTCTTCTGGGCTTCTTTCCTTCCAGAAATGAGTTCCGTGAAGTTTCAGGTCAATTGGAATCCGTTTCATTTTCCTTTTCTTCTAAAACAGGGTAAAAAAAGAAACTGGCACTGGGCTCTGGGTTAATAGGTTAGTCCCAAAAAATGATATAAAAGTGTATAATAAAGCCCATAAACATTCAAAACAGTGGATAATATAGCATGGAGCAATCAAAAATTATAGATACGTTGGAGACGTATCAACCTTCGGGTCCATAGTTAGTAGCTAGATGGCTTCATCTCTCTCTCTCTCTCTCTCTCTCTCTCTCGATTCTCAATACAATGGTCTGTTAGAGATCCATATGGCGTAACTCTTTTCGCGGTGTGTTTGTTGGGATCTGTTGAACTTCGAATTTATGACCAGTTATATCTTTTTATATCCATGAAAGTTATTTGAGTTTCTTTGATCTCTTATATGCATGATTGCTTATAGCCTCGTATTTCTTCTCCGATATTTGGGTTTTGTTTGGCCAACTTGATCTATTTATCTTGCAATGGGAAGAGGTTCTTTGTAGTGGGTTCGATCTTACGGTGCTTTATCCCAGTGATAGAATGGGAAACGACACGTATGTATCATTGCTACTAAGGATAAAACGATGGGGTCTATCTATAATAGATAGATCTTGTCTACATCATGTCATCATTCTTATTGCATTACTCTCTTTCTCCATGAAGTTAATACACTAGATGCATGCTGGATAGTGGTCGATGTGTGGAGTAATAGTAGTAGATGCAGGCAGGAGTGGGTCTACTAATCTAGGACGTGATGCCTATATAATGATCATTGCCTGGATATCGTCATAATTATTGGAAGTTCTATCAATTGCCCAACATTAATTTGTTTACCCACTGTTTGCTATTTTTCTCGAGAGAAGCCACTAGTGAAACCTACGCCCCCCCGGGTCTTGTTTCTCATATATTTGTGTAACGCCCTCGATGCGGCTATATCTCCCACGTGTCGAAGCACGACTTAGAGGCATAACCGCATTGAAAGCAATGTCGCAAGAGAGGTAATCTTCACACAACCCATGTAATACATAAGGGAAAAAGATACATGGTTCGCTTACAGTCGCCACTTCACACAATACATGAATAAAGCATTACATCATCTAGATACAATCAAGGTCCGACTATGGAACCCAAATAAAAGAAGAACCCCAAATGCGACAAAGGTCCCCGATCGACCCCAACTGGGCTCCACTACTGAACAACTAGAACGAAACAACACAAACGACAAGATCTTCATCGAGCTCCTTCTTGAGCTTGGTTGCGACACCTGCTTTGTAACATCGGCACCAGCAAAACTGGTTTTGGAAGTATCTGTGAGCCACAGGGACTCAGCAATCTCGCACCCTCGCGATCAAGACTATTTAAGCTTATCGGTAAGGTAAAAGGTATGAGGTGGAGCTGCAGCAAGCGACTAGCATATATGGTGGCTAACATACGCAAATCAGAGCGAGAAGAGAAGGAAAAGCGTGGTCGATAAAAGTATGATCAAGAAGTGATCCTATAGCAACCTACGTCAAGCATAACTCCAACAACCGTGTTCACTTCCCGGACTCCGCCGGAAAGAGACCATCACGGTTACACACGCTATTGATTCATTTTAAAAGTTAACATTCAAGTTATCTACAACCGGACATTAACAAATTCCCATCTGCCCATAACCGCAGGCACGGCATTCGAAAGTTCAAATCCCTACAGGGGAGTCCCAACTTAGCCCATGACAAGCTCTCACGGTCAACGAAGGAATAGACCTCCTCCCGAGACGTTCCGATCAGACTCGGTACCTCGGTTCTTCAAGACACTTCGACAGGGTAAAACAAGACCAGCAACACCGCCCGAATGTGCCGACAAATCCCGATAGGAGCTGCACATATCTCTTTCTCAGGGCACAATCAGATTGTCTTAGGTACGAGTAGGCCAGCCCAGAGTTGCCCCTGGTGGCCACCGGCAGCTGACAGGTGGACCAACACTCAAAGGAGCACTGGCCCGGGGGGGTTAAAATAATGATGACCCTTGAGTCCGCGAAACCCAAGGGAAAAAGAGGCTAGGTGGTGAATGGTAAAACCAATGTTGGGCATTGCTGGAAAAGCTTTAATCAAGGCGAACTATCAAGGGGTTCCCATTATAACCCAACCACGTAAGGAACGCAAAAATCCGGGAACATAACACCGATATGAGGGAAACTAGGGCGGCAAGAGTGGAACAAAACACTAGGCGAGAGGCCGAGCCTTCCACCCTTTACCAAGTATATAGATGCATTAAGATAACATGACAATATAATGATATCCCAACAAGTATATAAATGTTCCAACAAGGAACGGTCTCCAATCTTCACTTGCAACTAGCAACGCTATAAGAGGGGCTGAGCAAAGCGGTAACATAGCCAATCAACGGTTTGCTAGGACATGGTGGGTTAGAGGTTTGACATGGCAATTTGGGAGGCTTGAAAGCAAGTGGAAGGCATCGTAGCATTGGCATAGCAAAAGAGCGAGCATCTAGCAAAGCAAAGATAGTAGTGATTTCGAGGGTATGATCATCTTGCCTGAAATCCCGCAAGGAAGAAGAACGAGTCCATGAAGAAGACCAACTGACGTAGTCGAACGGTTCCTCACAAACGCGACGTTACCGGAACCAACCCGAAGAAGCAAACACCGGAAAAAGCACACAACATAGTAAACAACCACCACATAGTCATGGCATGATGCGCAAACAAGTATGATGCATGTCCGGTTTAATGAGGCATGGCATGGCAAAGTGCACAAGCAATCCTACAAATTAAATGGAGCTCAATATGCAACTCCGTTGCACATTGACGAAACACCACATTCAAGTTATTTAGATCGATCTCGGTTAGGTACCCAACAATATTAAATGTTGTTAAACATGGCAAGAGGTGAGGCATAACAAAACTACATCATCTAAACAATTTAAATGGGGCCGGATATAACAAATAACGAATCTGGTAAATCCCCATATGCCTATTTAAGGTTTGTTACTGTTCTTCCGTAAACCATATTTTATAGTTATTAAACCTGCAAGATGATGCCACCAAGTTAAACTAGGCAAAATTCTACCCCATTTACATATAAAGTTTGTTAGATTCGGAGCTACGATTAATTAGTTATGAATTAAATCATTTTAACATGGCATAGGCGCAAATTTAACCGAACAACATTTTAAGCATCTTAAACATAGATGAAAGTTGGATATTATTAATCTACACAAAATTCTAAGCAACTTTCATGTATAATTCATTTTAAACCGATGCACCAGTTGTGAGTTATTATATGCATGTAGCACAAGGGGTTTTCTGTAAAACAGGCAAACACTGGATAAATAGACAAATCGCAGAACGGAAAAAACGTGACATGGGCCGAATCTGGCTGGCCCAACCACACAGAGGTCTGAAGGGGGGGGGGGTTCTCACCATGGGCTAAGCCCAGATCTGTGGAGGAGGCGGCCTGGCAGGGCACGCTGCCCTTGGACGGGGTTGGCCCACACGCACGCGAGGAAAGTGGCCCAGGGGGTGGATCTAGGAAGGCGAGGCCGGCCCGTGCTAGCGAAACAGGGAGCGATGCGGTCAACAGGGCGGGCGAGGCGCTCGTCTCACGCGAGCGAGCAGGAACAGGGGAAGCGGGCGCCTGACGAACGTGCCTCTGCTTGTTGCAGAGGAAGCGGAGGCAGGCGACCAGGACGCGGGCTGGCGACGGCGGAGCTTGGCGCGACGACAGCAACCGGATCGAGGTGGAAGGAGTCGGTCCCGGAGCAAAGTAGGCGACGCAAGGCGGTGGAGAGACACTGTCCATGGCGGAGGAGTTCCATGGGCGGCGGCGATGTTCAGTTCCTGTAGGGAGGCGAGGACGACGCCGATGTGCTCAATGGCCACGACGGATGCGGGACTTGAGGAGCTCATCGCGAGAGGCGAAACAAGGGATGGATCCGAGGTGCGGGCGATGTTGCAGGACCCGGGCGTGGGACAGCAGCGTCTTGGAGCTTCGGGGTAGCCATGGCATCTTGCGAGGCACACAGAGAGAGAGTTGAGAGTGCAGGAGAAAGAAAGAAGAGAAGGAGGGACCGAGGGAGAGGGCTCGGGGTCGGACTGGAGCTACAACGTGGAGCCTTCAAGCGGGAGGGCCTATGGGCGTGGAGGAGCTCCACTACTCTGGATCGAACAGGGAGGAGGAGGTTGTTTGCGGATTTGGAGGGGATCAAGGGATACTCGAAGGAGCTAGCTAGTTGGGTGAGAAGGGGATCTGGGATGATCCCGATGAGAGAGTGGCGGCGGGTGAGGAAAAAGAGGGAGTTGGTCTAGGGTTAGGCTAATATATATAGGGAGTAGGATAGGTTAGGGGCTATCTCGTCCCTCCGATCGTAATCAGACGGCCGGAAAAAAAATAGATAGGGAGTCCAAACAAGAAAATGGTGACGTTTTGTAGATGTTTGGGGATGATCCGGACACAACGGTGATGACTCCCCGTGTCGGTTCGGGAAAACTTTCGGACGCGCGCGAGGGGGGCTGCGGGCTGACAAGAGAGGTTAGGTTGGACCTGGCGGTAGGTAGTGAGTTGTGTAGACGGTCTCGAGCTGAGAGAAGAGAAGAGAGGAGGCCCGGCGACTGTTTTCCGGTGACCGAAAACGTCTGACGTTAGACCGGCTATATTGCCGCTATAATTTAACGGTTAGGCTATCAAACGAGCTTCGAATGCGATGAAACTTGGCAGGTGACCTACTAACAACATAACAACACCACATGCCAACTTTCACCCCATTCCGAGAACATTTTCTGGACACTTATAAAATAATATTTCGGACATGCCGCGGGCGCGTGCAAGTGTGTCTGGGCTCAGAACGGACAACGGACGGAACGAGGAGACCGGACGGATGCAAGTTTTGAAAACATGATGATGCAATGCACATGATGACATGATGAAATGCAACACGCAAGCAAATGACCTGGCAACAGCAGCGAATAACTCGAAGACACCTGGCACAACGGTCTCGGGGCGTCACAACACTCCACCACTACGAGAGGATCTCAGCCCGAGATCTAGAATGGCACCGGAGGGCAAACGAAAGAGAAAGAGGAGAGGTAAAACTAAGTTGCTTCTTTGACAATTGAGTGAAACCAAAGAACCTTGTGAGGTTGTACACATTGAAAGAAAGAATACAACGGAGATGAACAAAGTTGAAAACACTCCGTTAGAAAAGAGGGACAAGGAAGAACAAATTCAGACAGCACTCCGGTAGAAAGAGATATGAAACTTGATAAGACGAAAAGAACTTGAGCAGAGGACACAATGCTCCGGTTAAATGGATAGGCATGAAAAGAACATGATCTTTGACAAAATGGGATGATGGGTTGAAAAGAGCAACATGACAATGCCTCCGGAACAAAAGAATAGAAGATAGATAATTGAAATAGGAGAATGGAGAAGAAAATGCCAACATCTACCACAAACGAGTTTAAAAAGGCATCTTTAAGAGAAGGGTCGAACGGAGTTGTTGGAAAAACAACAACAAAAAGAATAAGTTTGATATGGTCTTATGGAATACATCTCGAATTATGAGGTGACAACCTGCCACTCACGGAAAAAAATTGGATTGGAATGAACAAGGAGACGAGAAAATATTTCACCGGGAGGTTAAAAGAAGAACTTGGGTCACTTATGAGCACCATAGATAGCAACAATCCTTAGGGAAAGATTTAGGTGACATATAACCCAAGATACTTCAATGACGAGATTGATGGATTTAAAATACCTCATTCTTAATAATATGTGAATCATGAAACATGAACTCAAATTATCAAGAATGACATAATACCACCTCAAAAGATAAGGAAGAACAATTGCACTCCGGATTACAAAATGAAGAATGATTGAGCTCCTTAGAAAAGAATGTTGATGAACGCTTCGAGAAGGAAATAAAACCTCGATGAACCATCATGTAGAACATCCATGAGGAACTCCGGTAAACAAAATGATGATAAAAGCAAGAGAAGTTGAAAACACAAGGTGAATCCTTGTAATGATTTAGATGAATCTCCATGGTGATATAATTGCGAGAGGTAGGAACTCCGGGACAAAGATAAGATGAACAATTGAGATCAAGAATTTTGATGAACCTCCGGAATAGGGAATTAATTCACTTGGATGAAACAAAGAATAAGAATTACGTTGTGCGCATACTTTAACAATTTAATTGCTGACAAGCAATGGATTTGGCATACTAATTATCCTCGAAGAAAGATTAAGATATATATAGCGCAAACTTGAGAAAGTCTTCAACGATCCACCGGTAGAATTTGAAAAGCACGAATGCATAGATATGATACACAAAGGAAGAAAACTCTTGAACGAACCACCGTAAGAATTGAAAAAGAACGAATAAAACATTAACGAAACACCGGGAAGAATTAACAAATGAACGAAGATGCTTGAAAGTATTTAGATCCATGAGAACGAAGAGATCACGAGCCGATTAAAGATCACTTGCATGAAGCACCGGTAAAATTTGGAGAATGATAGCTGAAAGCTGAGAATGAATAAACCTGCATTGATGGACTCTGGATGAACAAACTGAAAAGGCTCCTGAATTGCTCCGGATGGATAAAAAGAATTCTCACAATCGAACAATTATGAGAGGATGGCAACAAGCTAGAATCACGAATCTTGAGGAGAGTGGAGCAAAATATGGAGGTAAAACTCTTCTTCGGTCTTCAAATCTCCGAGAATGACGACGAGAAACACCACCATGAATTATTTAGAAACTCCGGAAGAATCAAAACGAAGAGGTTGAGCCAACGATGAAAAGAATTGTGAAAGATCTAGGAGATGGCATTTGACTGATGATAACTCATTCTTACGTCAAACTTTAAAAAGGAATTTAGGATAGCTCCGGGAAAATAAGAAGAGTCAGGTAAGATCCTGGGAAAAGACCTGTGGGTTAGGGCCCACTCAAAAGATACACCGTTGAAAAGATTGCTTAAAAAGGAGAATGCACCGGTTGAATTAAATGACTTGAATGAGATAACAGACTCGAGATATCTTGAACACACCAGAACAAATGAATAGTGAAGAGTGGATGATTATGAGGTGCACCGGTATGATAAAAGCATTTGAAATACAGAAAAGAATATGATCAACACCGAAAGCTTGAATTAGATCCACCGGAGAAGAAAAATAATGAATAATGGTGAACTAGAAACTTCGTTAAAATCTTCATGAGCATCACCGGATAAGAACATTGAAGGAAAAGAATGGAGAGGCTTCACATCAATAAGATGGATACTCGATTAAGAAATCTGAGTCCTTGAAGAAAACAAGGGAGGGAGGGCGAGAAAACAAAGACAACTTGGGATGGATGAACGAACACCATTGAGAAAGCTGAGACTGGATCTTGCGGATGTTGAAATGTTCGGATCCACTTGAAGAGAAACACACCGGTGAAAAGGATTGACATGACAATCTCGATTATCATGAAGGATTGGTATTCACATCGGAGTATGAAAACACCATTTGGGGAAGGTATGGAATCAACATTTGACTTCGAAGCAACTCGAATACCACAACTCAAAAACAAAACAAAGGATTGGCTTGCAAAATAAGCCAGAGCAAACATATGACTGAGATTTCGTCCAAAGTTTTCTTGGTGGGGCCTACATGGGCTCGATCGTACAGCACCATCATGTACAAGGCAGTGCACATGACATACGAAGCGTCCCCGAGTCGGCATAGCCAAGGACTCTTTAAGACACAACGAGACCACTGTAAAACCGACCGTGAATAGGCGGACCACTAGACGTCGAACCCCAATTTCATATCATACATCTGTCGGAAATATATCCTAAGAGCTACTTGAATTCCAACTTATAAACTACCGAAACTTTCCGGTTATGCAATCAGGTGTTGGGGATACAGGGGAAGCATAATATCTCACCCAAAACTAACAAATCCTACATCCAGCTGTATCCATCCTTCAACACATAACCAAGAAACCTTCGGAAATCATCTACCTCAACCTTCGAAAAGCATCCGTTATACAAGCTATGGCAATACTCCCGAACTCCCGCCCCAGTACTGGGTGGCGTCGAGGTTATCTCACCAATGAACTGCATAAAAGAGATTTTCGATGTCGGCGTACTAAACTCAGGTATTCCAGAACTGCAATGATAAAATTATGACGACAACACCTCAGAGCTCAACTCCTTGGGACACTTCCACAAAACCCCTGACAGGAGGCACCAAGACAATGCTCTCATCATAAAACCATCGGAACGATTCCAAGATACCCGCGTGATCCTAATTTTTTTAGTGAAATTTGAGAAGAGAAGAGTCAAAACTCTACGTCAGGATGCCTTACCAGAGCGATGAGGAGACTGGGGAGTAAAAATAATTCCTAAACTCTCCGATATATAATTCCTAAATGACTCAAAACATTTTTCTAGACACAACTCGGCCGCTAAAAACGATCAAGCAATGGGGCTCCTAAGGTCGGGGAAGGCTATGATTACCAACTTGTAACGCCCTCGATGCGGCTATATCTCCCACCTGTCGAAGCACGACTTAGAGGCATAACCGCATTGAAAGCAATGTCGCAAGAGAGGTAATCTTCACACAACCCAGGTAATACATAAGGGAAAAAGATACATGGTTGGCTTACAATCGCCACTTCACACAATACATGAATAAAGCATTACATCATCCAGATACAATCAAGGTCCGACTACGGAACCAAAATAAAAGAAGAACCCCAAATGCGACAAAGGTCCCCGATCGACCCCAACTGGGCTCCACTACTGAACAACTAGAACGAAATAACACAAAGGACAAGATCTTCATCGAGCTCCTTCTTGAGCTTCGTTGCGACACCTGCTCTATAACATCGGCACCTGCAAACTGGTTTTGGAAGTATCTCTGAGCCACAGGGACTCAGCAATCTCGCACCCTCGCGATCAAGACTATTTAAGCTTATGGGTAAGGTAAAAGGTATGAGGTGGAGCTACAGCAAGCGACTAGCATATATGGTGGCTAACATACTCAAATGAGAGCGAGAAGAGAAGGCAAAGCACGGTCGATAAAAGTATGATCAAGAAGTGATCCTATAGCAACCTACGTCAAGCATAACTCCAACAACCGTGTTCACTTCCCGGACTCCGCCAGAAAGAGACCATCACGGTTACACACACTGTTGATTCATTTTAAAAGTTAAGGTTCAAGTTATCTACAATCGGACATTAACAAATTCCCATTTGCCCATAACCACGGGCACGGCTTTCGAAAGTTCAAATCCCTGCAGGGGAGTCCCAACTTAGCCCATGACAAGCTCTCACGGTCAATGAAGGAATAAACCTCCTCCCGAGACGTTTCGATCAGACTCGGTACCTCGTTTCTTCAAGACACTTCGACATGTTAAAACAAGACCAGCAACACCGCCCGAATGTGCCGACGAATCCCGATAGGAGCTGCACATATCTATTTCTCAGGGCACACTCAGATTGTCTTAGGTACGGGTAGGCCAGCCCAGAGTTGCCCCTAGTGGCCACCGACAGCTGACAGGTGGACCAACACTCAGAGGAGCACTGGCCCGGGGGGGGGATTAAAATAATGATGACCCTTGAGTCCGTGAAACCCAAGGGAAAAAGAGGCTAGGTGGCAAATGGTAAAACTAATGTTGGGCATTGCTGGAAAAGCTTTAATCAAGGCGAACTATCAAGGGGTTCCCATTATAACCCAACCGCATAAGGAACGCAAAAATCCGGGAACATAACACCGATATGACGGAAACTAGGGCGGCAAGAGTGGAACAAAACACTAGGCGAGAGGCCGAGCCTTCCACCCTTTACCAAGTATATAGATGCATTAAAATAACATGACAATATAATGATATCCCAACAAGTATATAAATGTTCCAACAAGGAACGGTCTCCAATCTTCACCTGCAACTAGCAACGCTATAAGAGGGGCTGAGCAAAGCGGTAACATAGCCAATCAACGGTTTGCTAGGACATGGTGGGTTAGAGGTTGAACATGGCAATTTGGGAGGCTTGAAAGCAAGTGGTAGGCATCGTAGCATTGGCATAGCAAAAGAGCGAGCATCTAGCAAAGCAAAGATAGTAGTGATTTCGAGGGTATGATCATCTTGCCTGAAATCCCGCAAGGAAGAAGAACGAGTCCATGAAGAAGACCAACTGACGTAGTCGAACGGTTCCTCACAAACGCGACGTTACCGGAACCAACCCGAAGAAGCAAACACCGGAAAAAGCACACAACATAGTAAACAACCACCACATAGTCATGGCATGATGCGCAAACAAGTATGATGCATGTCCGGTTTAATGAGGCATGGCATGGCAAAGTGCACAAGCAATCCTACAAATTAAATGGAGCTCAATATGCAACTCCGTTGCACATTGACGAAACACCACATTCAAGTTATTTAGATCGATCTCGGTTAGGTACCCAACAATATTAAATGTTGTTAAACATGGCAAGAGGTGAGGCATAACAAAACTACATCATCTAAACAATTTAAATGGGGCCGGATATAACAAATAACGAATCCGGTAAATCCCCATATGCCTATTTAAGGTTTGTTACTGTTCTGCCCTAAACCATATTTTATAGTTATTAAACATGCAAGATGATGCCACCAAGTTAAACTAGGCAAAATTCTACCCCATTTACATATAAAGTTTGTTAGATTCGGAGCTACGGTTAATTAGTTATGAATTAAATCATTTTAACATGGCATAGGAGTAAATTTAACCAAACAACATTTTAAGCATTTTAAACATAGATGAAAGTTGGATATTATTAATCTACACAAAATTCTAAGCAACTTTCATGTATAATTCATTTTAAACCGATGCACCAATTGTGAGTTATTATATGCATGTAGCACAAGGGGTTGTCTGTAAAACAGGCAAACACTGGATAAATAGATAAATCGCAGAACGGAAAAAACGTGACATGGGCCGAATCTGGCTGGCCCAACCTCACAGAGGTCTGAAGGGGGGGTTCTCACCATGGGCTTGGCCTAGATCTATGGAGGAGGCGGCCTGGCAGGGCACGCTAGCCTTGGACGGGGTTGGCCCACACGCACGCGAGGAAAGTGGCCCAGGGGGCAGATCTGGGCAGGCGAGGCCGACCCGTGCTAGCGAAACAGGGACCGATGCGGTCAACGGGGCGGGCGAGGCGCTCGTCTCACGCGAGCGAGCAGGAACAGGGGAAGTGGGCTCCTGACGAACGTGCCTCTGCTCATTGCAGAGGAAGCGGAGGCAGGCGACCAGGACGCGGGCTGGCGACGGCGGAGCTTGGCGCGACGGCAGCAACCGGATCGAGGTGGAAGGAGTCGGTCCCGGAGCGAAGTAGGCGACGCAAGGCGCTGGAGAGACACTGTCCATGGCGGAGGAGTTCCATGGGCAGCGGCGATGTTCAGTTCCTGCAGGGAGGCGAGGACGACGCCGATGTGCTCGATGGCCATGACGGACGCGAGACTTGAGGAGGTCAGCGTGGGAGGCGAAACAAGGGACGGATCCGAGGTGCGGGCGAGGTTGCAGGACCCGGGCGCGGGACAGCAGCGTCTTGGAGCTTCGGGGCAGCCATGGCGTCCTGCGAGGCACACAGAGAGAGAGAGTTGAGAGTGCAGGAGAAAGAAAGAAGAGAAGGAGGGACCGAGGGAGAGGGCTTGGGGTCGGCCTGGAGCTACAGCGTGGAGCCTTCGAGCGGGAGGGCCTATGGGCGCGGGGGAGCTCCACTCCTCTGGATCGAACAGGGAGGAGGAGGTTGTTTGTGGATTTGGAGGGGATCGAGGGATACTTGAAGGAGCTAGCTAGTTGGGTGAGAAGGGGATCTGGGATGATCCCGATGAGAGAGTGGCGGCGGGTGAGGAAAAAGAGGGAGTTGGTCTAGGGTTAGGCTAATATATATAGCGAGTAGGATAGGTTAGGGGCTATCTCGTCCCTCCGATCGTAATCAGACGGCCGGAAAAAAAATAGATAGGGAGTCCAAACAAGAAAACGGTGACGTTTTGTAGATGTTTGGGGATGATCCGGACACAACGGTGATGACTCCCCGGGTCGGTTTGGGACAACTTTCGGACGCGCGCGAGGGGGGCTGCGGGCTGACAAGAGAGGTTAGGTTGGACCTGGCGGTAGGTAGTGAGTTGTGTAGACGGTCTCGAGCTGAGAGAAGAGAAGAGAGGGAGGCCCGGCGACTGTTTTCCGGTGACCGAAAACGTCTGACGTTAGACCGGCTATATTGCCGCTATAATTTAACGGTTAGGCTATCAAACGAGCTTCTAATGCGATGAAACTTGGCAGGCGACCTACTAACAACATAACAACACCACATGCCAACTTTCACCCCATTCCGAGAACATTTTCCGGCCACTTATAAAATAATATTTCGGACATGCCGCGGGCGTGTGCAAGTGTGTCTGGGCTCAGAACGGACAACAGACGGAATGAGGAGACCGGGATGGATGCAAGTTTTGAAAACATGATGATGCAATGCACATGATGACATGATGAAATGCAACACGCAAGCAAATGACATGGCAACATCAGCGAATAACTCGAAGACACCTGGCACAACGGTCTCGGGGCGTCACAATTTGCCTTTGCGATGTACTTTTCTCTTGCACTTATTTTCAGATCTACTAAATAAAAACCCAAAAATACCTTGCTACATTTTTCTTTATTTATTTTATTTAGCCCTTGATCTATCAATTTACTACAAATTTATCTCACGTCCGTTTGCCACTTGAGGCGCCGTACCCCGAAAGGGATTGACAACCCCTTTAACACGTCGGATTGCGAGGATTTGTTATCTGTGTGCAGGGGCTGTTTACATTGTGTTTCTTGGTTCTCGTACTGGTTTGATAACCTTGGTTTCATATCTGAGCGAAATACCTACCGCCGTTGTGCTGCATCATCCCTTCCTCTTTGGGGAAATACTAATGTAGCTTCAAGCGATATCAACCACCACCCGGACGTAGAAGACAGGAGGATGACGTGAGAGCTGCAACGGTCGAGGAATCCTAAGTCATCCACTAAATAGAGTTATAGCTACCGTTACCTGTAACTGTTGTAGTAGAGGCTCATTACACTAGTAACTTACTCATTCACTAACCGTTAATGCCTCGGCGGCGTGGGAGACATGGGGCTGCAGCGCACTCTATAAGACGCACCCCTCTCCATAGCCAGGAACATTCAATCTCTGTAATCATACCCCTCAAATCAAAGCAAGCCTCGGGGCATGAGACATAGGGTTGTTACCTCCACCGAGTGGGGCCCGAACTCGTTAAACACTGAGTGTTACACCTGTGTCGTAGATAGTCTCCGCCCCTTATTCGTACCCCTAGTACTCATTGTCAGGATCATAACACTGACACAACCCTCAGAATGTTAACCAGGTTGTGCAATCACTGAGTGACATACATAAAGGATGGATAAGAGAGCTTGGTTTTGCGACATTACTAGAAATGCCTGCATGCAGGATGCCGCGAGGGTTACCACTGTCGTTAATAGACCAATTCGACTGGAGGATAAAGACACTCTTATTAGAGGCCATCATGTTAAGATCAGGAAGTTAGTGAAGAAAATGCTAGGAATACCCAATGGTTCAATTGAAGTTCCAATGCCTCATGGTCGGGGGAAGAGAAAAGATAAAAAAATTCAAAAGAACACATAAGATCAACCGATGAAACAATGGAAAGCAACAAGCCAATCAAGTAGATAGTCGATATAATTCATACAGTAACGGACAAGCAAGAATTTAGGAGGAACTTTCTACTGATAGTGCTTGTGTTTACCTGGCTCCAGCTAGTGGTCATGTGCTTAATAGGAACTTCATATCAATGGTGCGTGATGTAGAAGTTGTTCCAAACATGAACTCATGCTAATTTGTTGCAGACTACATAGCTGAAGGCGTGAAAATGTACAGACAGTCAACAACAACAAATATTAATGTTCATGGTTGTGTCCATGTACTGCTGGTAAGAGCGTACATCTGGCATCATAGTTGAATATGCATTTACCATTTCCTAGTTCGACATCAAATATGCAGCTAATATGCATACATGTTGTTCGGCCTCCAATGCTTGTTGTTCCTGATAACGCCCCGCTATCCAAGCACGTCTCCACTGTGATGCTAGATCATCTTGATTCATTGGAAATTAAATCATCCGACGAGTAAGGCAGATTTCCGGTAAGCTTGCACCAAGTATTTATAGTAATATTATATACCAATGACAGGTCTATGCATGATTATTTTGTTAATGTCTTCAAACATACTGATCAACCAAGCGATTATCAAAAGTTCCAACTTAATTCCAGGTGACAGTCTTACTGATAAATAAAACAAGAGCCATTTATGTCGCAAACATCTTGTACTATTGGATGGGAAGACGATTTTATTGCGTCCCGAGGTTTGCCCGTTTGCACTTTATGTGTCGACTATCTTCATCGTGCATTATTTGTATTGTAGGAACACAGATCGTATGTCATGCATTTGGCAGGATATTGATGCATCTTGAACTATGTTAGTATTTCCCCAAAGAGGAAGGGATGATGCAGCATAGCTACGGTAGGTATTTCCCTCAGTGATGAGACCAAGGTTATCGAACCGGTAAAAGAACCATGCAACCCTACATAAATGGTACTTGCACACAAAGAACAAATACATGCAACCCGATGTAAAAGAGGGGTTGTCAATCCCTCCCGGGTATAAAGATAGATAAAATTGTAGTAGATTGGATAAATAGATCTCGCGGGAACGCGAGATAAAATAAATAACAATAAATTGCATAAAGCTATTTTTCGGTTTTTGGATTAATAGATCTAAAAATAAAAGCAAATAAAAATAGATCTCGAAGGCAAATATGATAAAGAAGAGACCCCGGGGCCGTAGATTTCACTAGTGCCTTCTCTCGAGAAAAACAGCATACGACGAGTAAACAAATTACTGTTGGGCAATTGATAGAACTTCAAATAATCATGATGATATCCAGGCAATGATCATTATATAGGCATCACGTCCAAGATTATTAGACCGACTCCTACCTACATCTACTACTATTACTCCACACACCGACCGCTATCCAGCATGCATCTCGTGTATTAAGTTCATGGAAAAACGGAGTAATGCAATAAGAACTATGACACGATGTAGACAAGATCTATTTATGTAGGAATAGACCCCATCTTATTATCCTTAATAGGAACGTACGTGTCATTTCCCCTTCTATCATTGGGATTTAGCACCGTAAGATCGAACAAATCAAAAAGCACCTCATCCCATGGTAAGAAAAATTGATCTAGTCGGCCTAACTAAACCAAAGATTTGAAGAAGAAATACGAGGCTATAAGTAATCATGCATATAAGAGATCAAAAGGCTCAAATAACTTTCATGGAGAAAAACATAGATCTGATCATAAACTCAAAGTTCATTGGATCCCAACATACACGCCGCAAAAGGAGTTACATCAAATAGATCTCCAAGAGACCATTGTATTGAGAATCAAAATAGAGAGAGGAATCCATCTAGCTACTAACTATGGACCCGAAGGTCTACAATGAACTACTCACGCATCATCGGAGAGGCACCAATGAGGATGATGAACCCCTCCGTGATAGTGTCTAGATTGGATCTATGGTTTATGGAACTTGCGGCGGCTGGAGTTCTGTTTCATCGACTCCCCTAGGGTTTTTGGAATATTTGGGTATTTATAGAGCAAAGAGGAGGTGCGGGAGGCCTCCGAGGTGGGGCCAACCCACCAGGGTCCGCCTGGGCCCCCAGGCATGCCCAAGTGGGTTGTGCCCCCCTTTGGGCACCCCTCTCGTACTTCTTTGGCCCATCCTGTGTCTTTTGGCACAGAAAAATTCTCCAAAGAGTTTCTTTGTGTTTGGACTCCGTTTGGTACTAGTTTTCTTCTAAGTAAAAAACAAGCAAAAAACAACAACTGACACTAGGCACTATGTTAGTAGGTTAGTCCCAAAAAATGATATAAAGTTGCTATAAAATGATTTTAAAACATCCATGAATGATAATATAATAGAATGGAACAATAAAAAATTATAGATACTTGGAGACCTATCAGCATCCCCAAGCTTAATTCTTGCTCGTCCTCGAGTAGGTAAATGGTAAAAATAGAATTTGATGTGGAATGCTGCCTAACATGTTCATCACATATTCTTTTCTTTGTAGCATGGACATTTGTACTTTTATATGATTCCAAGCAATAGTCTAGTTTTGGCATAAAGATTTCAATACTCAAGCATATCAACAAGCAACTTTCAAAATATCAATACTAAAGCAAGTTATCCCTAACCCATTATGCTCAATAATTGATCCATTCATGAAACACACTCGCATATTAGCTACACCCAATGCTCAAGTACAATCATAGTGCCCCTTAGTTGGTGCTTTATAAGAGAAGATGGAGATTCAAATAAAAATTGTATAAAGAAATAGAAAAGCCCTTCATAGAGGGAAGTAGGTATTTGTAGAGATGCCAGAGCTCAAAGCGAGAAAGATAGAGGTAAAAACATTTTGGGCGGCATGCTTTTCCTGTCAACAAAAACGATCGAGTAGTTCCCAATATTTTCCATGCTAGATATATCATAGGCGGTTCCCAAACAGAAAATAAAGTTTATTCCTTTTTCCACCATACTTGTCGTCCATACCAACACTTTCCAAGGAATTTATTATTTGACAACATAAAGTAAATTCATTTTTCGTTTCGAGACTGGGCATCCCTAATACCTTTGTTGTCCTCTTGTGCAATGACAAGTGAATAAACACTCATCTTGAGAATAACACATCTAGCATGGAAAGATATCAGCCACCCCCTACCGTTTCATGAGCGGTACAAGCACACAAAAAGGAAATTTATTTTGAAAATTAGAGATGGCACACACAAATTTGCTTAGAATGGAAAAAGAATACCGCATATAGGTAGGTATAGTGGACTCATATGACAAAACTAGTTTAAGGATTTTGGATGCACAAGTAGTAATCATACTTAGTACAAGTGAAGGCTAGCAGAAGATTGAGAAGCATCCAACCAAGAAACGAAAAATCTCATAAGCGAGCATTAAGCATAACTAACACCCAATAATGCACCACAAGTAGGGAATCACAAACATTAACATCAATATTCTTACTAAACCATAATTACTCTCCAACATGACTCACATATCACTATCATCATATCGCAAACTATTACAAATCATCAAGTTTATTTTGTCCAATGATCTTCATGAAAGTTTTTAATATATCCCTCTTGAATATCTATCACTTTGGGACTAATTTGATATGTTGCTTTTGATAGCTCAAACAAATCTAAGTGAAGAGCATGATCATAAAAAATTTCTTCTCTCAAAAAAAATTAAGTGAAGCATGAGAGAGTTTCTTAAAAAAATTACTAACTCTAAAATAAATCTAAGTGAAGCGTGAGAGCATTTCTTCAAAAATACTAAAGCACACCATGCTCAAAAAGATATAAGTGAAGCACTAGAGCAATTCCATAGCTCGAAAAGATTTAAGTGAGGCATAGAGAGCAATTCTAAAAAATCATAGCATAATGTTGGCTCTCTCAAGTAGGTGTGTCCAGGAAGGATAGATGACACAAAATAAAAGGCAAAACAAGCAAAGACTCGTGTCATACAAGACGCTCCAAGCAAAACTTGTGATATGTGACGAATAGAAATATAGCTCCAAGAAAAATACCGATGGTCATTAGAAGAAAGAGGGGATGCCACTCGGGCATCCCCAAGCTTAGTTGCTTGCTTCTCTTTTAGATAATAGCTTGGGATGCCATAGGCATCCCCAAGCATAGGCTCTTCTTACTCCTTATTCCTTCATCCATCGTGATCTCACCCAAAACTTGAAAACGTCAATCACACAAAACTCAACAAAACCTTTGTGAGATCCATTAGTATAACAAAGCAAATCACTACTCTAAGTACGGTTGCAAACCCATTCATATTTTATTTGTGCATTATATCTACTATATTCCAACTTTACTATAGCTTATACCCTCCAATACAAACCATAGATTCATCGAAATAAGCACACAACACAAAGAAAACAGAATCTATCAAAAACAGAACAATTTGTAGTAATCTTAAGACTTTGAATGCTTCTGTAACTCCAAAAATTCTGAAAAATTAGGACTATGTAGGCAATTTGTATATTAATCTTGTGTAAAAAATTCAGAATCTTATCGCGTTTCTATAAGTTTAAAAAATTATATTTCTGGATGCAAAAGTTTTTGTTTTTCAACAAGATCAAATCAACTATCACCCACATGATCCCGAAGGCTTTACTTGGCACAAACACTAATTAAAACATAAAAAACACAACCATAACAGTAGCATAATTGTGCAAACACTCAAGAACAGAAAGAAAAAGATAAAAATAAATTTTATTCATTGGGTTGCCTCCCAATAAGCGCTATCATATTACGCCCCTAGCTAGGCATAAAGCAAAGATCTAAGTGTTGTTATATTTGGTTTCATTTTCCTTGGAGGTGTTTTTGTCAGGAGGTTTTGCAAAACAACATAAAAAACCTTATCCATAGAGACTTTAGCACTATCAAATTGCCTATCATCATATCCCCTTTGATTTCCGGCAACAATCCAAGAATAGTGTTGATTAACATCATTGAAAACTTGTTGGATTATATCTAAAACATGGACTTCCTTCTTAATATTCTCATCAAAGATTTGATTATCCCCAAGCAAATATCTTAGCACATAATCACTATTATAAAGAATTTAATCTATTACCGGTTTTTCACGATTCATACCATAGAAATCAAAAATTTCCCTAGCTTCCCGTAGTACGTAACCAAATTCATTCATGAGAACAAGGGTGGCTGACTTTTTAGCCTTAGAATTCTTTATAATGCGTAACTCAAAAAACAATCTTTGAAAGGTAGGATGAGTACGGATAAATTTATTTTCATGTTTCAGAACTAGTGTTGAAATTGCTTCCACATAAGATTTATCCCTCTTAAGTATAGGAACATCATCAAGACGTAAATTTCCAACAAAATTAGAAAAAATCTTGGATCTGTTCTTTTCCTATAACATTCCCTTGCCCCAAAACAAAAGTTTTAGCATCCAGATTGCAAGATCATCCAATTTTAGGAGTTAGGCCATCATTTGTTCCTTCCATACCAAAGTCACTCATGGTGACAAATCCTATCAAACAAAAACTCCAAGGAGAAACATGAACGAAAAAGAGGGCGAATAAAACGGCAATTTTTGTGAAGTGGGGAAGATGAAAATAAGAGGCAAATGGAAAATAATGTAAATTGCAAGGAGGTGAGATTTGTGATTAGAAACCTGGTAGATTTTGATGATGTCTCCTCGGTAGTGGCACAAGAAATTCCTTTCGATGCGGCTTGAACTACGTCGGTATTTCCCCAAAGAGGAAGGGATGATGCAGCACAACTACGATAGCTATTTCCCTCAATGATGAGACCAAGGTTATCGAACCAATAGGAGAACCATGCAACACTACATAAACGGTACCTGCATACAAAGACTAAATACTTGCAACCCGACGTAAAAGAGGGGTTATCAATCCCTCCTGGGTAAAAAGATAGATAAAATTGTAGTAGATTGGATAAATAGATCTTGAGGGAACGCGAGATAAAATAAATAACAATAAATTGCAGCAAGGTATTTTTTTGGGGGTTTTGGATTAGTAGATCTGAAAATAAAAGCAAATAAAAATAGATCTCGAAGGCAAATATGATAAAGAATAGACCCGGGGGCCGTTGATTTCACTAGTGGCTTCTCTTGAGAAAAATAGCATATGGCAGGTAAACAAATTACTGCTGGGCAACTGATAGAACTTCAAATAATCATGATGATATCCAGGCAATGATCATTATATAGGCATCACGTCCAAGGTTAGTAGACCGACTCCTGCCTGCATCTACTGCTATTACTCCACACATCCACCGCTATCCAGCATGCATCTACTGTATTAAGTTCATGAAAAAATAGAGTAATGCAATAAGAACGATGACATGATGTAGAAAAGATCTATTCATACATGTCATTTCCCCTTCTATCACTAGGATTGAGCATCGTAAGATCGAACCCATCACAAAGCACCTCTTCCCATGGCAAGAAAAATCAATCTAGTTGGCCTAAATAAACCAAAGATTCGAAGAAGAAATACGAGCCTATAAGTAATCATGCATATAAGAGGCCAAAAGAATCAAATAACTTTCATGGATAAAAACATAGATCTGATCATAAACTCAAAGTTCATCAGATCCCAACAAACACACTACAAAAAGAGTTACATCAAATAGATCTCTAAGAGACCATTGTATTGAGAATCAAAATAGAGAGAGGAAGCCATCTAGATACTAACTACGGACCCGAAGGTCTACAATGAACTACTCACGCATCATCGGAGAGGCACCAATGAGGATGATGAACCCCTCCGTGATGGTGTCTAGATTGGATCTGTGGTTTCTGGAACTTGCGGCGGCTGGAATTGTGTTTCATCGACTCCCCTAGGGTTTTTGGAATATTGGGGTATTTATAGAGAAAAGAGGCGGTGCGGGAGGCCACCGAGGTGGGCACAACCCACTAGGGCGCTCCTGGTCCCCCAGGCATGCCCAGGTGGGTTGTGCCCCCCCCGGGGGCGCCCCTCTGGTACTTCTTTGGCCAATCCTGTGTCTTCTGGACCAAAAAAATTCTCCAAAAACTTTCGATGCATTTGGACTCCATGTTGCATCGATATTCTGCGAAGTAAAAAAACAAGCAACAAACAACAACTGGCACTATGCACTAAGTCAATAGGTTAGTCCCAAAAAATGATATAAAGTTGCTATAAAATGATTGCAAAACATCCAATAATGATAATATAACAGCATGGAACAATCAAAAATTATAAATACGTTGGAGACGTATCAGATATTGCCTCCCCAATAAATAGCATTAACTGTCACTAGACTAAGTCGAAGCGGGTCATCAACAATGCAGCAGCTAAGAAGATGAAGGAAATCAAAAAAGGAGAAAGGATGCCCTACTTGCTCTCTTTTGTGTTCAGACAGCAACTGGTACACTCGATCCGGAATATATTCCTGTGTTAAAACCATTTGCCGGCAAATTTTACTAATGAACCTTCAATATCAAGGCAGGGGGACATGCTTACAGTCAAAACTAACTCGGATAGGATGCAATGTTCTTCACTGAATGCAGAACGTGTAGTAGACACCATTGCATACCCAGTCAACACTGTCACAAGTGTACAGATGAACACATGCTATGGTTTGTTGTCTTTGGAAAATAATGCAAATGGTACGCAATATCATACTACAAACCCAGTTGGTTCTAATGACCAGAATATGATTGCTAAACAGCCACAATCATCCGTCACTGAAATGAAGAATCTGATGCTTTCACATGTAAATGTACTTGGTGCATATGAGAAAGCAGCTAAAATTTCAGAAGGTCAATCTGAAGATGTGTACAATGTCATGGCGTATGCAAAAGAGGTTGTTGATCCAGCTCCGATTGATGCTGGTCAAGGTTCTGGACATGATGAAGGCCCTACTAGCGACAAATACCCAACAACCAGGCTTAGTTTCAAGCTATCCCGAGTTCTATGCATAGTCACCACCAATCTCTATTTTCCACCCAGATGATGCATCCTTTGATATTTTTAAGGATACACTGCTCCCACATATGACAGTAGTTGTGTTGATGGTTTGTAAGAGAAGGTTGAAGTAGTATCATCTACTATATGTACTATAGACCCATCAGTAAATTTGAGCCTCTAGATATATCCATAGATTTGGCACTATTGACATGCAATGGGCCAGATATATTTATAGCAAATCAGTCAGTAGGACAAATGGATATTGACGAAGGATATGAAAATGATGTACTACCTAGCAGCTCTAGATTAATAGTTAGGGGTATGCATGACCCTAGTAATTCAACAAGCTTGTGGATGGTCATATCTATACTTCAGATTCAGAATGCATAGAGACATCAAACAACACAAACTCAAAGCCCTGAAGGAGAATCTAGCAATAGCATCCCTGCTAATGTGATATGCAAAGAACGTAAGTAAATTTTTTGTTAACAAATGTGTGTTTATTATTTTTTCCGGGGGGGAGGGGGTCATTGAATCGCATGAACCGATGCATGATCGGATTACACCCTCAGGCAGGTGCTCCGTAAGGGAAATGAGGTACTATAGGATCAAAAGTATGTCTAGAGGGGGATGCTTAGACTAGTTGACCAAATAAAAACTTACCCGTTTCCCAATTTTAGTTGTAGGCAAGTTTTAGCAATACTACCAACACTACAAGAAATATGTTAACTAGTGACCTTCTGTCAGTGACCCTGGAAGAATTGGTCATAGATCTATGACCATTTTAGACCAATTCGTCAAAAGCTGTTCGGGGGGCTCCAAACCCTAAACTATAACAACCATTTTGGTCAGAAAGGTCGTAATTTCCTGACATGAAATGGTCATAAAGCATATAGCACTGGTCCGCTGCCTTATTTCTAGCTGATCATGACCAATATAGATGGTCACACTAGTAGAAAACAGGGCTATGGTCCAGGCCGGCTCAGCCCATTAGTCCCGGTTCAGTCTAGAACCGGGACCAATGTGGGCATTGGTCCCGGTTCATGAGCCCAGGGGGCCGGCCGGGCCACGTGGGCCATTGGTCCCGGTTCGTCTGGACCTTTTGGTCCCGGTTGGTGGGACGAACCGGGACCAATGGGCCTCGCTCCTGGCCCACCACCATTGGTCCCGGTTGGTGGCTTGAACCGGGACCAAAGGCTTCCCTTTAGTCCCGGTTCATGTCATCAACCGAGACCAATGAGGTGCCTATATATACCCCCTCGCGCAAGAGCAGAGCACAGTGCTCTGTTTTTTCTGGCCGAGGGGGAGAGGGCTTTGTGGTGCTCTAGCTCACCTCCTATGCACATGAGGTGTTCGATGGAATGCCCGAGCCACACTACTTAAGCTTTCTCCTCTCGAAGCTCGACCTCCAAGCTCCATTTTCCTCGAGATTTGTCTAGATTTAGCGGTCCGTCACGCCCCATCCCCGTCTTCACCACCGTCGATCACCCGCGCCGATCTCATCACCGACACCACCGTGGTGAGCCTCTTGTTCTTATCTTCTTTCTGAAAGGAAAAATATTCTTACTTGTATGTTTAGATAGATACTTGTATCATTTTCTTACATTTATTATTGCATCTTATATAGTGCGATGGTTTTGGTATCCGCCCCCATCGGCCCTCGTCCTGTCTATGATTCGGATTTGGTATGTATATTATCTTTATAACTATTGGTTCATTTATTGTTTATGAAAATTATGCCGACCAACGTGACATAGATTTTATTTATCTAGGATGTATGTGAATCGGAAATGCCAACCAACCCTATTGTCGAGAGGTTAAATTTAGTTGAAGAAGAAAACAATTTGTTGAAGGAAAAAATAAAAAAATTGAGGAGGAGAAGATGATATTGGAGTTGCATGTTGCGGATGTCGTCGATGATCACAAGATCAAGATGGATGCAATGCGCTTGAAGATTAGAAAGATTACAAAAAATTCCATTCATACCAAGGCTTGGTATCATTATGCTGTTGGATCAATTGTTACCTTGGTTGCGATTATGATCGCATTTGTTTTCGCATTGAAATGTTTTACATAGTTTCAATGTATGGTTTAATTAATTAGATGCTCTGGAGAGCTATATGTTGTTAGATGAGAACTATGTATGCACTTTGGTTTTAATGTGATGATGAACTTCTATTAATTTGGACACTTAATTATATATAATGCATGCAGATGAACCGGCAATGGATGTACGGTGACAGACACACCCGCGAGTACATTAAGGGCGTGCATGAGTTTCTCGATGCGGCTGAGGCAAACAAGCAGAATGGTTTTATGTGTTGTCCATGCACTGAATGTGGGAATACGAGGTCTTACTCTAACCGGAAAATCCTTCACTCCCACCTGGTTTACAAGGGTTTCATGCCACACTATAATGTTTGGACGAGGCACGGAGAAATAGGGGTTATGATGGAAGACGGCGAAGAAGAAGAGTACGATGACAACTATGTGCCCCCTGAATAAGGTGATGCTGCAACGGGGGGAGCTGGTGAAGATCAAGAGGAACCAGACGATGTGCCCAATGATGCTGCCATGGGTGAAGCTGCTGAAGATCAAGAGGAACCAGACAATGTGCCCAATGATGATGATCTCTGCCGGGTCATTGTCGATGCAAGGACGCAATGCATTAGTCAAAAGGAGAAGCTGAAGTTCGATCGCATGTTAGAGGATCACAAAAAAGGGTTATACCCCAATTGCGAAGATGGCAACACAAAGCTCGGTACCGTACTGGAATTGCTGCAGTGGAAGGCAGAGAATGCTGTGGCTGACAAAGGATTTGAGAAGCTACTGAAAATATTGAAGAAGAAGCTTCCAAAGGATAACGAATTGCCCGACAGTACATACGCAGCAAAGAAGGTCGTATGCCCTCTAGGATTGGAGGTGGAGAAGATACATGCATGCCCTAATGACTGCATCCTCTACCGCGGTGCATACAAGGATCTGAACGCATGCCCGGTATGCGGTGCGTTGCGGTATAAGATCATACGAGATGACCCTGGTGATGTTGATGGCGAGCCCCTCAGGAAGAGGGTTCCTGCGAAGGTGATGTGGTATGCTCCTATAATACCATGGTTGAAACGTCTGTTCAGAAACGAAGAGCATGCCAAGTTGATGCGATGGCACAGTGAGAACCGAAAGAAAGATGGGAAGTTGAGAGCACCCGCTGACGGGTCGCAGTGGAGAAAAATTGAGAGAAAGTACTGGGATGAGTTTGCAAAGGATCCAAGGAATGTATGGTTTGCTTTAAGCGCGGATGGCATTAATCCTTTCGGGGAGCAGAGCAGCAATCACAGCACCTGGCCCGTGACTCTATGTATGTATAACCTTCCTCCTTGGATGTGCATGAAGCGGAAGTTCATTATGATGCCAGTTCTCATCCAAGGCCCTAAGCAACCCGGCAACGAAATTGATGTGTACCTAAGGCCATTACTTGAAGAACTTTTACAGCTGTGGAATGAAAACGGTGTACGTACGTGGGATGAGCACAAACAGGAGGAATTTAACCTTAAGGCGTTGCTGTTCGTGACCATCAACGATTGGCCCACTCTCAGTAACCTTTCAGGACAGACAAACAAAGGATACCACGCATGCACGCACTGTTTAGATGACACTGAAAGTATATACCTGGACAAATGCAGGAAGAATGTGTACCTGGGCCATCGTCGATTTCTTCCGACCAACCATCAATGTCGAAAGAAAGGCAAGCATTTCAAAGGCGAGGCAGATCACCGGAAGAAGCCCGCCATGCGCACCGGTGATCACGTGCTTGCTATGGTCAATGATTTACACTACGTAATCTTTGGAAAGGGTCCCGGTGGACTAGCTGTTCCAAATGACGCTGAGGGACATGCACCCATGTGGAAGAAGAAATCTATATTTTGGGACCTACCCTACTGGAAAGACCTAGAGGTCCGCTCCTCAATCGACGTGATGCACGTGATGAAGAACCTTTGCGTGAACCTGCTAGGCTTCTTGGGCGTGTATGGGAAGACAAAAGATACACCTGAGGCACGAGAGGACCTGCAATGTTTGCATGAAAAAGACGGCATGCCTCCGAAGTAGAATAAAGGTCCTGCTAGCTACGCTCTTACGAAAGAAGAGAAAGAAATCTTCTTTGAATGCCTGCTCAGTATGAAGGTCACGACTGGCTTCTCGTCGAATATAAAGGGAATAATAAATATGCCAGAGAAAAAGTTTCAGAACCTAAAGTCTCATGACTGCCACGTGATTATGACGCAACTGCTTCCAGTTGCATTGAGGGGGCTTCTACCGGAAAACGTCCGATTAGCCATTGTGAAGCTATGTGCATTCCTCAATGCAATCTCTCAGAAGGTGATCGATCCAGAAATCGTACCAAGGCTAAGGAGTGATGTGGCGCAATGTCTTGTCAGTTTTGAGCTGGTGTTCCCACCATCCTTCTTCAATATCATGACGCACGTCCTTTGTTCATCTAGTCGACGAGATTGTCATCCTGGGTTGCTATTACTAGGCGCCACCTCATCAGTTTTGCCTATGTGTCATGTCCATGTGTCAGTTTTTGCCCTAGGTTGTGAAGCAACCTATATTTCTGTCATTCCTAAAATTCCCAAAAAAATTAGGCATTCTTTACGATCCAAATCATTGCCTCATGACAATATTCAACTCCATTTGCCTGGTAAATATTCCTCAGCAAATTTCCAAAGTTTTTGTTCAACTCGAACTATTGTGAAGGAAGTACTAGCTAGGAATATCCTAATGAGCTATATTTTTGCCACATCTTCTATATTCCCAAATCATTCCTCTCCACAAAATTTCAGCCCCATCTAACAATACATGTGAGTGTGGTGTAGCGACCAGACCTCAAATAGTCTGATCTCTGTGCTCCGGTGTCATCCCTGGATCAGTAATGCTGACACCACACAGTACTCGGAGGATTTATAGCAGAGTAGCAATCACACACTTATTACATCGAGTGTCTCAATAGAGAACTTATTACAATAAATATGGCTTAAGGCCATCTAATAACGATAACAACAGAAGGCTTGGAAGGTAAGTGAGTCCATCAACTCCAACGGCATCACTGAGTATAGAACCACGACCTAAAAACTCCTTAATCGTCGTCTGAAAAGTCTGCAACATTAACGTTGCAGCCCGAAACGGGTTAGCACATGGAATATGCTGGCAAGGTAACGCATAGAGAGTAATGGAATGAAACAGCTATACTATATGCATATTTGGCTGGTGGAAAGCTCTATGGTTACAATTTTGCGTAAAGCCAATTTTTCCCTACTGCAAAGGAATAAATTTATTTAACTATCATGGTAGTTGTTAAACATTGAGAATGGTTGACAGCATTCTCAATCCCAATTAAGCATCATCATTAACCAAACCCAACAAAATTAATTTAGAGTAACATGTTGAGATTCACATGATAATCCAGGTACTAGATACTCAAGATGTCCATAACCGGGGACACGGCTAACCATGATTAGTTTAATACACTCTGCAGAGGTTTGCACACATTTCCCCACAAGACTCGATCGCCTCCGTTTGGTTTCTCGCACTACACGGTGTTTGAGAAGACGGATGACCGAGACATAGTCTTTCAGAAGCGCTATCACCTTACGATCAGGTAGACCGTACCACCTACATCCCCTACATCTGCTAGTCTAGCACTGTAAGAGTTCGCACGATTTAGTCAACTATACTAGAGCCCATAATAGCTTGTGGCTGCAAACGGAAGTTTCTAGCATGAATAATCTCATGATCCCTTTGAGCCTGGGTGGCGGTCCAAAAGAAAACAGGCAAGTCCTGGATTACCCAGGTGCCTCAGTCCACCCAGATGTGTGTTTATGTTGCCACCTTAGATAAACCATTAATTAACAATACTCATATCTGTCATGGATATCACTCACCCAATCCACGTCTACTAGCATAGCATGGCAATAAGCAAACGTAGAAGTAACTCCCAAAGGTTTGATAGTAAACAGGTAATAGGTACTACCTCAACTACTTCCCATCCCACAATTTAATTAGATCCTAATCATGCAATGTTTGAGGATTGATCTAATGCAATAAAACTGGGTAGTAGAAAAGGTATGATCAAAGTGTTACTTGCCTTGCTGATGATCCGCGAAACCTAGAGATTCGAAGTAACAGGCGGCACACTCCGGGTATTCTATCACAGACAAACAAACAAGCATACAATAAGTACTCATCTAATGCACGGGTAAAAGTCAAATAAGAGATCTAACCAGAAGGTTCAACTTAAGAACTCCGGTTTGCAAAAAGAATTAAATCGAACGAAGCAACGAAAGTCAAACGGCGAAAGAAAACAACTTCGTTCTACTAATCTGGATCTAAGGCAATTTTTACAGTAGCAAAAGCTTGTTTAAGTTGGTTAAACGGATAAAGAGTTTTGAGACGAAACTCCAGGCGCTTGAATCGCCTGATTCCGATAAACGAGCGAAAAGTTATACTAAAACAAAAATCGGATCAGGAATCGCAATCAGAAAAATCGCGGGTTAAATCCGAGAAAAAGAAAAAAACGACGAACGTTCGTTAGAACGAACGAACGGACGAACGCTCGCTAATTAAATAAATCGGAAAAACCGATCTATTTAAAAAACCGAACTAAAAACCGACGGAAAAACCAAACGGTTTTTTCGAAAAATAAAAATAAAAACGGCGCAAATTTCGAGGCGACCTCGGGCGGCGTGCGGCAGCGAGGGGACGTCATCCGGCGGCGGCAGCGGTGGCGGCGTGGGGTTCGAGGGCGGCGGCTTAGGGTTTCGTCTGGGCCTCCATCCCCGGCTTATAAAGCCTAGTCGGGCTAGAATCCGGGTCGGACACGGCCCATTAGGTCGGTTCGATTTTTTTATAAAATAATTACGCGTGGAAGAAAAATAAAAAGAAATACTAAACGGACTCCAAAAATTCCGAAATAAATTTTCCCGGGCTTCTCAAATCAAGCCGCACAAGGTAAACATTTATTTGGGGCCTAAATGCTATTTTGAAAAAACGCACATTTTTCCTAAATTCAAATAAAATAACGAAATACTCCGAAATAAAATCTTATTTGATTTTATTATTAAATCCTCAATATTTCTTTATTTTGGGAAAGTCATTTTATTCCCTCTCTCATATTTTTTAATAGAAATAATTGATGATAAAATAAATAAAATCAAATGATCCTATTCTCAAAATTTGAGAAAACTCAAATATGAAAATAACGAAATCCCCAACTCTCTCCGTGGGTCCTTGAGTTGCGTAGAATTTCTAGGATCAAAACCAAAAGCAAATAAAATATGATATGCATTGATGATCTAATGTATAACATTCCAAATTGAAAATTTGGGATGTTACAAACCTACCCCCCTTAAGATGAATCTCGCCTTCAAGATTCGGGTTGGCTAGAAAATAGGTGAGGGTGGTCCTTCAGCAAATCTTCCTCTCGTTCCCAGGTGGCTTCGGTCTCCGTGTGGTGGCTCCACTGAACTTTGCAAAACTTGATAACCTTGCTGCGAGTGACTCGACTGGCAAACTCGAGAATCTTAACTGGTTTCTCCTCATAGGTCAAATTGTTATCCAGCTGAATTGTTTCCAATGGCACTGTGTCTCTCAAGGGTATGTCAGCCATCTCCGCGTGGCACTTCTTCAACTGAGAAACGTGGAACACATCATGAACTCTTGACAATTCTTCGGGCAATTCAATCTTGTAGGCCACTTCTCCCATACGCTCCAAAACTCGGTATGGTCCTACAAATCGTGGCGCTAACTTTCCCTTAACACCAAAACGCTTTGTTCCCCGAAGTGGTGATACTCGAAGATAAGCTCTATCTCCAACTTCGTAAGCTGTCTCCTTGCGTTTAGAATCTGCATAACTCTTCTGTCTAGACTGGGCTATCTTGAGCCTATTGCGAATCAACTTCACCTTCTGTTCAGACTCTTTAATCAAGTCAGGTCCAAACAACTGGCGGTCTCCAACTTCATCCCATGACAATGGTGTCCTGCACCTCCTTCCGTACAAGGCTTCGAAAGGGGCCATCTTTAAACTGGTTTGGTAACTGTTGTTGTAAGAGAACTCTGCATATGGCAAATTGTCGTCCCAACTAGATCCGTAATCTAGCGCACAAGCTCTCAGCATGTCCTCCAAAATCTGATTGACTCTCTCGGTCTGTCCATCTGTCTGTGGATGAAAAGTTGTACTGAATTCTAGCCTAGTACCCAAAGTTTCATGCAACTGCTTCCAGAACTTTGAGGTAAACTGGGTTCCTCTATCTGATACGATACTCCTCGGAACTCCATGTAGACATACGATCCTGGTCATGTATATCCTTGCCAATTTAGCACTGGTGTAAGTGGTCTTTACCGGGATGAAATGAGCTACTTTCGTCAACCGATCAACTATAACCCAAATCGAATCATAGCCTGAACGAGTCCCGGGCAATCCCGTAATAAAATCCATGCCTAACTTATCCCACTTCCATTCGGGTATCGGCAATGGTTGTAGCAATCCTGCCGGCTTCTGATGCTCTGCCTTTACTCTCTGACATACATCACAAACTGCTACGTACTCCGCAATATCTTTCTTCATTTTGGTCCACCAGAAAATATCCTTCAAATCCAAATACATCTTGGTATTTCCTGGGTGAATCAAATACAGTGAATCGTGTGCCTCTTGCAGAATCAACTTCCTGATCTCCGGGTCATTGGGCACATAAACACGGTCTTCAAACCATAGGGTATCGTGCTCATCCTCACGAAATCCCTTAGCCTTTCCCTTGCTAAGTTTCTCCTTAATAGAAGCAATCTCCTTGTCAGTCCTTTGGGCTTCTCTGATTTTATCCATCAATGTAGACTGAATCTCCAATGCTGCTACATAGCCTCTCGGGACTATTTCTAAGCATAACTCTCGAAGATTTTCGGCTAACTCCCTTGGGATTTCTCCCATCATTAATGTATTGACATGGCTCTTACGGCTTAATGCGTCAGCTACTACATTAGCCTTTCCAGGATGGTAATGCAATCTCATATCATAATCCTTGATGAGCTCCAACCATCTCCTTTGTCTGAGGTTTAACTCCTTCTGTGTGAAAATATAATTCAAACTCTTATGATCCGTATACACCTCGCAATGGTTTCCAATCAGAAAATGTCTCCAAGTCTTCAATGCATGCACTACGGCTGCTAACTCCAAGTCGTGCGTAGCATAATTCAACTCATGTGGTTTAAGCTGTCGTGAGGCATATGAAACAACTCTCCCTTCCTACATAAGCACTGCTCCAAGTCCTCGACGTGAAGTGTTGCAATACACCTCATAATCCTTGGTCTGGTCTGGCAAAATCAACACTGGTGAGGTAACCAAACGTTTCTTCAATTCCTGGAAACTAGCCTCACATTCCTCCGTCCATATGAACTTGGTATCTTTCTTTGACAACTCAGTCATAGGCTTCGAAATCTTTGAGAAATTCTCAATAAATCTCCGATAGTATCCTGCGAGTCCAAGAAAACTCCGAATCTCTCCCACGGTGGTTGGTGCTTCCCACTTTGTCACGGTATCAACTTTAGTGGGATCAACTGCTATACCTTCTCTAGATATAATGTGTCCGAGGAATCCTACTTCCTTCAACCAAAATTCACATTTTCTAAACTTGGCATATAATTGATGTTCTCTGAGCTTTCCAAGAACCAAACGCAAATGTTCCTTATGTTCCTCTTCATTCTTTGAGTAAACTAGGATATCATCAATGAACACTACGACAAACTTATCCAAAAACTCCATAAACACTTTGTTCATAAAATATGCCGGAACGTTAGTCAGACCAAATGACATAACGGTATACTCGTACAGCCCATACCTGGTGGTAAAAGCTGTCTTAGGAATATCCTGTTCCCGAATCTTCAACTGGTGGTATCCTGATCGCAGATCGATCTTGGAAAATACCTTAGCTCCTTGTAATCGATCAAACAGATCATTGATCATCGGTAGTGGGTACTTGTTCTTGATTGTTACCTCATTCAATCCTCGATAATCGACAACCATCCTTAACGATCCATCCTTTTTCTCCACTAGAAGTACTGGAGATCCCCAAGGCGAAGAACTTGGGCGAATATATCCTTTATCCAGTAACTCTTTAATCTGCTTCTTAATTTCCACCAAATCCTTTGCAGGCATCCTGTATGGTCTCTTTGATATTGGCCCTGTGCCTGGCAAAAGCTCAATCAAAAACTCAATATCTCTATCCAGTGGCATGCCTGGCAACTCTTCTGGAAATACATCAGGGAAATCCCTTACCACTGGTACTTCCTCCTGCACAACTCCTGTTAAGCAATTTACTTGAGTCCTCTTTGGCACATGTCAGGATACATACTTGATCCTTCCCCCTTTTGGGGTGGTAAGCAAAATTGACTTACTAGCGCATTCAATATTCCCTTCATACTTTGATAGCCAATCCATGCCTAATATCACATCCAATCCTTGGGATTCCAATACTATTAGGTCCGAGGGAAAAACATAGTTACCAATCCTTAATGGTAACCGATCACACCATCGACTAGCCATATATTCTGCTCCAAGTGAGGTTACTAACATGGGTGACCTAAGGGCTTGGGTTGACAGGTTATACTTATCCACAAATCCCCTTGAGATGTATGAATGCGATGCACCAGTATCAAAAAGAACGAGTGCAGTAAATGACTTAACCAAAAACTTACCTATTACTGCATCAGGCTGAGCTTCAACCTCCTCCACGCTAACGTGGTTCACCTTTCCCCTGTTGAAAGGGTTCGGCTTCTTCCCAGAGCTTCCATTTCTATTTCCATTCTATAATTCAGGACATTCATTGGCATAATATCTGGTCTTCGAACACTTAAAGCAAGTGACTTGGCTCAGGTCTTTCTTGGCTGGGGTTGATGGATTGGTGCGATTCTGACCGTTGCTTCCTCCATTCCCATTACCATTCTTGGTGCCATTGTGATTGTGCGGGCTACCTCCTCCATGAGTATGCTGAAAATGTCCTCCCGATCTAGGGGTAAAACATGGCTTCTGCTGAGATCCTGAATTGTACTTCCCTTGTCCATACTTCCTCTTGCGATTTTCAATTTGCTGCTGCTTCCCTTCAATCATAAGAGCACGATCTACCGACTCCTGGTAGTTGTTGAAGGTTTCTACCACCAACTGCATGCTCAACTCATCGTTCGGTCCTTCCAGAAACTTCTCCCGCTTAGCTGCATCCATAGCAACGTCATCTGGGGCATAACGTGCTAACTTACTAAAGTCCTCCACATACTGGCCAACTGTCGTTCCTTCTTGGCGCAAGTTGCGAAACTCGCGCTTCTTCATGGCCATAGCTCCTGCTGAAACGTGGGAAGTGCGAAAAGCCTGCTGAAACTGGTCCCATGTGATAGTGTCGACAGGGAAAGTGGCTGTGAAATTTTCCCACCATGATGCTGCGGGTCCTTCAAGCTGATGTGCGGCAAACTTCACCTTCTCTCCATCTGTGCATCCTGCTGTGGTCAACTCTCTAGCTATCTTGCGGAGACAATCATCTACTACTATTGTTGGAAATATGCCCTAGAGGCAATAATAAATTGATTATTATTATATTTCCTTATTCATGATAATCGTTTATTATCCATGCTAGAATTGTATTGATAGGAAACTCAGATACATGTGTGGATACATAGACAACAGCATGTCCCTAGTAAGCCTCTAGTTGACTAGCTCGTTGATCAATAGATGGTTATGGTTTCTTGACTATGGACATTGGATGTCGTTGATGACGGGATCACATCATTAGGAGAATGATGTGATGGACAAGACCCAATCCTAAGCATAGCACAAGATCGTGTAGTTCGCATGCTAAAGCTTTTCTAATGTCAAATATCATTTCCTCCGACCATGAGATTGTGCAACTCCCGGATACCGTAGGAATACTTTGGGTGTGCCAAACATCACAACGTAACTAGGTGGCTATAAAGGTGCACTATAGGTATCTCCGAAATTGTCTGTTGGGTTGGCACGAATGGAGACTGGAGTTTGTCACTCCGTGTGATGGAGAGGTATCTCTGGGCCCACTCGGTAGGACATCATCATAATGTGCACAATGTGACCAAGGAGTTAATCATGGGATGATGTGTTACGGAACGAGTAAAGAGACTTGCCAGTAACGAGATTGAACAAGGTATCGGGATACCGACGATCGAATCTCGGGCAAGTATCGTACCGCTAGACAAAGGGAATTGTATAAGGGATTGATCGAATCGTCGACATCGTGGTTCATCCGATGAGATCATCGTGGAACATGTGGGAACCAACATGGGTATCCAGATCCCGCTGTTGGTTATTGACCGGAGAACGTCTCGGTCATGTCTGCATGGTTCTCGAACCCGTAGGTTCTACACACTTAAGGTTCGATGACGCTAGGGTTATAAAGGAAGTTTGAATGTGGTTACCGAATGTTATTCGGAGTCCCGGATGAGATCCCGGACGTCACGAGGAGTTCCGGAAGTAAAGATTTATATATGGGAAGTCCTATCTTGGTCGCCGGAAAAGTTTCGGGGTTTATCGGTAATGTACCGGGACCACCGGGAGGGTCCCGGGGGTCCACCAAGTGGGGCCACCAGCCCCGGAGGGCAGCATGGGCCAAGTGTGGGAGGGGACCATCCCCAGGTGGGCTGGTGCGCCCCCCCATCAAGGCCCAAGGCTCAAGGAAGAGTGGAAGGGGGAAAATCCTAGGCTCAGATGGGCCTAAGGCCCACCTAGTGGTGCCCCCCCTCTTTCCCCCCTTGGCCGCCTCCCCTAGATGGGATCTAGGCTGGCCGCCACCCCTAGGGGTGGAAACCTAGGTGGGGGCGCAGCCCCTCCCCCCTATATATACTTGAGGTTTGGGCTGCCCAATACACAAGAGTTCCTCTCCTTCTTGGCGCAGCCCTACTCCTCTCCCTCCTCGTCTCTTGCGGTGCTTGGCGAAGCCCTGCTGGAGTACCACGCTCCTCCACCACCACCATGCCGTTGTGCTGTTGCTGGATGGAGTCTTCCTCAACCTCTCCCTCTCTCCTTGCTGGATCAAGGCATGGGAGACGTCACCGGGCTATACGTGTGTTGAACACGGAGGTGCCGTCCGTTCGGCACTAGGATCATCGGTGATTTGGATCACGACGAGTATGACTCCATCAACCCCGTTCTCTTGAACGCTTCCGCATAGCGATCTACAAGGGTATGTAGATGCACTCTCCTTCCCCTCGTTGCTAGTTTCTCCATAGATAGATCTTGGTGACACGTAGGAAAATTTTGAATTTTTGCTACGTTCCCCAACAGTGGTATCAGAGCTAGGTCTATGCGTAGTTTCTATGCACGAGTAGAACACAAAGTTGTTGTGGGCGTTGATTTTGTTCAATATGCTTACCGTTACTAGTCCAATCTTGATTCGGCGGCATTGTGGGGTGAAGCGGCCCGGACCGACCTTACACGTACTCTTACGTGAGACTGGTTCCACCGACTAACATGCACTAGTTGCATAAGGTGGCTAGCGGGTGTCTATCTCTCCCACTTTAGTCGGATCAGATTCGATGAAAAGGGTCCTTATGAAGGGTAAAAGCAATTGGCATATCACGTTGTGGTTTTTGCGTAGGTAAGAAACGTTCTTGCTAGAAACCCATAGCAGCCATGTAAAACATGCAAACACCAATTAGAGGACGTCTAACTTGTTTTTGCAGGGTGTGATATGTGATGTGATATGGCCAAGAAGAATGTGATGAATGATATGTGATGTATGAGATTGATCATGTTCTTGTAATAGGAATCACGACTTGCATGTCGATGAGTATGACAACCGGCAGGAGCCATAGGAGTTTTCTTTATTTATTGTATGACCTGCGTGTCATTGAACAATGCCATGTAATTACTTTACTTTATTGCTAACCATTAGCTGTAGTAGTAGAAGTAATAGTTGGCGAGACAACTTCATGAAGACACGATGATGGAGATCATGATGATGGAGATCATGGTGTCATGCCGGTGATGATGATGATCATGGAGCCCCGAAGATGGAGATCAAAAGGAGCAATATGATATTGGCCATATCATGTCACTATTTGATTGCATGTGATGTTTATCATGTTTATACATCTTATTTGCTTAGAATGACGGTAGTAAATAAGATGATCCCTCATTAAAATTTCAAGAAAGTGTTCCCCCTAACTATGCACCGTTGCGAAAGTTCGTCGTTTCGAAGCACCACATGATGATCGGGTGTGATAGATTCTTACGTTCGAATACAACGGGTGTTGATGAGCCTAGCATGTACAGACATGGCCTCGGAACACATGCAAAACACTTAGGTTGACTTGACGAGCCTAGCATGTACAGACATGGCCTCGGAACACAAGAGACTGAAAGGTCGAGCATGAGTCGTATGGTAGCTACGATCAACATGAAGATGTTCACCGATGTTGACTAGTCCGTCTCACGTGATGATCGGACACGGCCTAGTTGACTCGGATCATGTAATCACTTAGATGACTAGAGGGATGTCTATTTGAGTGGGAGTTCATAAGATGAACTTAATTATCCTGAACATAGTCAAAAGGTCTTTGCAAATTATGTCATGGCTCGCGCTTTAGTTCTACTGTTTAGATATGTTCCTAGAGAAAATTTAGTTGAAAGTTGATAGTAGCAATTATGCGGACTAGGTCCGTAAACTGAGGATTGTCCTCATTGCTTCATAGAAGGCTTATGTCCTTAATGCACCGCTCAGTGTGCTGAACCTCGAACATCGTCTATGGATGTTGCGAACATCTGACATACACATTTTGATAACTACGTGATAGTTCAATTAAACGGTTTAGAGTTGAGGCACCAAAGACGTTTTGAAACGTCGCGAAACATATGAGATGTTTCGAGGGATGAAATTGGGATTTTAGGCTCGTGCCCACGTCAAGAGGTATGAGACCTCCGACGATATTCTTAGCCTGCAAACTAAGGAGAAAAGCTCAATTGTTGAACTTGTGCTCAGATTGTCTGAGTACAACAATCATTTGAATCGAGTGGGAGTTGATCTTCCAGATGAGATAGTTATGTTTCTCCGAAGTCATTACCACCAAGCTGCTAGAGCTTCGTGATGAACTATAATGTATCGGGGACATATATGATGATCCTTGAGATATTCGCGATGTTTGACACCACAAAAGTAGAAATCAAGAAGGAGCATCAATTGTTGATGGTTGGTGAAACCACTAGTTTCAAGAAGGGCAAGGGCAAGAAGGGATACTTCATGAAACGGCAAATTAGCTGCTGCTCTAGTGAAGAAACCCAAAGTTGAACCCAAACCCAAGACTCAGTGCTTCTGTAATAAGGGGAACATCCACTAGAGCAGAATTACCCTAGATACTTGGTAGATGAGAAGGCTGGCAAGGTCGGTAGAAGTATATTGGATATACATTATGTTAATGTGTACTTTACTAGTACTCCTAGTAGCACCAGGGTATTAGATACCGGTTCGGTTGCTAAGTGTTAGTAACTCGAAATAAAAGCTATGGAATAAACGGAGACTAGCTAAAGGTGAGATGACGATATGTGTTGGAAGTATTTCCAAGGTTGATCAAATATTGTACGCTCCCTCTACCATCAATATTGGTGTTTGCGTTGAGCATAGACATGATTGGATTATGTCTATCGCAATACGGTTATTCTTTTAAGGAGAATAATGGTTACTATGTTTATTTAAATAATGGAACAATTGTATTCGTGCCCCTAGTTGGGTCACGCTCGACTGATTTGCCCCTATTTTTTCAACAATTGCGGTTTTGCCCAGCTCACTTCACTCGCCTTGTGTTTTTGCCCTTTCGGGGCAGTTCCGACAAATCATGGTTCGCCACGTGGCGACTGCTCACTGGTCGGAACCGCCCCGGAAGGGCAAAACACAAGGCGAGTGAAGTGAGCTGGGCAAAACCACAATTGTTGAAAAAATAGGGGCAAATCAGTCGAGCGTGACGCAACTAGGGGCACGAATACAAAAATCCCTTGAATAATACCTTCAATGGTCTTGCACCTAAAATGAATGGTTTATTGAATCTCGATCGTAGTGATACACATGTTCATGCCAAAAGATATAAGATGGTAATGATAGTACCACCTACTTGTGGCACTGCCACGTAAGTCATATCGGTATAAAATGCATGAAGAAGCTCCATGTTGATGGATCTTTGGGCTCACTCGTTTTGAAAAGTTTGAGACACGCGAACCATGTCTATTGGTGTATATGCATGAAGAAACTCCATGCAAATGGACCGTTCGGACTCACTTGATTTTGAATCACTTGATACATGCAAATCATACCACATGGGCAAGATGACTAAAACCTCGTTTTCAGTAAAATGGAACTAGAAAGCAACTTGTTAGAAGTAATACATTTTGATGTGTGCCGTCCAATGAGTGTTGAGGCATGTAGTGGATATCGTTATGTTCTTACTTCACAGAAGATTTGAGTAGATGTTGAGTATATTTACTTGATGAATCACGAGTCTGAATTATTGAAAGGTTCAAGTAATTTCAGGGTGAAGTTGAAAGATCGTCGTGACAAAAGGATAAAAGATCTACGATATGATCATAGAGATGAATATCTGAATTACGAGTTTGGCACAGAATTAAGACATTGTGGAAATTGTTTTACAACTAATACAGCCTGGAACACCATAGTGTGATGGTGTGTCCGAACATCATAACTGCACCCTATTGGATATGATGCATACCATGATGTCTCTTATCGAATTACCACGATAGTTTATGGGTTAGGCATTAGAGACAACCGCATTCACTTTAAATAGGGCACCACGTAATTCCGATGAGATGACACCATATGAACTATGGTTTAGAGAAACCTAAGCTGTCATTTCTTAAAAGTTTGGGGCTGCGACGCTTATGTGAAAAAGTTTCAGGCTGATAAGCTCGAACCCAAAGCGGATAAATGCATCTTCATAGGACACCCAAAACAGTTGGGTATACCTCCTGTCTCAGATCCGAAAGCAATAAGGGATTGTTTCTAGAATCGGGTCCTTTCTCGGCGAAAAGTTTCTCTCGAAAGAATTGAGTGGGAGGATGGTGGAGACTCGATGAGGTTATTGAACCGTCTCTTCAACTAGTGTGTGGTAGGGCACAAGAAGTTGTTCCTGTGGCACCTACACTAATTGAAGCGGAAGCTTATGATAGTGATCATGAAACTTCAGATCAAGTCACTACCAAACCTCATGGGATGACAAGGATGCGTACTACTTCAGAGTGGTACGTGATCCTGTCTTGGAAGTCATGTTGCTAGACAACAATGAACCTACGAGCTATGGAGAAGCGATGGTGGGCCCGGATTCCGATAAATGGCTCGAGGCCATAAAATCCGAGAAAGGATCCATGTATGAAAACAAAGTGTAGACTTTGGCAGAACGGCTCGATGATCGTAAGGCTGTTGAGTACAGATGGATTTGAAAAGGAAGACGGACAATGATGGTAGGTATCACCATCAAGAAAGCTCGACTTGTCGTTAAGATGTTTTCCGACAAGTTCAAGGAGTTGACTACGATGAGACTTTCTCACTCGTAGTGATGCTAAGAGTCTGTTGGGATTATATTAGCGATTGCTGCATTGTTTATGAAATCTTGCAGATAGGATGTCAAAAACATTGTTTTCTCAATGTTTTTCTTGAGGAAAGGTTGTATGTGATACAAAGGTTTTGTCAATCCTGAAAGATGCTAATAAGTATGCAAAGCTCCAGCAATCCTTCTAAGGACTGGAGTAAGCATCTCGGAGTTGGAACGTATGCTTTGATGAGATGATCAAAGATTTTGGGTGTATACAAAGTTTATGAGAAACTTGTATTTCCAAAGAAGTGAGTGGGTGCACTATAGAATTTCCGATGAGTATGTGTTGTTAACATGTTGTTGAACGGAAATGATGTAGAATTTCTAGAAAGCATGCAGAGTTATTTGAGAAGTGTTTTTCAATGGAAAGCCTGGATTAAGCTACTTGAACGTTGAGCATCAAGATCTATAAGGATAGATCAAAACGCTTAATGGTACTTTCAAATGAGCACATACCTTGACATGATCTTGAAGGTGTTCAAGATGGATCAGTCAAAGAAGGAGTTCTTGCCTGAGTTGTAAGGTATGAAGTTAAGACTTAAAGCTCGACCACGGCAGAAGAAAGAGAAAGGACGAATGTCGTCCCCTATGCTTTTGTCATAGGCTCTATACGGTATGCCATGCTGAGTACCGCACCTGATGTGTGCCTTGCCACATGTCTGGCAAGAGGGTACAAAGGTGATCCAGGAGTGGATCACTAGATAGCGGTCAAAATTGTCCTTGGAGTAATAAGGACATGTTTCTCGATTATGGAGGTGATAAAGAGTTCGGCGTAAAGGGTTACATCGATGCAAGCTTTAACACCTATCCAAATGACTCTGAGTAGCAAACCGGATACGTATAGTGGAGCAACCATTTGGAATAGCTCCAAGTGGAGCGTGGAAGCAGCATTTATAATATGACCTAGAGATTTGCGAAGTAGATACGGATCTGTATGTTGCAGACCCGTTGACTAAAACCTCTCTCACAAGCAAAACATGATCAAACCCAGAACTCATTGAGTCTTAATCACATGATGATGTGAACTAGTTTAGTGACACTAGTAAACTCTTTGGATGTTGGTTGCAAGGCGATGTGACCTGTGAGTGTTAATCACATGGCGATGTGAACTAGATTATTGACTCTAGTGCAAGTGGGAGACTGTTGGAAATATGCCCTAGAGGCAATAATAAATTGATTATTATTATATTTCCTTGTTCATGTTAATCGTTTATTATCCATGCTAGAATTGTATTGATAGGAAACTCAGGTACATGTGTGGATACATAGACAACACCATGTCACTAGTAAGCCTCTAGTTGACTAGCTCGTTGATCAATAGATGGTTACGGTTTCCTGACCATGGACATTGGATGTCGTTGATGACGGGATCACATCATTAGGAGAATGATGTGATGGACAAGACCCAATCCTAAGCATAGCACAAGATCGTGTAGTTCGCATGCTAAAGCTTTTCTAATGTCAAATATCATTTCCTTAGACCATGAGATTGTGCAACTCCCGGATACCGTAGGAATACTTTGGGTGTGCCAAACGTCACAACGTAACTGGGTGGCTATAAAGGAGCAGTACAGGTATCTCCGAAAGTGTCTGTTGGGTTGGCACGAATCAAGACTGGGATTTGTCACTTCGTGTGACGGAGAGGTATCTCTGGGCCCACTCGGTAGGACATCATCATAATGTGCACAATGTGACCAAGGAGTTGATCACGGGATGATGTGTTATGGAACGAGTAAAGAGACTTGCCAGTAACGAGATTGAACAAGGTATCGGGATACCGACGATCGAATCTCGGGCAAGTATCGTACCGCTAGACAAAGGGAATTGTATACGGGATAGATCGAATCCTCGACATCGTGGTTCATCCGATGAGATCATCGTGGAACATGTGGGAACCAACATGTATATCCAGATCCCGCTGTTGGTTATTGACCGGAGAACGTCTCGGTCATGTCTGCATGGTTCCCGAACCCGTAGGGTCTACACACTTAAGGTTCGATGACGCTAGGGTTATAATGGAAGTTTGAATGTGGTTACCGAATGTTATTCGGAGTCCCGGATGAGATCCCGGATGTCACGAGGAGTTCCCGAGGTAAAGATTTATATATGGGAAGTCCTGTCTTGGTCGCCGGAAAAGTTTCGGGGTTTATCGGTAATGTACTGGGACCACCGGGAGGGTCCCGGGGGTCCAGCAAGTGGGACCACCAGCCCCGGAGGGCAGCATGGGCCAAGTGTGGGAGGGGACAAGCCCCAAGTGGGCTGGTGCGCCCCCCACCAAGGCCCAAGGCTCAAGGGAGAGTGGAAGGGGGCAAACCCTAGGCTCAGATGGGCCTAAAGCCCACCTAGTGGTGCGCCCCCCTCTCTCCCCCCTTGGCCGCCTCCCCTATACGGGATCTAGGCTGGCCGCCACCCCTAGGGGTGGAAACCTAGGTGGGGGCACAGCCCCTCCCCTCCCCCTGTATATACTTGAGGTTTGGGCTGCCCAATACACAAGAGTTCCTCTTCTTCTTGGCGCAGCCCTACCCCTCTCCCTCCTCGTCTCTTGTAGTGCTTGGCGAAGCCCTGCTGGAGTACCACGCTCCTCCACCACCACCACGCCGTTGTGTTGCTGCTGGATGGAGTCTTCCTCAACCTCTCCCTCTCTCCTTGCTGGATCAAGGCATGGGAGACGTCACCGGGCTGTACGTGTGTTGAACACGGAGGTGCCGTCCGTTCGGCACTAGGATCATCGGTGATTTCGATCACGACGAGTATGACTCCATCAACCCCGTTCTCTTGAATGCTTCCACATAGCGATCTACAAGGGTATGTAGATGCACTCTCCTTCCCCTCGTTGCTAGTTTCTCCATAGATAGATCTTGGTGACACATAGGAAAATTTTGAATTTCTACTACGTTCCCCAACAGTGGTATCAGAGCTAGGTCTATGCGTAGTTTCTATGCATGAGTAGAACACAAAGAAGTTGTGGGCGTTGATTTTGTTCAATATGCTTACCGTTACTAGTCCAATCTTGTTTCGGCAGCATTGTGGGATGAAGCGGCCCGGACCGACCTTACACGTACTCTTACGTGAGACTAGTTCCACCGACTGACATGCACTAGTTGCATAAGGTGGCTAGCGGGTGTCTGTCTCTCCCACTTTAGTCGGATCGGATTCGATGAAAAGGGTCCTTATGAAGGGTAAATAGCAATTGGCGTATCACGTTGTGGTTTTTGCGTAGGTAAGAAACATTCTTGCTAGAAACCCATAGCAGCCACGTAAAACATGCAAACAACAATTAGAGGACGTCTAACTTGTTTTTGCAGGGTATGATATGTGATGTGATATGGCCAAGAAGAATGTGATGAATGATATGTGATGTATGAGATTGATCATGTTCTTGTAATAGGAATCACGACTTGCATGTCGATGAGTATGACAACCGGCAGGAGCCATAGGAGTTGTCTTTATTTATTGTATGACCTGCGTGTCATTGAATAACGCCATGTAATTACTTTACTTTATTGCTAACCGTTAGCTGTAGTAGTAGAAGTAATAGTTGGCGAGACAACTTCATGAAGACACGATGATGGAGATCATGATGATGGAGATCATGGTGTCATGCCGGTGACGATGATGATCATGGAGCCCCGAAGATGGAGATCAAAAGGAGCAATATGATATTGGCCATATCATGTCACTATTTGATTGCATGTGATGTTTATCATGTTTATACATCTTATTTGCTTAGAACGACGGTAGTAAATAAGATGATCCCTCATTAAAATTTCAAGAAAGTGTTCCCCCTAACTGTGCACCGTTGCGAAAGTTCGTCGTTTCGAAGCGCCACGTGATGATCGGGTGTGATAGATTCTTACGTTCGAATACAACGGGTGTTGACGAGCCTAGCATGTAGAAACATGGCCTCGGAACACATGCAAAACACTTAGGTTGACTTGACGAGCCTAGCATGTACAGACATGGCCTCGGAACACAAGAGATCGAAAGATCGAGCATGAGTCGTATGGTAGATACGATCAACATGAAGATGTTCACCGATGTTGACTAGTCCGTCTCACGTGATGATCGGACATGGCCTAGTTGACTCGGATCATGTAATCACTTAGATGACTAGAGGGATGTCTATCTGAGTGGGAGTTCATAAGATGAACTTAATTATCCTGAACATAGTCAAAAGGTCTTTGCAAATTATGTCGTGGATCGCGCTTTAGTTCTACTATTTAGATATGTTCCTAGAGAAAATTTAGTTGAAAGTTGATAGTAGGAATTATGCGGACTAGGTCCATAAACTGAGGATTGTCCTCATTGCTTCATAGAAGGCTTATGTCCTTAATGCACCGCTTAGTGTGCTGAACCTCGAACGTCGTCTATGGATGTTGCGAACATCTGACATACACATTTTGATAACTACGTGATAGTTCAGTTAAACGGTTTAGAGTTGAGGCACCAAAGACATTTTGAAACGTCGCGAAACATATGAGATGTTTCGAGGGCTGAAATTGGGATTTCAGGCTCGTGCCCACATCAAGAGGTATGAGACCTCCGACGATATTCTTAGCCTGCAAACTAAAGAGAAAAGCTCAATTGTTGAACTTGTGCTCAGATTGTCTGAGTACAACAATCATTTGAATCGAGTGGGAGTTGATCTTCCAGATAAGATAGTGATGTTTCTCTGAAGTCATTACCACCAAGCTGCTAGAGCTTCGTGATGAACTATAATGTATCGGGGACATATATGATGATCCTTGAGATATTCGTGATGTTTGACACCACAAAAGTAGAAATCAAGAAGGAGCATCAATTGTTGATGGTTGGTGAAACCACTAGTTTCAAGAAGGGCAAGGGCAAGAAGGGATACTTCATGAAAGGGCAAATCAGCTGCTGCTCTAGTGAAGAAACCCAAAGTTGAACCCAAACCCGAGACTCAGTGCTTCTGTAATAAGGGGAACAGCCACTGGAGCAGAATTACCCTAGATACTTGGTAGATGAGAAGGCTGGCAAGGTCGGTAGAAGTATATTGGATATACATTATGTTAATGTGTACTTTACTAGTACTCCTAGTAGCACCAGGGTATTAGATACCGGTTCGGTTGATAAGTGTTAGTAACTCGAAATAAAAGCTACGGAATAAACGGAGACTAGCTAAAGGTGAGATGACGATATGTGTTGGAAGTATTTCCAAGGTTGATCAAATATCGTACGCTCCCTCTACCATCAAGATTGGTGTTTGCGTTGAGCATAGACATGATTGGATTATGTCTATCACAATACGGTTATTCTTTTAAGGAGAATAATGGTTACTCTGTTTATTTGAATAATGGAACAATTGTATTCGTGCCCCTAGTTGGGTCATGCTCGACTGATTTGCCCCTATTTTTTCAACAATTGCGGTTTTGCCCAGCTCACTTCACTCGCCTTGTGTTTTTGCCCTTTCGGGGCGGTTCCGACCAATCACAGTTCGCCACGTGGTGACTGCTCACTGGTCGAAACCGCCCCGGAAGGGCAAAAACACAAGGCGAGTGAAGTGAGCTGGGCAAAACCACAATTGTTGAAAAAATAGGGGCAAATCAGTCGAGCGTGACCCAACTAGGGGCACGAATACAAAAATCCCTTGAATAATACCTTCAATGGTCTTGCACCTAAAATGAATGGTTTATTGAATCTCGATCGTAGTGATACACATGTTCATGCCAAAAGATATAAGATAGTAATGATAGTACCACCTACTTGTGGCACTGCCACGTAAGTCATATCGGTATAAAACGCATGAAGAAGCTCCATGTTGATGGATCTTTGGGCTCACTCGTTTTGAAAAGTTTGAGACATGCGAACCATGTCTATTGGTGTATATGCATGAAGAAACTCCATGCAAATGGACCGTTCAGACTCACTTGATTTTGAATCACTTGAGACATGCAAATCATACCACATGGGCAAGATGACTGAAACCTCGTTTTCAGTAAAATGGAACTAGAAAGAAACTTGTTAGAAGTAATACATTTTGATGTGTGCAGTCCAATGAGTGCTGAGGCATGTAGTGGATATCGTTATGTTCTTACTTCACAGAAGATTTGAGTAGATGTTGAGTATATTTACTTGATGAATCACGAGTCTGAATTATTGAAAGTTTCAAGTAATTTCAGGGTGAAGTTGAAAGATTGTCGTGACAAAAGGATAAAAGATCTACGATATGATCATAGAGATGAATATCTGAATTACGAGTTTGGCACAGAATTAAGACATTGTGGAAATTGTTTTACAACTAATACAGCTTAGAACACCATAGTCTGATGGTGTGTCCGAACATCATAACTGCACCCTATTGGATATGATGCATACCATGATGTCTCTTATCGAATTACCACGATAGTTTATGGGTTAGGCATTAGAGACAACCGCATTCGCTTTAAATAGGGCACCATGTAATTCCGATGAGATGACACCGTATGAACTATGGTTTAGAGAAACCTAAGCTGTCATTTCTTAAAAGTTTGGGGCTGCGACGCTTATGTGAAAAAGTTTCAGGCTGATAAGCTCAAACCCAAAGCGGATGAATGCATCTTCATAGGACACCCAAAACAGTTGGGTATACCTCCTGTCTCAGATCCGAAAGCAATAAGGGATTTTTTCTAGAATCGGGTCCTTTCTCGGGGAAAAGTTTCTCTCGAAAGAATTGAGTGGGAGGATGGTGGAGACTTGATGAGGTTATTGAACCGTCTCTTCAACTAGTGTGTGGCAGGGCACAAGAAGTTGTTCCTGTGGCACCTACACCAATTGAAGCGGAAGCTTATGATAGTGATCATGAAACTTCAGATCAAGTCACTACCAAACCTCGTGGGATGACAAGGATGCGTACTACTTCAGAGTGGTACGTGATCCTGTCTTGGAAGTCATGTTGCTAGACAACAATGAATCTACGAGCTATGGAGAAGCGATGGTGGGCCCGAATTTTGATAAATGGCTCGAGGCCATAAAATCCGAGAAAGGATCCATGTATGAATACAAAGTGTAGACTTTGACAGGACAGCTCGATGGTCGTAAGGCTGTTGAGTACAGATGGATTTTAAAAGGAAGACGGACAATGATGGTAGGTATCACCATCAAGAAAGCTCGACTTGTCGTTAAGATGTTTTCCGACAAGTTCAAGGAGTTGACTACGATGAGACTTTCTCACTCGTAGTGATGCTAAGAGTCTTTTGGAATTATATTAGCGATTACTGCATTGTTTATGAAATCTTGCAGATAGGATGTCAAAAACATTGTTTTCTCAACGTTTTTCTTGAGGAAAGGTTGTATGTGATACAAAGGTTTTGTCAATCCTGAAAAGATGCTAATAAGTACGCAAAGCTCCAGCAATCCTTCTAAGGACTGGAGTAAGCATCTCGGAGTTGGAACGTATGCTTTGATGAGATGATCAAAGATTTTGGGTGTATACAAAGTTTATGAGAAACTTGTATTTCCAAAGAAGTGAGTGGGTGCACTATAGAATTTCCGATGAGTATGTGTTGTTAACATGTTGTTGAACGGAAATGATGTAGAATTTCTAGAAAGCATGCAGAGTTATTTGAGAAGTGTTTTTCAATGGAAAGCCTGGATTAAGCTACTTGAACGTTGAGCATCAAGATCTATAAGGATAGATCAAAATGCTTAATGGTACTTTCAAATGAGCACATACCTTGACATGATCTTGAAGGTGTTCAAGATGGATCAGTCAAAGAAGGAGTTCTTGCCTGAGTTGTAAGGTATGAAGTTAAGACTTAAAGCTTGACCATGGCAGAAGAAAGAGAAAGGACGAATGCCGTCCCCTATGCTTTTGTCATAGGCTCTATACGGTATGCCATGCTGAGTACCGCACCTGATGTGTGCCTTGCCACATGTCTGGCAAGAGGGTACAAAGGTGATCCAGGAGTGGGTCACTAGATAGCGGTCAAAATTGTCCTTGGAGTAATAAGGACATGTTTCTCGATTATGGAGGTGATAAAGAGTTAGGCGTAAAGGGTTACATCGATGCAAGCTTTAACACCTATCCGAATGACTCTGAGTAGCAAACCGGATACGTATAGTGGAGCAACCATTTGGAATAGCTCCAAGTGGAGCGTGGAAGCAGCATTTATAATATGACCTAGAGATTTGCGAAGTACATATGGATCTGTATGTTGCAGACCCGTTGACTAAAACCTCTCTCACAAGCAAAACATGATCAAACCCAGAACTCATTGAGTCTTAATCACATGATGATGTGAACTAGTTTAGTGACACTAGTAAACTCTTTGGATGTTGGTCACATGGCGATGTGACCTGTGAGTGTTAATCACATGGCGATGTGAACTAGATTATTGACTCTAGTGCAAGTGGGAGACTGTTGGAAATATGCCCTAGAGGCAATAATAAATTGATTATTATTATATTTCCTTGTTCATGTTAATCGTTTATTATCCATGCTAGAATTGTATTGATAGGAAACACCATGTCACTAGTAAGCCTCTAGTCAACACCATGTCACTAGTAAGCCTCTAGTTGACTAGCTCGTTGATCAATAGATGGTTACGGTTTCCTGACCATGGACATTGGATGTCGTTGATGACGGGATCACATCATTAGGAGAATGATGCGATGGACAAGACCCAATCCTAAGCATAGCACAAGATCATGTAGTTCGCATGCTAAAGCTTTTCTAATGTCAAATATCATTTCCTCAGACCATGAGATTGTGCAACTCCCGAATACTATAGGAATACTTTGGGTGTGCCAAACGTCACAACGTAACTGGGTGGCTATAAAGGAGCACTACAGGTATCTCCGAAAGTGTCTGTTGGGTTGGCACGAATCGAGACTGGGATTTGTCACTCCGTGTGACGGAGAGGTATCTCTGGGCCCACTCGGTAGGACATCATCATAATGTGCACAATGTGACCAAGGAGTTGATCACGGGATGATGTGTTACGGAACGAGTAAAGAGACTTGCCAGTAACGAGATTGAACAAGGTATCGGGATACCGACGATCGAATCTCGGGCAAGTATCGTACCGCTAGACAAAGGGAATTGTATACGGGATTGATCGAATCCTCGACATCGTGGTTCATCCGATGAGATCATCGTGGAACATGTGGGAACCAACATGGGTATCCAGATCCCGCTGTTGGTTATTGACCGGAGAACGTCTCGGTCATGTCTGCATGGTTCCCGAACCCGTAGGGTCTACACACTTAAGGTTCGATGACGCTAGGGTTATAAAGGAAGTTTGAATGTGGTTACCGAATGTTATTCAGAGTCCCGGATGAGATCCCGGACGTCACGAGGAGTTCCGGAGGTAAAGATTTATATATGGGAAGTCCTGTTTTGGTCGCCGGAAAAGTTTCGGGGTTTATCGGTAACGTACCGGGACCACCGGGAGGGTCCCGGGGGTCCACCTAGTGGGGCCACCAGCCCCGGAGGGCAACATGGGCCAAGTGTGGGAGGGGATAAGCCCCAGGTGGGCTGGTGCGCCCCCCACCAAGGCCCAAGGCTCAAGGGAGAGTGGAAGGGGGCAAACCCTAGGCTCAGATGGGCCTAAGGCCCACCTAGTGGTGCGCCCCCCTCTCTCCCCCCTTGGTTGCCTCCCCTAGATTGGATCTAGGCTGGCCACCACCCCTAGGGGTGGAAACCTAGGTGGGGGCGCAGCCCCTCCCCTCCCCCTATATATACTTGAGGTTTGGGCTGCCCAATACACAAGAGTTCCTCTCCTTCTTGGCGCAGCCCTACCCCTCTCTCTCCTCGTCTCTTGCGGTGCTTGGCAAAGCCCTGCTGGAGTACCACGCTCCTCCACCACCACCACGCCATTGTGCTGCTGCTGGATGGAGTCTTCCTCAACCTCTCCCTCTCTCCTTGCTGGATCAAGGCATGGGAGACGTCATCGGGCTGTACGTGTGTTGAACACGGAGGTGCCGTCCTTTCGGCACTAGGATCATCGGTGATTTGGATCACGACGAGTACGACTCCATCAATCCCGTTCTCTTGAACGCTTCCGCATAGCGATCTACAAGGGTATGTAGATGCACTCTCCTTCCCCTCGTTGCCAGTTTCTCCATAGATAGATCTTGGTGACACGTAGGAAAATTTTTAATTTCTGCTACGTTCCCCAACAACTATCGACTCGGTGCTACTGGAAAACACCGGCAGATTCAGCCTAAGAAAACGGGCTAAGTGATCAACAGGTGGTGGTGGTGGTGGGTTGTTGTTGTTCCCCTGGTTCTGATTCTGGACTAGCAACTGCATCAATGTGTTCTGCTGCTGGATCAACTGGGTGAGCTCCGGTGGAAAGGTAAATCCGAGGTCACGTCTCGGAGGCATTTGAGGGTTTAGAAAAGATGAGATGTAAGAATAGAGGGGGTCTACAGAGAAAACACTACCCATATGCACATGAGACAAAATCAAACAATTCACTTCATTCAATCAAACAAGGCATACAATCGATCTAACTATCGCAAAAGTGCTCGGACTACTATATTTACATGGTGGACTACTACTACTTATGAGATGGTCTACTAGAAATATTCTTCGGTTGCAGACTCCATGATATCTGCTCCAGCTTCAACAATATAGTCATCATCTCTATCGTCTGGATCCGAGTCGGTGTCATCGATGATGATGTAGTCTTCCGGACTAATCTCCTTGGGTTCTTCGTCTTCATCTACTAGTGTAGGGCCTCCCATAAATATCCCGATCTTCATCATTAGGTCGGCATTCTTGTCCACCAATACTTCAATTTCCTCTTCATAATCTTCACGTCTAGCCTTGAGTTCTTCCTCCAGTTCCTTGATTCTTGTCCTTGCCTTCTTCAGGTCTATCATGTCGGCGCACATCTGGTTCTCCTGTTGTCGAATGTGCTGGTTTAACTCCTAGATAAAAGCTGCAATTGATCTATCCCTTCTGGTGCTGATCATCTCCCAGTGCTCATCTCGGCGTCCACAAATCTGGTAGATAGTATCCTTGAGATCATTGCGGTAGACTTCTCCAATGCGTCCCATGGCGATGTGAGCTGCCATGCTCTTCCCTAGATTCCAAGTTGGTGCATCAAAAGAAAACTCTATGGGATCAGTGACTGGCATGAACGTCCTTCCTGGAACTTGAACTTGAATCATCCAATGCTCTTCTTCAGGTAATGTGGTGATGTAGGTTCTGAAGCTTGGTACTCCTATGTTCAGGTATCTAGTGACTTCCTTCAAGTGACGTCCAAAAGGTGTATATTCATCCAGTTGTGTGAACTTGTTCCTTGCATCCGCCATCCTAAAAGAGTAGAAAAGATGAGGAGTCAGAACAGAAGAGAGTGAATAGTGATCTAGGTCTTTAGCTTAGTGGTCGTGTCCTACAGTCAGTGTGTGCTCTGATACCATCTCTGTAGCGACCAGACCTCAAACAGTCTAATCTCTGTGCTCCGGTGTCATCCCTGGATCAGTAATGCTGACACCACACAGTACTCGGAGGATTTATAGCAGAGTAGAAATCACACACTTATTACATCGAGTGTCTCAATAGAGAACTTATTACAATAAATATGGCTTAAGGCCATCTAATAACGATAATAGCGGAAGGCTTGGAAGGTAAGTGAGTCCATCAACTCCAACGGCACCACTGAGTATAGAACCACAACCTAAAAACTCCTTAATCGTCATCTGAAAAGTCTGCAACATTAACGTTGCATCCCGAAACGGGTCAGCACATGGAATATGCTGGCAAGGTAACACATAGAGAGTAATGGAATGAAACAGCTATACTATATGCATATTTGGCTGGTGGAAAGCTCTATGGTTACAGTTTTGCGTAAAGCCAATTTTTCCCTACTGCAAAGGAATAAATTTATTTAACTATCATGGTAGTTGTTAAACATTGAGAATGGTTGACAGCATTCTCAATCCCAATTAAGCATCATCATTAACAAAACCCAACAAAATTAATTTAGAGTAACATGTTGAGATTCACATGATAATCCAGGTACTAGATACTCAAGATGTCCATAACCGAGGACACGGCTAACCATGATTAGTTTAATACACTCTGCAGAGGTTTGCGCATGTTTCCCCACAAGACTCGATCGCCTCCGTTTGGTCTCTCGCACTACACGGTGTTTGAGAAGACGGATGACCGAGACATAGTCTTTCAGAAGCGCTAGCACCTTACGATCGGGTAGACCGTACCACCTACATCCCCTACATCTGCTAGTCTACCACTTTAAGAGTTTGCACGACTTAGTCAACTATGCTAGAGCCCATAATAGCTTGTGGCTGCACACGGAAGTTTCTAGCATGAATAATCTCATGATCCCTTTGAGCCTGGGTGGCGGTCCAAAAGAAAACAGGCAAGTCCTGGATTACCCAGGTGCCTCAGTCCACCCAGATGTGTGTTTATGTTGCCACCTTAGATAAACCATTAATTAACAATACTCACATCTGTCATGGATATCACTCACCCAATCCACGTCTACTAGCATAGCATGGCAATAAGCAAACGTAGAAGTAACTCCCAAAGGTTTGATAGTAAACAGGTAATAGGTACTACCTCAACTACTTCCCATCCCACAATTTAATTAGATCCTAATCATGCAATGTTTGAGGATTGATCTAATGCAATAAAACTGGGTAGTAGAAAAGGTATGATCAAAGTGTTACTTGCATTGCTGATGATCCGCGAAACCTAGAGATTCGAAGTAACAGGCGACGCACTCCGGGTATTCTATCGCAGACAAACAAACAAGCATACAATAAATACTCGTCTAATGCACGGGTAAAAGTCAAATAAGAGATCTAACCAGAAGGTTCAACTTAAGAACTCCGGTTTGCAAAAAGAATCAAATCGAATGAAGCAACGAAAGTCAAACGGCGAAAGAAAACAACTTCGTTCTACTAATCTGGATCTAAGGCAATTTTTACAGTAGCAAAAACTTGTTTAAGTTGGTTAAATGGATAGAGGGTTTCGAGACGAAACTCCAGGTGCTTGAATCGCCTGATTCCGATAAACGAGCGAAAAGTTATACGAAAACGAAAATCGGATCGGGAATCGCGATCAGAAAAATCGCGGGTTAAATCCGAGAAAAAGAAAAAAACGACGAACGTTCGTTAGAACGAACGAACGCTCGCTAATTAAATAAATCGGAAAAACCGATCTATTTAAAAAAACGAAACTAAAAACCGACGAAAAACCGACGGAAAAACCGAATGGTTTTTTTGAAAAAATAAAATAAAAAAACGGCACGGATTTCGAGGCGACCTCGGGCGGCGTGCGGCGGCGGCGTGGGGTTCGAGGGTGGCGGCTTAGGGTTTCGGCTGGGCCTCCTCCCCCGGCTTAGAAAGCCTAGTCGGGCCAGAGTCCGGGTCGGACACGGCCCGTTAGGTCGGTTCAAATTTTTTTAAATAATTACGTGCGGAAGAAAAATAAAAAGAAATACTAAACGGGCTCCAAAAATCCCGAAATAAATTTTCCCGGGCTTCTAAAATCAAGACGCACAAGGTGAACATTTATTTGGGGCCTAAATGCAGTTTTGAAAAAACGCACATTTTTCCTAATTTCAAATAAAATAACGAAAAACTCCGAAATAAAATCTGATTTGATTTTATTATGAAATCCTCAATATTTCTTTATTTTGGGAAAGTCATTTTATTCCCTCTCTCATATTTTTGTAATAAAAATAATTGATGATAAAATAAATAAAATCAAATGATCCTATTTTCAAAATTTGAGAAAACTCAAATATGAAAAATACGAAATCCCCAACTCTCTCCGTGGGTCCTTGGGTTGCGTAGAATTTCTAGGATCAAAACCAAAAGCAAATAAAATATGATATGCATTCAAGATCTAATGTATAACATTCCAAATTGAAAATTTGGGATGTTACATGTGGCTTCAACATTCACATTTCCGTCCAGTGTGGTACATTGCAGAGAAAGTGACACCTAGGCTCCTCCATTTGAGCTGCAAATTATCCAAGACATTCTCCTTAGTAGATGATCATCCTCAGCCAAAACTCACGCCCATTGAACATGTGCATTTCTCGTACCACTAATCAAACACTTGGGGTGCTAATTCATCTTTGAGCATAGTACGGTCTCCTCGTGAGATTCCTCTATTGTAATTTTCTTCCTAGCACCTACCTGGGGAGTGCCCAACCCACTAGACATGCCTAGGATTCCCAGAATGCATGGCAACGCAACGGTCACGCGGTGACCACGCGGCGGGCATGCGAGTCTACGCGCTTTGGAGTTGGGCCCTGGGCCACCGTCCAAACCTCAACGTATCACCACCAAACCATGTATTTATGCTTAAATAGATACTTATGTACCTAGAAATGATTTTTGGAAAAAATAAATAGCAAACTATGAGGCAACTACAGTTCAAATTTGACCCGCTTCCTGCTGAATCGGTGGGAATTTGTCTTTTTCACCAGAGATGGATCAAAGTTTTGACACCCAACCATTTTTTCAATTGTGCATTAAATATGGCCTAGTATTTTAGAAAATTTATTTGGTCCAATTTTGCAACAAATATATGGTAGGTCCTTCACAAAAAAAACTCATTTCAGGCACTCGAAAAATGGAAAATGAACTTTCCGTGCGAAGAAAATGAAAACTCCCTTAGGAAACATTGTTTGGAATTCCAAGATGCACCCGTGTGCACAATATGAGATTATTTGAACAAACTATGCCATGAATGTGGCCATAAGATTGATCATTTGGCTTGAAAGCCATGAATCTTCACGCGCGATAGCTCATTTCTGAGAACACTTTTTTAAAATAATTGTCGTATTACAAGTTTATTATTTTTCCTGGAAACTTGGTCACATATAATGACACAATGCGAAGGTTTCCCAATTTTTTGATTTTTTTAAATTTTTTATGTCCGTTACAAAATGCAGTCAAAATGGCGGGCTTGGCTGTTCCTAGCTAGTGGTTAAATCTTGCAAAACTTTTCATGTTTCTCTAATTAAATAGATACTTTTGTACCTAGAAAAGATTTTTGGAAAAAATATAGGGCAAACTATGAGGCAGCCGCAGTTCAAATTTGACCTACTTCCAACTGAATCGGCGGAAATTTGTCTTTTGCACCAGAGGAGGATCAAAACTTTTGACACCCAACCATTTGGTCAATTGTGCATTAAATATGGCCAAGTATTTTAGAAAATTGATTTGGTCCAATTTCGCAACAAATATATGGTAGGTCCTTCACAAAAAAACCTCATTTCGGGCACTCGAAAAATCGAAAATGAATTTTCCGTGTGAAGAAAATGAAAACTCCCTTAGGCAACATTATTTGGAATTCCAAGATGCACCCTTGTGCACAATATGAGATCATTTGAACAAACTATGCCATGAATGTGGCCATAAGATTAATCATTTGGCTTGAAAGCCATGAATCTTCACGCGTGATAGCTCATTTCTAAGAACACGTTTTTAAAATAAATTACCGTATTACAAGTTTATTATTTTTCCTGGAAACTTGGTCACATATAATGACACAATGCGAAGGTTTCCCAAATTTTTGATTTTTTTTGAATTTTTTATGCCCGTTTCAAAATGCGGTCAAAACGGCGGGCTTAACCGTTCCTAGCTAGTGGTTGAATCTTGCAAAACTTTTCATGTTTCTCTGATTAAATACATACTTATGTACCTAGACATGATTTTTGGAAATAATATAGAGCAAACTATGAGGCGGCCGCAGTTCAAATTTGACCCGCTTCTAGCTGAATCGGCGGAAATTTGTCTTTTTCACCAGAGGTGGATCAAAACTTTTGACACCCAACCATTTGGTCAATTATGCATTAAATATGGCCTAGTATTTTAGAAAATTGATTTGGTCCAATTTTGCAACAAATATATGGTAGGTCCTTCACAAAAAAACTCATTTCGGGCACTCAAAAAATGAGAAAATGATCTTTTTTGCCAAAAAAACTCATTTCTCATGGCACCTTTTTAATGATATTTATCTCATTCCATGTTTATTATTTTTCCTGGAAACTTGTCCACATTTGGTGACAAAGTGAGAATGTTTTACATTTTCTTTTTGGATTTCTCGGGTCATAAAATAGCTGACATGATTTTAACATGATATTTTTAATCAACTACGACCAATTTAGATGGTCATAACCTCGTACAACATTCTTGTTGGTCCGTGGACGTCTCACGCGGATCTTGAATCACACACCGTCGGATGCTCGCGGATCCAATGGTAGTCCTTGACCCTTTCACACCAACCCCGAAACCCTAGCTATGTCCTCATGGTCATTTTCCATCCACCCCCCCCCCCCCCCGCCGCCTCCTTTCTTTCCCTCTCCTCCTCTCCCCTTCTAGATCCGGTGGAGCTCCTCTCCATCGCGCCCTTCCTCACCGCATCGCCACCCCCTCCCCTTCCTCTGGCGACGCTGGACCCTCCCCACCCCCTCCCCTTCCTTCTCCACACAAACCAATCATCCTCTCCGCCCTCATTCAATCGATCCCGACGGCGGCAATGGATCTCTTCGGTAGGGCCGGCGGCGGCGCGATGCTGTCGTAGATGTACCAGAGCGTGGGGCCACTGCAGGGCAAGGGAGAAGCAAAGCAGGGCAGGGGAGCCGCTGCGGCCCAACACCGGTGGCCTTCCCCCGCTCTCGTGTCGCGCAGCCCCTCTCCGACTGCTTCCTCATCCACGACGTCGAGCTGGGAGGTAGCCTCCTTCTCCACGGTCACGCGCTCGCGCCCGTAGAGGAGCCACCCTGCTTCTTCTCCACGCGGCGCTGGTGGTGGGGTTTGGCCAGCAACGCCAAGATCTGCTGCGGTGCGACGCCGACACGGTCCGCCACGACCGCATGCAGCTTCCGCACGCCCAGCAACCAGCATTGACGCCTCCAGCACCGTCGCAACCATCATCGGCAAGCCGGAGGTCATACGCTCCTTACCCCATCTCCCCCCTTTCCTCAATATCCCGTCTTGCGTAGGCGTTCGTATCTCCTTATCGATCCATATAGGCATGGACATCCCCTGGATTCCATCTGTCTCTTAGGTCTGGCCCTTCAATCTGTTAGGGTTTTGGGGGATCGATTCGACGCTGGGGGTTTGTTCCCCTTCCTTTGGGCGTCTATTCATATTTGCTTTGCCCGGGAAAATCTTTGTCCCGCGACTGCTGAAATTGCGGATACGGGGTTTTGATCTGTAGGTTTGTATGACATTTTCATGCATGGAGCAAGTTTGACGTTGTGATCTGGGATTATGTCCAGTTTAGGAATGTGCTTCTTATGGTCATCTGTTTGTTTTCTTGAACCAAATAAACTTTGTAGTTCATGTTGTTTATCAATTAGCATGCACGTGAAAATTTAAAGCTTGGACTAAACCAGAATGGAACCAAGGTTCAGATTGTTGATGTTTGGTGGTCAAGTCGCTGTCTTCTCGTTTTGGATATGTTCTTCAAGGTTAGCAAGGGTGTTTGATGTGCTGTTACTTGCTGTGATATGAATATGCTAAAACTTGAAATGCATGTTACATGGTAAAGAGGTGAAATAGAACCAACCTATCTTGATGGTCGGCGTTGCTTGATACGGGGTTTTAATCTGGACGGTGTTGTGTTTAAGACTGTTAGTGCATGGTCTGTGTAGTTGTAGGATGGAGCTATTTGATGTCAGAACATTTCATTTACGAGGTCAAATTCACACTCTGTGTATGCTGACCAGTTTGTTTCTTAATGTTCATCATTTATATTCTATCCAAGCTGCTTTGGCCAATGGTGGTGTTACTCAAGTCTGCATCATCTGGATCTGGCCGTCTCTCTCTCTCTCTCTCTCTCTCTCTCTCTCTCGGTTTCTTTGTCTCAATCTCGTACAGGAGGTGGAGCTAGCCCTGCACGGATCTGCTGTCCCTGCACACACCATCAAGGTATCCCCTCCATACTGTCGCTCATCTCGGTCATTTTTCGTTCGTTTCCTAGATCTCGCAAGCGATGTACTGACGGCGTTTGATTGACTGATTGTTGTGGGTGAACTTGGTGGTACTGTGCATGTAGATCATGATGTACCAGCTCTGCAAGGGCGTTGCTTTCTGCCACGGACGCAGTGTCTGGCACCATGACCTCGAGACACAAAACCTGCTCATGGGTGGATGGGCTGGTATCCTATGGTGCCTCCCCCACGCCCGAGGTCCTCCGCTCCGCCAGATCCGGCCTCCTCCTCGGTCCTGCCTGACGCGCTCGACCGGGGCTACCCCACGCCCAAGTAGGAGTGGTGTTGCACTGAAACAGTAAGTGCAAATCTCCACCTTTGCATGCTTAGTTAACTTCTGAAAAGATATGGCAGTAGTACTTGTATCTCTGCATGTTTGAGCACTCGAGGAGTACTTCAAAATGGAGTAGCTTAATTCACTGAATTTGGTTGTAGTACTAGTTGATTCACTGAAAAGATTTAGGAATGAGTTGAAAATGTGATGATTTTGCTCACTTTCTTAATGTGATGCTGCTGTTGTACACCATAAATTACTAAACATTTTTTAACACTCCAAAATGTAGTATTTTCTACTAGCATATTAGTGTTAGTAGTATTTGCTACTTGAGTATTTAGAGATTCAGTTTCCTACTCCAAATTTGTTGCTGGAGTATTTGCATCTTCCTACTATCAGCATTGATGCTTTCTTCGAATTTATGAGAAAGATGTTCTGTTTTTGCTTCATGTTCCATGTGTAGATGGATTATTTGTACTGCATGAGTAGATGGATTAGCTGTAGATGGAGTAGATGGATGTTTACTCCTACAACCTGTATCAAATAAACTACTCCATGTCAAATAAACTACTCCATCTCAAATAAACGTTGCTAGGTGAATCTTTTCCATTAATTAAATTTTTACTACTTGGAGTAGCCTACTTGGAGTACTTTTCATGGAGCTGCTTGCAGTAATTTCGTATTTGCAGTCAAATTAGCTTGGAGCAGTAGCATTGCTTGCTCTGCTCTGCTATTCTCTTCTCTTCTTTTAATTAAAATTAACTAAACATTTTCCTTTAACAAGATTTGCTAAAACTTTCCGAGTTAATTAAAATTAACTGAAACTGTTCCATTAATGCTTGCATAAACTTTTTTAAAGATGAATTGGAGTACTCCTTTAATGAAGGTTTTCTGTAGTTGATACGTCTCCAATGTATCTATAATTTTTTATTGCTCCATGCTATATTATCTACTGTTTTGTACAATATTGGGCTTTATTTTCCACTTTTATATTATTTTTGGGACTAACCTGTTAACCGGAGGCCCAGCCCAGAATTGCTGTTTTTTTGCATATTTCAGTGTTTTGAAAAAATGGAATATCAAACGGAGTCCAAATGGAATAAACCTTTCTGGAACGTGATTTTCTTCCCGAATATGACCCAGGAGACTTGGACCCTACACCAAGGAAGCTTCGAGGTGGGCACGAGGTAGGGGGCGCGCCCTATACCCCCAGGCACGCCCCCACCCTTGTGGGCCCACCGAAGCTCCACCGACGTACTTCTTCCTCCTATATATACCTACGTACCCCAAACGAACAGGGATGGAGCCAAAAACCTAATTCCACCGCCGCAACTTTCTGTATCCATGAGATCCCATCTTGGGGCCTATTCCGGAGCTCCGCCGGAGAAGGCCGTCATCACGGAGGGCTTCTACATCATCATAGCCTCTCTGATGAAGTGTGAGTAGTTTACCTCAGACCTTCGAGTCCATAGTTATTAGCTAGATGGATTCTTCTCTCTTTTTGGATCTCAATACAAAGTTCTCCCCCTCTCTCATGGAGATCTATTCGATGCAATCTTCTTATTTTTGCGGTGTGTTTGTTGAGACCGATGAATTGTGGGTTTATGATCAAGTCTATCTATGAATAATAATTGAATCTTCTCTAAATTCTTTTATGTATGATTGGTTATCTTTGCAAGTCTCTTTGAATTATCCGTTTGGTTTGGCCAACTAGATTGGTAGTTCTTGCCATGGGAGAAGTGCTTAACTTTGGGTTCGATCTTGCGGTGTCCTTTCCCAGTGACAGAAGGGGCAGCAAGGAACGTATTGTATCATTGCCATCGAGGATAACAAGATGGGGTTTATTTCATATTGCATGAATTTATCTCTCTAGATCATGTCATCTTGCTTAAAGCGTTACTCTGTTTTTAACTAAATACTCTAGATGCATGCTGGATAGCGTTCGATGAGTGGAGTAATAGTAGTAGATGCGGAATCGTTTCGGTCTACTTGTCACGGACGTGATGCCTATATACATGATCATGCCTAGATATTCTCATAACTATGCTGAATTCTGTCAATTGCTCAACAGTAATTTGTTCACCCACCGTAGAATACTTATGCTCTTGAGAGAAGCCACTTGTGAAACCTATGGCCCCCGGGTCTATTCTCATCATATCAATCTCCATCACTTTAATCTTGCTTTGCTTTTTTACTTTGCCTTTTACTTTTCACTTTGCATCTCTATACCAAAAATATTATATCTATCAGATCTCACTCTTGTAAGTGACCGTGAAGGGATTGACAAGCCCTAATCGTGTTGGTTGCGAGTAGCTATCATTTTGTGCAGGTACGAGGGACTTGAGCGTGGCCTCCTACTAGATTGATACCTTGGTTCTAAAAAACTGAGGGAAATACTTACGCTACTCTACTGCATCATCCTTTCCTCTTCGGGGAAATCCAACACAAGCTCAAGAGGTAGCAAGAAGAATTTCTGGCGCCGTTGCCGGGGAGTCTACGCAAAAAGTCAACATACCAAGTACCCATCACAATCCCTATCTCTCGCATTACATTAGTTGCCCTTTGCCTCTCGATTTCCTCTCCCCCACTTCACCCTTGCTATTTTATTCGCCATCTCTTTCCAATTCTCCTTCTCCTCCTCCTTTATCTGTTTGCCTTTTTCTCTCTTGCCTTTTGTTTGCTTGTGTGTTGGATTGCTTGTTTGTCGCGATGGCTCAAGATACTACCAAATTGTGTGACTTCACCAATACCAATAATAATGATTTCCTTAGCACTCCGATTGCTCCTCTTGCCAATACTGAATCTTGTGAAATCAATACTGCTTTGTTGAATCTTGTTATGAAAGATCAATTCGCCGGCCTTCCTAGTGAAGATGCCACTACTCATCTGAATAGCTTCGTTGATTTATGTGATATGCAAAAGAAAAAAGATGTCGATAATGTTGTCGTTAAATTGAAGCTATTTCCTTTTTCGCTTAGAGATCGTGCTAAAGCTTGGTTTTCGTCTTTGCCTAAAAATAGTATTGATTCATGGAACAAGTGCAAAGATGCTTTTATCTCTAAGTATTTCCCTCCCGCTAAGATCATCTCTCTTAGAAACGATATTATGAACTTTAAACAACTTGATCATGAACATGTTGCACAAGCTTGGGAGAGAATGAAATTAATGATACGTAATTGCCCTACTCATGGTTTGAATTTGTGGATGATTATACAAAAAATTTATGCCGGATTGAATTTTGCTTCTAGAAATCTTTTAGATTCGGCCGCGGAGATGCTACTAAACTCCTAGATAATATTATGGTTAATTATTCTCAATGGCATATTGAAAGATCTTCTAATAAAAAAGTGCATGCGATAGAAGAAATCAATGTGTTTAGTGGAAAGACAGATGAACTTATGAAATTATTTGCTACTAAAAGTGTTTCTTCTGATCCTAATGATATGCCTTTGTCTACTTTGATTGATAATAACAATGAATCTATGGATGTGAATTTTGTTGGTAGGAATATTTTTGGTAACAACGCGTATAGAGGGAATTTTAATCCTAGGCCATATCCTAGTAATCCTTCTAATAATTATGGGAATTTCTACAACAACTCTTATGGAAATTATAATAAGATGCCCTCTAAATTTGAGAATAGTGTTAAAGAGTTTATGAATTCACAAAAGAATTTTAATGCTTTGCTTGAAGAGAAATTGCTTAAAGTTGATGATTTGGCTAGGAACATTGATAGAATTTCTCTTGAGATTGATTCTTTAAAGCTTAGATCTATTCCTCCTAAGCATGATATCAATGAGTCTCTCAAAGCCATGAGAATTTCCATTGATGAGTGCAAGGAAAGAACCGCTAGGATGCGTGCTTCCAAAGATGCCTTTATTAAAGCGTGTTCTTCCAATTCCTATGAAAATCAAGATGAAGATCTAAAAGTTATTGATGTGTCTCCTATTAAATCTTTGTTTTGCAATATGAATCTTGATGAAACTGAATATGATCTTCCTTTACCTAGAAGGCGTTCTAAAAATTCGGAGTATTTAGATCTTTATGATGAAATTGATGAAAGTGGGATTGAAAGAAATAAAAATCTAGATGTTGCTAAACCCACTATATTGGATTTCAAGGAATTTAATTATGAAAGTTGCTCTTTAATTTATTGTATTTCCTTGTTGCAATCCGTGCTAAATTCTCCACATGCTTATAGTCAAAAGAAAGCCTTCACCGAACATATTGTTGATGCCTTGATGCAATCTTATGAAGAAAAACTTGAGTTGAAAGTTTCTATCCCTAGAAAACTCTATGATGAGTGGGAACCAACTATTAAAATTAAAATTAAAGATCATGAGTTTTATGCTTTGTGCGATTTGGGTGCTAGTGTCTCCACTATCCCCAAAACTTTGTGTGATTTGCTAGATTTCCGCGATTTTGTTGATCGCTCTCTAAACTTGCATCTTGCGGATTCTACTATTAAGAAACCTATGGGAAGGATTAATGATGTTCTTATTGTTTCAAATAGGAATTATGTGCCCGTATATTTCATTGTTCTTGATATAGTTTGCAATCCTTCTTGCCCTATTATTCTTGGTAGACCTTTCCTTAGAACGGTTGGTGCGGTTATTGATATGAAGGAATGGAATATTAGATTTCAATTTCCATTAAAAAAGGGCATGGAACACTTTACAAGAAAGAAAATAAAATTGCCATATGAAACTATCATTAGAGCCACTTATGGATTGCCTACCAAAGATGGCAATACCTAGATCTATCCTCGCTTTTATGCCTAGCTAGGGGCGTTAAACGATAGCGCTTGTTGGGAGGAAACCCAATTTTATTTTTATTCCTTGCTTTTTGCTCCTGTTTAGTAATAAATAATTTATTTAGCCTCTGTTTTGGTTGTGTTTTTTGTGTTTAATTAGTGTTTTTTCCAAGTAGAACCGTTGGGAAGACTTGGGGAAAGTCTTGTTGAACTTTCTGTAAAAAAAGAAACTTTAGCGCTCACGATAACTGCTGTCATTTTTATTTGGAGAGTTCTATTTAGTTAATTATTTTTTCAGATGATTAATAGATAAATTCCTCACTTCCAGCAATTTATTTTAGAATTTTTGAGGTTACAGATCTTGCGCTAGCTACAGATTACTACAGACTGTTCTGTTTTTGACAGATTCTGTTTTTTGTGTGTTGTTTGCTTATTTTGATGAATCTATGGCTAGTAAAATAGTTTATAATCCATAGAGAAGTTGGAATACAGTAGGTTGAACACCAATATAAATAAAGAATGAGTTCATTACGGTACCTTGAAGTGGTCTTTTGTTTTCTTTCTCTAACGCAGCTCACGAGATTTCTATTGAGTTTTGTGTTGTGAAGTTTTCAAGTTTTGGGTGAATTATTTTGATGGATTATGGAACAAGGATTGGAAGAGCCTAAGCTTGGTGATTCCCATGTAACTCCCAAGATAATCCAAGGACACCAAAAAGTCAAAGCTTGGGGATGCCCCGGAAGGCATCCCCTCTTTCGTCCACTTCCATCGGTAATTTACTTGGATCTATATTTTTATTCACCAACATGATATGTGTTTTGCTTGGAGCGTCTTGTATTATTTGTGTCTTTGTGTTTTAGTGTGCCACAATCATCCTTGCTGTACACACCTTTTGAGAGAGCCATACATGAATTAAAATTTGATAGAATACTCTATGTGCTTCACTTATATCTTTTGAGCTATGTAGTTTTGCTCTATGTGCTTCACTTATATCTTTTGAGCATTATAATTTTTCTCTATGTGCTTCACTTATATCTTTTGAGCTATGTAGTTTTGTTCTATGTGCTTCACTTATATCTTTTGAGCGTTATAATTTTGCTCTATGTGCTTCACTTAGATCTTTTAAGAGCACGGTGGTGGATTTGTTTTAAAGAAACTATTGATATCTCATGCTTCACTTAAATTATGTTGAGAGTCTCTTAATAGCATGGTAATTTGCTTAATAATAATATGCTTGGTATTCAAGATTTGTGAAACTTTCTTTTGAGTCCATTGAATACTAAGAAAATATTGAAGCATGATAATTGTTTTGAGATATGGAGGTGTTAATATTAGAGTGATGCTAGTTGAGTAGTTGTGAATTTAAAGAATACTTGTGTTAAAGTTTGTGATTCCCGTAGCATGCACGTATGATGCACCGTTATGTTATGAAGTTCAAGCATGATTTATTTATTGATTGTCTTCCTTATGAGTGGCGGTCGGGGACGAGCGATGGTCTTTTCCTACCAATCTATCCCCCTAGGAGCATGCGCGTAATACTTTGCTTTGATAACTTCTAGATTTTTGCAATAAGTATATGAGTTCTTTATGACTAATGTTGAGTCCATGGATTATATACACTTTTCGCCGGTATCATACACCTACCATATACCTTCCTCAAAACAGCCACCATACCTATCTATCATGGCATTTCCATAGCCATTCCGATATATATTGCCATGCAACTTTCCACCGTTCTGTTTATTATGGCACGCTCCATCATTGTCATATTGCTAGCATGATCATGTAGTTGACATCGTATTTGTGGCAAATCCACCGTTCATAATTCTTTCATACATGTCACTCTTGATTCATTGCATATCCCGGTACACCGCCGGGGGCATTCATATAGAGTCATGTTTTGTTCTAAGTATCGAGTTGTTGAGTTGTAAGAAAAATAAAAGCGTGATGATCATCATTTTTAGAGCATTTTCCCAAGTGAGGAAATAATGATGGAGACTATGATTCCCCCATAAGTCGGGATGAGACTCCGGACGTAAAATAAAAATTAAAAAAAGAGGCCATAAAAAAGAGAAAAGGCCCAAATAAAAAAATGAGAGCAAAAGAGAGAAGGGACAATGTTACTATCCTTTTACCACACTTGTGCTTCAAAGTAGCACCATGATCTTCATGAGAGAGAGTCTCTCGTTATGTCACTTTCATATACTAGTGGGAATTTTACATTATAGAACTTGGCTTGTATATTCCAATGATGGGCTTCCTCAAAATGCCCTAGGTCTTCGTGAGCAAGCAAGTTGGATGCACACCCACTTAGTTTCTTTTGATGAGCTTTCATATACTTATAGCTCTAGTGCATCCGTTGCATGGCAATCCCTACTCACTCACATTGATATCTATTGATGGGCATCTCCATATCCCGTTGATACGCCTAGTTGATGTGAGACTATCTTCCCCTCCTTTTGTCTTCTCCAGAACCACCATTCTATTCCACATATAGTGCTATATCCATGGCTCACGCTCATGTATTGCGTGAAGATTGAAAAAGTTTTGAAAAAGTTAGAGTATGAAACAATTGCTTGGCTTGTCATCGGGGTTGTGCATGATTTAAATACTTTGTGTGGTGAAGATAGAGCATAGCCAGACTATATGATTTTGTAGACATAATTGCTTTGTTAGTATGCTTGAAGTATTATTATTTTTATGTCAATATAAACTTTTGTCTTGAATCTTTCGAATCTGAATATTCATATCACAATTAAGAAGATTTGCATTGAAATTATGCCAAGTAGCACTCCGCATCAAAAATTCTCTTTTTATCATTTACCTACTCGAGGACGAGCAGGAATTAAGCTTGGGGATGCCTGATACGTCTCCAATGTATCTATAATTTTTGATTGCTCCATGCTATATTATCTACTGTTTTGGACTATGTTGGGCTTTATTTTCCACTTTTATATTATTTTTGGGACTAACCTATAAACCGGAGGCCCAGCCCAGAATTGCTATTTTTTTTGCCTATTTCAGTGTTTTGAAGAAACGGAATATCAAACGGAGTCCAAACGGAATAAACCTTTCTAGAACATGATTTTCTTCCCGAATATGACCCAAGAGACTTGGACCCTACGCCAAGGAAGCTTCGAGGTGGGCACAAGGTAGGGGGCGCGCCCTATACGCCCAGGCGCGCCCCCACCCTCCTGGGCCCACCGAAGCTCCACCGACGTACTTCTTCCTCCTATATATACCTACGTACCCCAAAACAAACAGGGACGGAGCCAAAAACCTTATTCCACCGTTACAACTTTCTGTATCCACAAGATCCCATCTTGGGGCCTGTTCCGGAGCTCCGCCGGAGAGGGCCGTCATCACGGAGGGCTTCTACATCATCATAGCCTCCCCGATGAAGTGTGAGTAGTTTACCTCAGACCTTCGGGTCCATAGTTATTAGCTAGATGGCTTCTTCTCTCTTTTTGGATCTCAATACAAAGTTCTCCCCCTCTCTCGTGGAGATCTATTCGATGTAATCTTCTTCTTTTTGCGGTGTGTTTGTTGAGACCGATGAATTGTGGGTTTATGATCAAGTCTATCTATGAATAATATTTGAATCTTCTCTTAATTCTTTTATGTATGATTGGTTATCTTTGCAAGTCTCTTCGAATTATCCGTTTGGTTTGGCCAACTAGATTGGTAGTTCTTGCCATGGGAGAAGTGCTTAGCTTTGGGTTTGATCTTGCGGTGTCCTTTCCCAGTGACAGAAGGGGCAGCAAGGCACGTATTGTATCGTTGCCATCGAGGATAACAAGATGGGGTTTATTTCATATTGCATGAATTTATCTCTCTACATCATGTCATCTTGCTTAAAGCGTTACTCTGTTTTTAACTTAATACTCTAGATGCATGCTGGATAGCGGTCGATGAGTGGAGTAATAGTAATAGATGCAGAATTGTTTCGGTCTACTTGTCACGGACGTGATGCCTATATACATGATCATGCCTAGATATTCTCATAACTATGCTCAATTCTGTCAATTGCTCAACAGTAATTTGTTGACCCACCATAGAATACGTATGCTCTTGAGAGAAGCCACCAGTGAAACCTATGGCCCCCGGGTCTATTCTCATCATATCAATATCCATCACTTTAATCTTGCTTTGCTTTTTTACTTTGCCTTTTACTTTTCACTTTGCATCTCTATACCAAAAATACCAAAAATATTATATCTATCAGATCTCACTCTCGTAAGTGACCATGAAGGGATTGACAACCCCTAATCGCGTTGGTTGCGAGTAGCTATCGTTTTGTGCAGGTACGAGGGACTTGAGCGTGGCCTCCTACTGGATTGATACCTTGGTTCTCAAAAACTGAGGGAAATACTTACACTACTCTGCTGCATCATCCTTTCCTCTTCGGGGAAATCCAACGCAAACTCAAGAGGTAGCAGTAGTCTATTGCTTGCATCAGTACTCTGGACAGCAGTAGTATATCACTTGCTGCTGCTGTTAAGCTTGCATCAGTGCTGGTTGCAGTAGTTTAGTGTAGGACAATAGTAATATAGGAGTTGTTGTTGCTGTTAAGTTTTTCTTTCTCTTCTCTCTTCTCTTCTCTTTGTCTGCTGGAGTAAACTTTTCCAGTATACTCCTAGGAGTAAACTTTCTCTACTGGAGTAGGAATTGCTCTCTGGAGTAGCAGTATTGATTTGTTTAACAGCAGCAACAACAGCAGTGCATATCAATTTATCATGCTGACAACAGTAGTGCACAACCAATTTGGAACTGATGCATATCAATACAGTAGTGCACAAAGTTCATCAAACATCATGCAAGTTCGATGCATATCAATTTATCATGCTGACAACAGAAGTATGTGGACCTATCATCGTGATTTCGTATTTCAGTTTGTGGTAATCTAATGATGTTTGATGTCTACTGGTTGCTGTATATGGGCAAGATGAATTGAATCTTGTTGTTTTCTTTTTGATGTACACACGTACAGATGGTTGATACTCACGAACAGCAAGCAACCATACTAGTTACAACCTAGGTGTTCCAGAGATTGTTGTATTATTTATGTTCTTTTTACTCCCAGAATTATTGTGCGCTCATACTGTCATCACATTGCTTGTTTTTCTTGCTGCATACATGTATCTCAAGCATTGTACTTCTGTGTTTTCTTAGGCGGATAACTACTAAGTGATTACAATTAATGTGTACTTGTGAATTCTAAGCTTATATTGGTGTCTCGTGATCACTTGAATCTAAGCTTATCATGTTCTAGTTATTATTTGCTTCTGCTGCTTCTATATACACATGTATGTATGTTTAGTTATTCACATGTATGTATGTTTAGTTATTCGACATGCTTCTGAAATTGACTGTGGTTTTAGACCGAAACACTGCTTGTTCAAAGAGTGTCCATGTTGTGTGATATATGATGGTGCTCTGTTGTGCATCTCTCTTTTCTTGTGTGCTGCATCATTGTAGAAATGCTTGATAGAGTAAATGATTTCAGTTCTAGTTCTGGATGTGTCCAATACAAACATTTCTATTAACTGTCAAGTTGCTTCTAAAATGTCTCATTAAGTTCACTTCAGATGGTTATTTCTAGATTTAGTACCAATTTATTGTTGACCTGGCCTGTGGTATGTACCTTGCTCTATACCAATTTATTGCATTATTCTGTTATTTACTATTAAATATGCTATCAGATTTACTTTTATTTTGCTCCTAAACATTTTGTTCTATAACGTGCAGATGCTGGCCTTTCATGTTTCTTTGCGAGTATCAGGACAAAGAAGTCGGAGGAAGCATAGTTCTAGCTCATTCTGACAGTAGTATGATGTAGCAGAACTTGGCTCATGTGATTGTACACTTGTAGAGCTTGTCATCTAATTGTATACTTGCAGAGCTTGCAATCTGATTGTAATCTTGATGCTGATCACATTTGTACGTGTGTTCTATGATGTAGCACTTTGATGGTTGATAATATTTGAAGTATTTCGTGTATTTTCTGTGTGCCAATTTCAATACTAGCTATTTATTTATTTATGTTAAACTAGCACATATGCCCGTGCGCTGCAACGGAAAAAATTGATATTTTTGTGCAAGCATAACATCCCACAACATCGGATTCACTGTGAAGAACATGCTGCAACACAACATCTTTGTACAAAATGAACATAAAAAAATACATTGCAATTTAGTTGTGTTCATATTTTCTTTGTCGGGCATAATCTCCAACTGATTTCATTTAAGTACAATTTCTAATGGCATTTAAGTATAATCATTTCATTAATTATCATGATGTCCTCATTTATTCTAGTCGGGAATCAGATCCTTCCTTTTCTAATTTAGTAGCCTCGACACATTGAAGCCTACATATCTTTCTTTTAATTATCTTACCTTTTTACCTCAAATCTTTCATGTAAACTTTATTAAGATCACAATCTTTCTTTTAGTTATTCCACCATTTACCCATAATCCTTTCTTGAATTAGCCACATCCATTTAAATATTCTATTCAAGCCCACAATCCTTCCTTTATTAGCTCATTCGCTTAATTAGCTCGCCCTAAACATGATCACTACCACTCGTATATTTAAAGCGAGTTGGGATTAGTAAATGTGAAAGGCGCATAGGTCGTTGGTTGTTACATTGAAGAGCTAGAGAGGAGGTCATGTGTTTAATTTCCACAATGTTGATTTATTTTGACCCAATTATTTTTCACGGTTTCTATAAAAGCCCATAAAAGACCCATCAAAGTACAAGTACCTGACCCAAATCCCTTAGCGTGTAAACCAAACGAAAAGGACTAAACCAAACCAAGAATACCTATTCCCTTTAATAGTAGGTATAGATTAAAAAATTGAAGAATATGGCCCTGACAGCTAGGACCTAGTACCTGACAATGTGCACCCACTTGACTAGTGAACCAATTATATATATAAAAATGAAACTCTTGAGACAAAAAGCCCACGACTCAAAAATAAAAAGGCTGCAATGTTGGGCTAGGCCCATAAAATCGACCAAAAATTGATAGGAAAAAATAATAATAAATGGGCTGAATTAATGGGCTCGGCCCATATAGACACCTAATCAGACCGGGCTGATTCTTGTGCCACATCAGATTGCCACATCGGATGCCTACGTGGCCTGGGGAGGCTGCTAGTGACCAAAACAAAACAGTAGGCATATTTTGGTTGTAAACGTCTACGACCTTCTCACAGAGAAGGTCGTTGGTTTCAATTTACGACCATCAGCTTTTGATCATCTGTTTTTGGTCACAAAAAGGTCACAAATGAAAAATAATCACCATTCAGTGACCAATAGTCAAGGTCACAAGTTGACATATTTCTTGTAGTGCAAGTCAAGTACACCCTACACATGCAAGTATAAGAGTTGAGCAGCAGAAAGTAAAGAATTTGCGTATAAACGTAAAGGAGGGACCAGAGAAATCAAACACAATGAAGACACGATGATTTTTGTCGTGGTTCTGATAGGTGGTGCCATCATACATCCACATTGATGGAGACTTCAACCCATGGAGGGTAACGGTTGCGCGAGTCCACAGAAGGCTCCACCCACGAAGGGTCCACGAAGAAGCGACCATGTCTATTCCATCATGGCTTACGCCCACGAAGGACTATAATCACTCATGTAGATCTTCACAAAGTCGGCGATCTCTTTGCCCTTACAAACTCCTTGGTTCAACTCCACAATATCTTGGAGGCTCCCAAGTGACACCTAACCAATCTAGGAGACACCGCTCTCCAAAAGGTAATAGACGGTGTTGTTGGAGATGAACTCCTTGCTCTTGTGCTTCAAATGATAGTCTCCCAAACACTCAAAGAGTCTCTCACAGATTTGGCTTTGGTAGAAGAGAGGATTGAATGGAAAACAACTTGGAAAAGGCTAGAAATCAAGGTTCAAATGGTTGGATTGGAATCTTTTGATCTCAACACATGAGTAGGTGCTTCTCTCTCAAAAAATGAGTAGTGGAAGTTGTGGTTTGTTCTGATGGCTCTCACTAAGAGTAGGTGGTGGTCGAGGGGTACAAATAGGCAACACCAAAAATCCAACCGTTACAAGTATTTGACCCAACTCAGTGACACCGACATGAAAATCTCGGTGAGAACGACTAGTGTAAAATACTTGACCGTTAGGCTTTTTGGTGAGACCGAACAGAACGACTCGGTGTGACCGAAGTGCAATGGCCAGGACAAGACCTCGTTTCAGAAATTCCGATTTGTTCATCTCGGTGATTCCGAAATGAAGCAACTTCATCACAGAAACTTGGTCAGGGCATCTCGATGAGACCAAAATCCATTTCGGTTGTACCGAAACGTTAGGGTTTGGCATGTGGCTATGTATAGGGTCATCTCGGTGGGTCCGTATGGGAACTTCTCGGTTGGACCGAGATGGACTTTAGGGTTTTGGATAGGAGTGATGTGGAGAAGTGATTGAGGATTCTGGAACAAAACCACTAAGCACTTGAACAATTGAGTCATGATCAAAAACTCATCCCCTTTTAATAGTATTGGCTTTTATATGGACTCAATGTGATCTTGGATCACTTAACCAAAAATGTAGAGTCTTGGAGCTTTGCCAACCTTTGTCCGTAGAATTTTGAGGGGTCGACATTCACTAGTCCTTGCCATGCGAATCGTTGATCTTCTCTGAAATCTATTATCAATAAGCATTAGATCAATGACTTATATGTTGTTATTAATTACTAAAACCACCCGGGAGCAAGTTGCACTTTCAAGAAACCAACTATCCGGTTTCCAATCCAAGAAGGTCATAGATTCATACTTGTAGGGAGTATCAATACAACCGTAAAATTAAGAGAAAAAAGGTTTGATAAGAAGGATGATAATTTTGACGGTATCTCTGAATGTGTCGAGACAAGGAAGACCAACAAGAAAGAAACAACACTTATATATAAGCAACACGTTCTTGATACCCACACAGTGGATAGAAATGTCAAGTACCATCGAATTCAGTTGATATTGCGGAGTCGTCAACGAAAGTCATCATAAGAGGATGTAAGTTAACATATCAGCAATTTGTTGAAGTGTTGCTCCCCGAAGGGTCAGTTGATGCCAAGTTCATGTGACTTTGCAATGTCGCAATTATGGCAGATTGGGGCTCAAACACAAAACACATTCCTGATTAGAAACAATTGTCAGTGCCACTAATTGTATTATTAAAACTAATTTCCGACTAGTCAGACGTTCGCTTCAGATATGAACGACCCAACTGTCGAGCGATTCGCATCGCACGCCCCCCCCCCGGATCCGCTCCTCCACTACAGATTTTTATTGCATTCTGTTAAAAACCGTTGTATCTACCGGTTCTCGGTTCTCTTTTTTCCCTTCACTATATTTTTCTCGTCAAAAAGGAAGTGTGAATCGAATGTGCAACCTGGATGCTTAATTCCAAATTCTCTACCACCAAGAGAAGTCATCTTGTAGTGTTCAGATTTAGGTTAGCTTGCTGTTATTTTTTACGAATGCTGCCAGTGCATTTTCTTTGCATAGGGCACAATTTCATTTTTTATATTTTTTTTGGATCTTGTCATCGGTCATAAATCGTGTAACGTTGTTGTCTTATGATTTTTGGCTGTTTTTTCCACTCCTTTTCTGACATTTTCTTTTCCCTATTGCGAGAAGGTTTTTTATAGAAGCACAAACACGTTGTTTAAATATAACCCGGTAATTTTTTTGTGAATGAAATGATAATTTATGATCATAGATTTGATAACTGATGTACCATCATCATCATAACTTCCGCCCAAGGAAAAAAGTACACAACCCTGTAATCTCCATGGCATGGTAATATAATCATTGCAAACTTTTTATCTTACATGCAAACACCACAAAATAATTAACCCAGAAAAAAGTTGTTGAAGAATATACCCCCGGTAATTTCTGCATAAATAGCATGATAAAATATGCATCGTTTACTTGATAACTTAAGTACAAACTACACGGTAACTTTGATTGGGGATTTTTCTTTTGAAAACATACCCCAGGGTGGGTGAGTTGTTGAGATATACCCCAGTAACTTCAATGTAAATGCACGGTAATGCACTGATGGCATGGCTGATAATTCATGCATAAACAGCGTGATAACTTTTTGACCCAAGAGAAAAGTTGTTGACGAACATACACGGGTAACTTATATGGAAAAACAACATGGTAATATACACACAACAGAGTTGATAACTTAGTTAGCCAAAGTGTAATAATTTTTTAACAAGGGATAAAATTGTTGAACCGCCCTTCCCCGACAACTCATGTGTGCTAGGATGGTAATACACACACAACAGTGTTGATAACTTACTTAACCTAGACATGATAACAATTTTTTACTTTGGGGGAGTTGTTGAAAATAGCATTCTAAATTCTTTGTAAAAAGCATGGTAACATACGCACAACAAATCTGATAACTCACGCACAAACACCACAGTAACTTTGACTCGGGTGGGTTGTTTGAAAACATACCCCGATAATTTCCATGTAAATAGCATGGTACTATACACACAGTATACATGATAACGCACGCAAAAACACCGTGGGAACTTTGACCCGAGGAGGGCCGGTGGGCGAAGGCGAGGAAGTTGTTTGAAAACATACCCTTTCTCGATAACTTATGCGTAAATAGAAAGGTAATATACACACAATTGACTTTATAACGCACGTATAAACACCATGGTAGATTTGACCGCGGGGGATGAAGTTGTTTGAAAACATACCCTCGATAACTAATGTGTAAATAGCGTGGTAATATACAAACCGCAGGCATGATAACTCATGCACAAACACCGTGGTAACTTTGCCTCGGTAAAAAAAGTTATTGAAAACATACCACGGTAACTCATGTGTATACATCATGATAATACACACACCAAAGTTGATAACTTAATTAGCTCGGGCGGGTAACTATTTGCATGGAAAAAAGGTCATCATAACATATCAACATGGTATTTAGTTTCGTAGGTCTCGTAGTGGCAGCTTTTTTTGATGTGACAACGAATTTTTGATCGGACTGACGATTTGAGCTGTAAACTAAAGTTTCGAAATATGGGAGAATCTAGGACGATACCAGATTTTTTTCTCTCACTCTATTGCAAGCACGCATGTGCATGTGAAGAGAAAGTTAAAGGAACCATTTTCATGCCCAGAAATTTTCTGTGTAAACAACATGATAATTTATGCACCATAACAGTGATACCTTACATTGCATAGGCATGGTAACTTTTTACCTCAAAAAAAGTTGGAACGTACCAACATGGGATCTATTTTTGAAGGTCTCGTTGCCACGAATCTTTTATGTGAAAACAGTTTTTCAATCGAACTGATGATTTGAGCTAAAAAATATTTTGAATTTTATACTTTAGATGAAATCTTTGCTGACATCAGTGTTTTATTTTTTTGCTTGTAATTTTGTTTATTGGGACAATTGCATTTTTACCCCTAGTTGGAACCTACCCACGGGGTTTGCCCTTACTCTTCGACTCTGCCCAGTTTTGCCCCCAAGGTCACCTGAATGCCCTTTGACCGTTTGACCAATACTTTGAAAATTCATAAAAAAATCATATAACTCGAAAAAATACAAATAAGATATCAAAATGTTCAGACAAACATTATCTTTATGTGCATATCATTTGCATTAAGGACTTTAAAATAAAAAGGCATAAAAATAAGATATCAAGTTGATATGAACTCAAGTATTTTTTCTAAACATCCTGATACTTATTTTGAACATGAATAGATATCTTATTTCAAGTTGATACAAACATCACCTACATGAATAAAAATAAAAAGGCATAAAAACATTACTTTGACCATTATTTTGAAACTTCATAACAAGTTTATATGAACTCAGAAAAATTCAAATAAGATATGAAGATGTTCAGAAAACATCATATTGGCATGTAATTTTTATTACTGAAAAAGTATTGTTTATACATTTTTATTTTAATAATGTTAATTACATTAATAACCTTAGGTAGTTTAAATGGTACTTTTGTCCTGAATGCAAAATGACATACACATAAAGATAATGTCTATATGTACATTTTGATATCTAATTTGCATTTTTCTGAGTTCATATCAATTTGTTCTGAATTTTCAAAGTATTTGTCAAGCGGTCAAATGGCATTCAGGCAACCTTGGAGGAAAATCTAAGAGCAAAACTTAGTAGAATCAAAAACTAAAGGCAAAATCCATGAGGTGGTTTTAACTAGGGGCAAAAATGCATTTGTCCCTTGTTTATTAGAGGAAAGACGGGAAATTACACACGCATGGAGCGAGTTTTGCATGCTCGGCTGCATGCATGATTAGTGGAAATTAATTGTTCTGCTTTGGGAGGAAGGTGGACTAGGATCGTTCTGACCTGTTGCAAACGAGCGACTAGTCAGGTGTTAGTCGCGTCCTTAAAAAATTACCTATTTAGCTTGGATTTTGGAAATCACCACTTTTTGGTAACTCGCACGTGTTTTGAAGAGGGAGCTGTTGTTACCACACGATCGGTGCAACCACAGCAAGATTGCCATATGTTCAAACAACTACCCCTACAACAAGCTGAGCAGGTATGCTGCTCGATGTCAAAATAAATAACAAATTTGAAGCATGTTGTGTTGCCAAACAAAATACATCACGGTCAACTGTACTGATGCTGATTTTTGTTACATTTTTTCAATCAGTTGTTTATCCCATTCATTTCATATGGACGATGGGTCCCGATTGTTGTTAATTTTACCGGGCATAATGTTGAAATATATGACCCTACGGTCAGAATTAGGAAAGGTGGCAACCCGCACCGGAGACTGTGGGATGTGCTAGTAAGTGTTGTAAATCGAAATGCACGAGTGATAACTATAATCTTTTTTTAACTATCACCACCTTCATAAATAGGGTCAAAATATTTAGAAGGTTATGTTCATGACTACACGCAAAGGAATTAGGGTCTATGACAAATTCCAGAAATACTATCGGAAGACTCACCTTCAAAAATACAGGTTTGCACCATATGCTTAGGTTAATTGTTTTGCATATCATACAGTACAAATATATTAATTATAGGATGTACAAGGCAGACACAATGATGGTTTTCCAGTTATGTGGGTCATACAGTGCCACAATGAAAAAGACCTGATAGTTTACAGCAAGGTACACGTGTCGAACAATATAGCACACTCTTCCATGAAAAATGTGCACGACGCATGCAAATCTTGTTTAAATTATTTTGTTCAGAGGTCGATTGCTGGATATAGTAAGGAAATATGTTGCACTTTGATACTACATAGGCTAAGAGCATATCTAGCAGACCCCTTATATCGCCCAATCCGCAAAATAACCGCCAATTTACGGTTTTAGGTAAAAAAAAGTGACCCAAACAAAAATCGTAAATGCGTCCGACCCTTAAAATTTTTTTGAGGGGCGCGGTAAATTGCCCCCTCCGATCTGCGAGAACCCAAGTTCGCCTCCCCCCCCCCGCCCCGTCGGTGCCCTGTATCCCGTGAAAGCGGTTGGCGGGAGGGACATTTAAGTGCGCGTGTTGCTCACATCCCCTCCTGCAGCCGCCCGCCACCATCGCCACCGGCCCGCTGCCTGCGATTCCAGCCATTTCTGCTTGCAAAATTGCACCATCGGGCTGTACTACACCAGGGTCCACTTGCCAGCGCCCCGGATCCACCGAGCCAAGCCGCCCCCGGGTCACCACCGCCCCGTATCGACCGTGCCGAGTCGCTGCCCGCCCCGGATTCGCCGAGTCGCCCCGATTTGACCATAGCCGGTGAGCCCCTTTTCTGCCCCTTGTAGTTCGACCGCAGGTGTTGTAATTTCGTTGATGCGAGCTCGGATGCACTTTTGTAGATGGATTTGAGCCCTTGGGAGCAATTTTTTCTTGAGGATTCGTCCTCGTCCGATGACTCGGATGTGGAGTTGATGCTCGAGCGCCATCGGCAGCAGATGGTGGTGGTGGTGCTAGCCGTGAAGAAGTAGAGGATCGAAATCGCAAAAGATGGCGAGGATCAATCATCGGTCGTCTTTGCATTCCTCACAACCGCCATCTCGGGTACATGATGTTGATTCAAGACTACTTCGCGGACAATCCTACCTATCTGCCGCACCTCTTCCAAAGAAGGTATCGAAGGCGTCGATCCCTCTTCGTAAAAATTGTGCAAGCTTGCAAGGACAATTCTCGGTTTTTTACTCAAAGGTGAAACACCGTGGTCTGTTGGGTTACGGTGCATATCAAAAAATCTCGGCAGCTATGCGGGTGATTGCATATGGCATTCCGGCTGACTATGTCGACGAGTATCTTCGAATTGGCGAAGATACTACAATTAAGTCAGTGCATTGGTTTGCCAAAGTGATCATCCATGAGGTAGCCTAATCCTTTTTATAGGAAAGGACGGGCCGAAACGGTCTCTTATAATAAGCAAAGCATTCTTCAGGACACTCGAGAATTTCATCTAGTTACTTTCATCATGTTCATTTGATTCGCGTTCGCTACTTCGATAATTTGACATGTGGGTGGACCGGTGCTTGGGTGTTGTTCTTACTTGAACAAGCCTCCCACTTATGATTAACCCCTCTCACAAGCATCTGTAACTACGAAAGAGGAATTAAGATAAATCTAACCATAGCATGAAACATATGGATCCAAATCAGCCAACACCACTAAAGGAAGCAACAACATACATATCATCAAAATATCGAACGAATACCAAATTCACATGTTTACTTCTGACAAGACTTCTCCCATGTCCTCAGGAACAAAAGTAACTACTCACAAGTCATGTTCATGTCCAAGCTCAGAGGGTTATTGAATAGCATCAAGGATTTGAACATTTAATCTTTGTAACACCCTCGATGCGGCTATATCTCCCACGTGTTGGAGTACGACTTAGAGGAATAACCGCATTGAAGGCAATGTCGCAAGAGGGGTAATCATTACACATTCCATGTACTGAATAAGAAAAAGATACAGGGTTGGCTTCCAATCGCCACTTCACACAATACATGAATAAATCATTACATCAACCAGATATAATCAAGGTCCGACTACAGAACCAAAATAAAAGAAGACTACCCCTAATGCTACAGATCCCCGATCGCCCCAACTGGGCTCCACTACTAATCAACTGGAAACGGAACAACGCAACGAACAAGGTCTTCATCGAGCTCCTCCTTGAGCTCGGTTGCGTCACCTGCACAATATCATCGGCACCTGCAAGCTGGTTTTGGAAGTATCTGTGAGTCAGGGGGACTCAGCAATCTCACACCCTCGCGATCAAGACTATTTAAGCTTATGGGTAGGGAAAAGGTATGTGAGGTGGAGCTGCAGCAAGCACTAGCATATATCGTGGCTAACATACGCAAAAGAGAGCGAGAAGAGAAGGCAAAGCACAGTCGAGAAACTATGATCAAGAAGTGATCCAAGAACAACCTACGATCAAGCATAACTCCAACACCGTGTTCACTTCACGGACCCCGCCGAGAAGAGACCATCACGGCTACACACGCGGTTGATGCATTTTAATTAAGATAAGTTTCGGGTTCTCTACAACCAGACATTAACAAATTCCCATCTGCCCATAACCGCGGGCACGACTTTCGAAAGTTCAAAACCCTGCAGGGGTGTCCCAACTTAGCCCATCACAAGCTCTCATGGTCAACGAAGGATATTCCTTCTCCCAAGACAATCCGATCAGACTCGGAATCCCGGTTACAAGACATCTCGACGATGGTAAAACTAAACCAGCAAAGCCGCCCGATATGCCGACAACCTGATAGGAGCTGCACATATCTCGTTCTCAGGGCAACACCAGATAGGTCAAGCTACAAGTAAAACCAACCCTCAAGTTTCCCCGAGGTGGCCCCGCAGGCTGCCCATTTTGGACCAACACTTCGAGAAGCACTGGCCCGGGGGGTTAAAATAAAGATGACCCTTGAGTCTGCAGAATCCAAGAGAAGGTGGTAGGTTGTTAGTGCAAATGGTAAAACCAAGGTTGGGCCTTGCTGGAGGAGTTTTATGCATGGCGAACTGTCAAGGGGTTCCCATTATAAACTAACCGTGTAAGGAATGCAAAATCAAGGAACATAACACCGGTATGATGGAAACTAGGGAGGCAAGAGTGGAACAAAACACTAGGCATATGGCCGAGCCTTCCACCCTTTACCAAGTATATGGATGCATTAATTAAATAAGAGATATTATGATATCCCTACAAAATATCCATGTTCCAACAATGAACAAACTTCAAATCTTCACCTGCAACTAGCAACGCTATAAGAGGGGCTGAGCAAAGCGGTAACATAGCCAAACAACGGTTTGCTAGGACGAGGTGGGTTAGAGGCTTGACATGGCAATATGGGAGGCATGATAAAGCATGTGGTAGGTATCGCGGCATAGGCATAGCAATAGAGAGAGCAACTAGCAAGCAAAGATAGAAGTGATTTCGAGGGTATGGTCATCTTGCCTGAGATCCCGCAAGGAAGAAGAACGAGTCCATGAAGAAGACAAACGGACATAGTCGAACGAATCCACACAACTCCGGAACGGAACCCGAAGCTAACGCGAGAAGTAACCCAGAAAAAAGCAAACAACATAGTAAACAACCATCACCTCAACATGGCATGATGCACAACCAAGTATGATGCATGTCCGATTTAATGAGGCATGGCATGGCAAAGTGCACAAACAAGTGACTTATTTAGTTCGATCTTGTTTATGTACCCAATAATATTAAATATTGTTAAACATGGCAAGAGGGTGAAGCAAATGAAAACTACCTATCTAGGCAAGTTTAAATGAGACCGAAAACAACGAACAACAATTCCGGTAAATCCACATGTGCATGTTTTAAGGTTTGGTACTGTTCTTCCCTAAAAACAATTTTAGGGTATTTAAACATGCAAAGTGATGCCACCATGTTAAACTAGACATTTTTCCACCCCATTTACATATAAAGTTTGCTAAATTCGGAGTTACGGTTATTTAGTTATGAATTAAATCATTTTAGCATGGCAATAGGCAAATTACTGCAAACAACAAGTTTAAACATTTTAAAAATAGATGAAAGTTGATTACTATTAAACTAGACAAAATTCTAGACATTTTACATATAAAGTTTGTTTTAATCCGATGCATGGTTAATTAGTTAGGATATGCATGAAGTGCAAGGGGTTTTCTGTAAAATAGGCAAACTCTGGATAATAGCTAAATTCGCAGGGCTGAAAAAAACATGATACGGGCCGCATCTAAACAGGAAGCCCAGCAGAGGAAAAGCCGGGGGGCTGCTCACCCATGGGCCAAGCCTAGGAAGGAAGCAGTCGGCTGGGCGCTGGGGACTTGGCGAGGTAGAGGAGGGCCCGCGTGGAGCACTCGTCCAGGCTGGCGCTGGACAAGTCAACGAGGGGGGCGGCACTGGTCATCTCGTTCGAAGCAGAGGAAGCGAGCGGGCGGGCGACGCAGCAGAGGGACTTGGCGGGGCGGCGGAGAGGCGCAGGGGCTTGGGCTCCGACAGTTTGGTCTCCGGCGGTAGAGCGGTGATCTGGAGGCAGGGACGAGGCCGGAGGCACAGGGACTTGGCTCGGAGTCAAGGTCGTTCGGAAGTGGCGAGGACGAGCCCTTGGGCGTCGCGGGTAGCAGAGGAGGCCGAGGCTCCATGGCCGGAGAATGGCAGCGGCGGGGTGGAGCAGGTGCTGGGCACGGGAACAGCGAAGACGGACAGACTGGGTGAGGCAGGGGAAGGAGCAGGGCTTCGACTATGACAGCCATGGTTGACGAAAGGGTCGGGGACGGGGCAACGATGGTGTTTTGGGACGCGGCGACGAGGGGCTTCTTGGGAGGCACGGGCATGGCTCAGGTTGATGAGGCCGGTTCCCGTCCGGATCGAGCCGATGCGAGGCGGTCGGGGCGGCGAGCTCCTGTTTGAACAGAGAAGAGAGGTAGGGAGGTAAGACGAGGGAGGCAGATAAACAACAGGAGGAGGAGAAGGGTAGCGGTGCTCATCTCATGATCGCCGGCAGCGGCGCTGGTCGCCGGACGATGAGGCGAGGTGGAGGAGCACGGGAAGGCTCGTGGCTCCAAGGATACTGGCGCGGTGAGGAGCTCGGGGCTTGGGCGACCTGATTGGACAAGCACGCAACACAAGGGAGGCGGTCGGGGAGGATTTTGGATCGGGGAAGATGGAGGCTGGTTAGTTGGGGATGGATCCCGAGGGGAATTTGGTGGAGTGGCGGCGGCGGCGGAGGATTTGATGGATGGGACAGCTAGGGCTAGGGTTTGGTCTATAAATGAACAAGGAGGCCTATATATATGGTAAAACAGATTATTTTAGGGTGGTTAGGTCTCTCCGATCGTAATCGGACGGTCCGTGATAATTAGGCTAGGGAGCCCAATCAACAAAACAGAGATGTTTTGTAGACGTTTGGGGATGAACTGGAACCAACGGTGACGACTACCCGGATCGGGTCCGGGACAGCATTCGGACGCGCGTGCGAGGAGGGTCTGATGCACTGTGCAAAAAGGGGTAGGCATGGGCCTAGGTGGACTGTGGAGAGCGGGTTGGTCTGAGAGAAGAGGGGAGAGATGTAGCCCGACACGGTTTCCAAAGATCGAAAATGTCCGACGATAGACCGGCTATACTGCCGCTATAGTTATCCGTTGGGGCGTCAAACAAACTCCGAAAGTGATGAAACTTGGCAGGCGGCCTACCTACACTATAATAAGACCGCACGCCAACTTTCAACCCAATTCGAGAACATTTTCCGGCCACTTATAAAATAATATTTCGGAGGTGCCGTGGGCGCGTGCAAGTGTGTCTGGGTTCAGAACGGACAACGGAGAGAACGAGGAGACCCGAACGAATGCAAGTTTTGAAAACATGATGATGCAATGCACATGATGACATGAGGAAATGCAACACGCAAGCACATCACATGGCAACATCGGAGAATAACTGGAAGACACCTAGCGCATCGGTCTAGGGGCGTCACAATCTTCCACCAAATAAATCAACTAGTATCAACTACAAGATGCAATTAATACTACTAGAAACCCACATGTACCAATCTGAGGTTTTGAGAGAAAGATTGAATACAAGAGATTAACTAGGGTTTGAGATGAGATGGTGCTGGTGAAGATGCTGATGAAGATTGGTCCTGCCATGATGAGAGGGTTGTTGGTGATGTCGATGGCTTCGATTTCCCCCTCCCGGAGGGAAGTATCCCCGGGAAAATAGCTCCATCGGGGAGAAAAAGGGCTCCTGCCCAAGTTCCGCCTCGAGACGGCGGTGCTTCATCCCAAAAGTCTTCTCCTTATTTTTTTCTAGGGAAAATGGGATTATATACCATACGATGGGCCACAAAGGATGGCCAGGGGCCCCACAAGCCACCAGGGCGCGCCCTAGTGCCTTGTGGGCACCTGGTGGGCCCCTTGATAACCCACAAGTATATGGGGTCGTTTGTAGCCTTTTTTGATAAATCAGAGTGTCAAACACAATGAGGAGCTAAAGGTAGAACAAATATTCCCTCAAGTTCTTTCGACCATTGATACAACTCTACGCACACTTGACGTTTGCTTTACCTAAAACAAGTATGAAACTATTTTGTAGGTGTGATGCTAGAACTACTTTGCAAGAATAAAACTAGGAGTACTTTGCGAGATAATAAAAGTTAGCTGTTCAGTAGAGAGCATTTTGTCACACCAGAAAGTTATTTGTCCCTAGGCAATTGATAACTAAACCGGTAATCATTGTTGCAATTTTATATGAGGGAGAGGCATGAGCCAACATACTTTACATACTTGGATTATATGTGTTGGGGAACGTAGTAATTTCAAAAAAATTCCTACACACACGCAAGATCATGGTGATGCATAGCAACGAGAGGGGAGAGTGTTGTCTACGTACCCTCGTAGACCGTTCGCGAAAGCGTTATATCAACGCGGTTGATGTAGTCGTACGCCTTCACGTCCGACCGATCCAAGTACCGAAAGCACGGCACCTCCGAGTTCTGCACACGTTCGGCTCGGTGACGTCCTCGCCTTCTCGATCCAGCAAGAGGGGCGAAGTAGTAGATGAGTTCCGACAGCACGACGGCGTGGTGATGGTGTTGGTGAAGAACAATCTCCGCAGGGCTTCGCCTAAGCACTACGAAAACTATGACGGAGGATAAACTAGAGGGGACGGGGTTGCCGGCACACGGCTTGGTGTTTCTTGATCTGTCTTTGGTGCTAGCCCTACCCTTCTATTTATATGTTGAGCCCTGGGGTCGAAACTTGGAGTAAAAGCCTCCTCAAAGTCGGTTTCACCCGAAAGGCAAGAGTCCTTCTCGGACTCCAGGGCTAGACGCCCCTAGACGCCAGGGTTCCTGGCGTCTAGCCTCTGGTCTCCGCAAAACTTTCTTTTGCACTTTCCAAAAGCCTCGTGGGCTTTCCCCTTTGGCCCAGATAAAGTGTTCTCGTGCCCAAACATTTCGGGAAACATCCGGAACCCCTTCCGGTGAATTCTGGAACCCTTCCAGAGATCAAACACTACTATCCCATATATCAAACTTTATCTCCGGACCATTCCGGAGTTCCTCGTCATGTCCGTGATCTCAACCCGGACTTCGAACAACATTCGGTCATCAACATACATAACTCATATAGTACTATATCGTCAATGAACGTTAAGCGTGCGGACCCTACGGGTTCGAGAACTATGTAGACATGACCGAGAAACGTCTCTGGTCAATAACCAATAGCGGGAACTGGATTCCCGTATTGGCTCCTACATATTCTACGAAGATCTTTATCGGTCAGACCGCATAACAACATACGTTGTTGCCTTTGTCATCGGTATGTTACTTGCCCGAGATTCGATCGTCGGTATCTCAATACCTAGTTCAATCTCGTTACCGGCAAGTCTCTTTACTCGTTCCGTAATACATCATCCTACAACTAACTCATTAGTTGCAATGCTTGCAAGGCTTATAGTGATGTGCACTATCGAGTGGGCCCAGAGATACCTCTACGACAATTGGAGTGACAAATCCTAATCTCGAAATACGCCAACCCAACAAGTACCTTTGGAGACACCTGTAGAGCACCTTTATAATCACCCAGTTACATTGTGACGTTTGGTGGCACACAAAGTGTTCCTCGGGTAAACGGGAGTTGCATAATCTCATAGTCATAGGAACATGTATAAGTCATGAAGAAAGCAATAGCAACAAACTAAACGATCAAGTGCTAAGCTAACGGAATGGTTCAAGTCAATCACATCATTCTCCTAATGATGTGATCGCGTTAATCAAATGACAACTCATGTATATGGTTAGGAAACTTAACCATCTTTGGTTAACGAGCTAGTCAAGTAGAGGCATACTAGTGACACTCTGTTTGTCTATGTATTCACACATGTATTATGTTTCCGGTTAATACAATTCTAGCATGAATAATAAACATTTATCATGAAATAAGGAAATAAATAATAACTTTATTATTGCCTCTAGGGCATATTTCCTTCAGTCTCCCACTTGCACTAGAGTCAATAATCTAGATTACACAGTAATGATTCTAACACCCATGGAGCCTTGGTGCTGATCATGTTTTGCTCGTGGAAGAGTCTTAGTCAACGGGTCTGCAACATTCAGATCCGTATGTATCTTGTAAATTTCTATGTCTCCCACCTGGACTAAATCACGGATGGAATTGAAGCATCTCTTGATGTGCTTGGTTCTCTTGTGAAATTTGGATTCCTTTGCCAAGGAAATTGCACCAGTATTGTCACAAAAGATTTTCATTGGACCCGATGCACTAGGTATGACACCTAGATCGGATATGAACTCCTTCATCTAGACTCCTTCATTTGCTGCTTCCGAAGCAGCTATGTACTCCGCTTCACATGTAGATCCTGCCACGACGCTTTGTTTAGAACTACACCAACTGACAGCTCCATCGTTTAATATAAACACGTATCCGGTTTGCGATTTAGAATTGTCTGGATCAGTGTCAAAGCTTGCGTCAATGTAAACATTTATGATGAGCTCTTTGTCACCTCCATAAACGAGAAACATGTCCTTAGTGCTTTTCAGGTATTTTAGGATGTTCTTGACCGCTGTCCAGTGATCCACTCCTGGATTACTTTGGTACCTCCCTGCTAGACTTATAGCAAGGCACACATCAGGTCTGGTACACAACATTGCATACATGATAGAGCCTATGGCTGAAGCACAGGGAACATCTTTCATCTTCTCTCGGTCTTCTGCAGTGGTCGGGCATTGAGTCTTACTCAATTTCACACCTTGTAACACAGGCAAGAACCCTTTCTTTGCTTGATCCATTTTGAACCTTTTCAAAACTTTGTCAAGGTATGTGCTTTGTGAAAGTCCAATTAAGCGTCTTGATCTATCTCTATAGATCTTGATGCCCAATATGTAAGCAGCTTCACCGGGGTCTTTCATAGAAAAACTTTTGTTCAAGTATCCCTTTATGCTATCCAGAAATTCTATATCATTTCCAATTAGTAATATGTCATCCACATATAATATCAAAAATGCTACAGAGTTCCCACTCACTTTCTTGTAAATACAGGCTTCTCCAAAAGTCTGTACAAAACCAAATGCTTTGATCATACTATCAAAGCGTTTATTCCAACTCTGAGAGGCTTGCACCAGTCCATAAATGGATCGCTGGAGCTTGCACACTTTGTTAGCTCCCTTTGGATCGACAAAACCTTCCAGTTGCATCATATACAACTCTTCTTCTAGAAATCCATTCAGGAATGCAGTTTTGACATCCATCTGCCAAATTTCATAATCATGAAATGCGGCAATCGCTAACATGATTCGGACAGACTTAAGCATCGCTACAGGTGAGAAGGTCTCATCGTAGTCAATCCCTTGAACTTGTCGAAAACCTTTTGCAACAAGTCAAGCTTTGTAGACAGTAACATTACCGTCAGTGTCGGTCTTCTTCTTGAAGATCCATTTATTCTCAATTGCTTGCCGATCAACGGGCAAGTCAACCAAAGTCCACACTTTGTTCTCATACATGGATCCCATCTCAGATTTCATGGCTTCTAGCCATTTTGCAGAATCCGGGCTCACCATCACTTCTTCATAGTTCGTAGGTACATCATGATCTAGTAGCATGACTTCCAGAACAGGATTACCGTACCACTCTGGTGCGGATCTTACTTTGGTTGATCTACGAGGTTCAGTAATAACTTGATCTGAAGTTCCATGATCATCATCATTAACTTCCTCACTAATTGGTGTAGGTGTCATAGAAACCGGTTTCTGTGATGAACTACTTTCCAATAAGGGAGCAGGTACAGTTACCTCATCAAGTTCTACTTACCTCCCACTCACTTCTTTCGAGAGAAACTCCTTCTCTAGAAAGGATCCATTCTTGGCAACGAATGTCTTGCCTCCGGATCTGTGATTGAAGGTGTACCCAACAGTCTATTTTGGGTATCCTATGAAGACACATTTCTCCGATTTGGGTTCGAGCTTATTAGGTTGAAGCTTTTTCACATAAGCATCGCAGCCCCAAACTTTAAGAAACGACAACTTTGGTTTCTTGCCAAACCACAGTTCATAAGGCGTCGTCTCAACGGATTTCGATGGTGCCCTATTTAATGTGAATGCGGCCGTCTCTAAATCATAACCCCAAAACGATAGCGGTAAATCAGTAAGAGACATCATAGATCGGACACACCATTACGCTGTGGTGTTCCAGGTGGCGTGAGTTGCGAAACTATTCCGCTTTGTTTCAAATGTAGACCAAACTCGTAACTCAAATATTCTCCTCCATGATCAGATTGTAGAAATTTTATTTTCTTGTTACGATGATTTTCAATTTCACTCTGAAATTCTTTGAACTTTTCAAATGTTTCAGATTTATGTTTCATTAAGTAGATATACCCATATCTTCTTAAATCATCTGTGAAGGTGAGAAAATAACGATATCCGCCACGAGCCTCAACATTCATCGGACCACATACATCTGTATGTATGATTTCCAACAAATCCGTTGCTCTCTCCATAGTACCGGAGAACGGCGTTTTGGTCATTTTGCCCATGAGGCACGGTTCACAAGTACCAAACGATTCATAATCAAGTGATTCCAAAAGTCCATCAGTATGGAGTTTCTTCATGCGCTTTACACCGATATGACCTAAACGGCAGTGCCACAAATAAGTTGCACTATCATTATCAACTATGCATCTTTTGGTTTCAACATTATGAATATGTGTATCACTACTATCGAGATTCATCAAAAATAGACCATTCTTCAAGGGTGCATGACCATAAAAGATATTACTCATATAAATAGAACAACCATTATTCTCTGATTTAAATAAATAACCGTTTCACATCAAACAAGATCCAAATATAATGTTCATGCTCAACGCTGGCACCAAATAACAATTATTTAGGTCTAAAACTAATCCTGAAGGTAGATGTAGAGGTAGCGTGCCGACCGCGATCACATCGACTTTGGAACCATTTCCCACGCGCATCGTCACCTCGTCCTTTGCCAGTGTTCGCTTAATCCATAGTCCCTGTTTCGAGTTGCAAATATTAGCACTAGAACCAGTATCAAATACCCAGGTGCTACTGTGAGCTCTAGTAAGGTACACATTAATAACATGTATATCACATATACCTTTGTTCACCTTGCCATCCTTCTTATCCGCCAAATACTTGGGGCAGTTCCGCTTCCAGTGTCCAGTCTGCTTGCAGTAGAAGCACTCAGTTTCAGGCTTAGGTCCAGATTTGGGTTTCTTCTCCTGAGTAGCAACTTGTTTGCTGTTCTTCTTGAAGTTCCCCTTCTTCTTCCCTTTGCCCTTTTTCTTGAAACTGGCGGTCTTATTGACCATCAAAACTTGATGCTCCTTATTGATTTCTACCTCCGCAGCCTTTAGCATTGCGAAGAGCTCGGGAATCGTCTTATCCATCCCTTGCATGTTATAGTTCATCACGAAGCTCTTGTAGCTTGGTGGCAGTGATTGAAGAACTCTGTCAATGACACTATCAACAGGAAGATTAACTCCCAGTTGAGTCAAGTGATTATGATACCCAGACATTTTGAGTATATGTTCATTGACAGAACTATTTTCCTCCATCTTGCAGCTATAGAACTTATTGGAGACTTCATATCTCTCAATCCGGGCATTTGCTTGAAATATTAACTTCAACTCCTGAAACATCTCATATGCTCCATGACATTCAAAACGTTGTTGAAGACCCGGTTCTAAGCCGTAAAGCATGGCACACTGAACTATCGAGTAGTCATCAGCTTTGCTCTGCCAGACGTTCATAACATCTGGTGTTGCTCCTGCAGCAGGCTTGGCACTTAGTGGTGCTTCTAGGACGTAATTCTTCTGTGCAGCAATGAGGATAATCCTCAAGTTATGGACCCAGTCCGTGTAATTGCTACCATCATCTTTCAACTTTGCTTTCTCAAGGAACGCATTAAAATTCAACGGAACAACATCACGGGCCATCTATCTACAATCAACATAGACAAGCAAAATACTATCAGGTACTAAGTTCATGATAAATTTAAGTTCAATTAATCATATTACTTAAGAACTCCCACTTAGAAAGACATCCCTCTAATCTTCTAAGTGATCACGTGATCCAAATCAACTAAACCATAACCGATCATCACGTGAAATGGAGTAGCTTTCAATGGTGAACATCAATATGTTGATCATATCTACTATATGATTCACGCTCAACCTTTCGGTCTCAGTGTTCCGAGGCCATATCTGCATATGCTAGGCTCGTCAAGTTTAACCTGAGTATTCTGTGTGTGCAAAAACTGGCTTGCACCCATTGTAGATGGACGTAGAGCTTATCACACCTGATCATCACGTGGTGTCTGGGCACGACGAACTTTGGCAACGGTGCATACTCAGGGAGAACACTTTTATCTTGAAATTTAGTGAGAGATCATATAATGCTACCATCAATGAAAGCAAGATAAGATGCATAAAATATAAACGTCACATGCAATCAATATAAGTGATATGATATGGCCATCATCATCTTGTGCTTGTGATCTCCATCTCTGAAGCACCGTCATGATCACCATTGTCACTGGCGCGACACCTTGATCACCATCGTAGCATCATTGTCGTCTCGCCAATCTTATGCTTCCACGACTATCGCTACCGCTTAGTGATAAAGTAAAGCATTACAGCGCAATTGCATTGCATACAATAAAGCGACAACCATATGGCTCCTGCCAGTTGCCGATAACTCGGTTACAAAACATGATCATCTCATACAATAAAATTTTGCATCATGTCTTGACCATATCACATCACAACATGCCCTGCAAAAACAAGTTAGATGTCCTCTACTTTGTTGTTGCAAGTTTTACGTGGCTGCTACGGGCTTAAGCAAGAACCGTTCTTACCTACGCATCAAAACCACAACGATAGTTTGTCAAGTTGGTGCTATTTTAACCTTCGCAAGGACCGGGCGTAGCCACACTTGGTTCAACTAAACTTGGAGAAACTGACACCCGCCAGCCACCTGTGTGCAAAGCATGTCGGTAGAACCAGTCTCGCGTAAGTGTACGCGTAATGTCGGTCCGGGCCGCTTCATCCAACAATACCGCCGAACTAAAGTATGACATGCTGGTAAGCAGTATGACTAATATCTCCCACAACTCACTTGTGTTCTACTCGTGCACAACATCAATGCATAAAACCTGGCTCTGATACCACTGTTGGGGAACGTAGTAATTTCAAAAAAAATCCTATGCACAGGCAAGATCATGGTGATGCATAGCAACGATAGGGGAGAGTGTTGTCTACGTACCCTTGTAGACCGTTCGTGGAAGCGTTATATCAACGCGGTTGATGTAGTCGTACATCTTCACGTCCGACCGATCCAAGTACCAAAAGCTCGGCTCGGTGACATCCTCGCCTTCTCGATCCAGCAAGAGGGGCAAAGTAGTAGATGAGTTCCGACAGCACGACGGCGTGGTGACGGTGTTGGTGAAGAACAATCTCCGCAGGGCTTCGCCTAAGCACTACGAAAACTATGACGGAGGATAAACTAGAGGGGATGGGGTTGCCGGCACACGGCTTGGTGTTTCTTGATCTGTCTTTGGTGCTAGCCCTACCCCTCTATTTATATGTTGAGCCCTGGGGTCAAAACTTGGAGTAAAAGCCTCCTCAATGTCGGGTTCACCCGAAAGGCAAGAGTACTTCTCGGACTCCAGGGCTAGACGCCAGGGTTCCCGGTGTCTACCCCCTGGACGCCAGGGTTCCCGCCGTCTAGCCTCTGGTCTCCGCAAAACTTCCTTTTGCACTTCCCAAAAGCCTCGTGGGCTTTCCCCTTTGGCCCAGATAAAGTGTTCTCGTGCCCAAACATTTCGAGAAACATCTGGAACCCCTTCCAGAGATCAAACACTACTATCCCATATATCAAACTTTATCTCCGGACCATTCCGGAGTTCCTCGTCATGTCCGTGATATCATCCCGGACTCCGAGCAACATTCGGTCATCAACATACATAACTCATATAGTAGTATATCATCAACGAACGTTAAGCGTGCGGACCCTACGGGTTCGAGAACTATGTAGACATGACCGATACACCTCTCTGGTCAAAAACCAATAGCGGGACCTGGATACCCATATTGGCTCCTACATATTCCATGAAGATCTTTATCGGTCAGACCGCATAACAACATACGTTGTTCCCTTCGCCATCGGTATGTTACTTGCCCGAGATTCGATCGTCGGTATCTCAATACCTAGTTCAATCTCGTTACCGGCAAGTCTCTTTACTCGTTCCGTAATACATCATTCCACAACTAACTCATTAGTTGCAATGCTTGCAAGGCTTATAGTGATGTGCATTATCGAGTGGGCCCAGAGATACCTCTCTGACAAGCGGAGTGACAAATCCTAATCTCGGAATATGCCAACCCAACAAGTACCTTTGGAGACACCTGTAGAGCAACTTTATAATCACCCAGTTACGTTGTGACATTTGGTGGCACACAAAGTGTTCCTCCGGTAAATGGGAGTTGCATAATCTCATAGTCATAGGAACATGTATAAGTCATGAAGAAAGCAATAGCAACAAACTAAACGATCAAGTGCTAAGCTAACGGAATGGGTCAAGTCAATCACATCATTCTCCTAATGATGTGATCCCGTTAATCAAATGACAACTCATGTATATGGTTAGGTAACTTAACCATCTTTGATCAAAGAGCTAGTCAAGTAGAGGCATACTAGTGACACTCTGTTTGTCTATGTATTCACACATGTATTATGTTTCCGGTTAATACAATTCTAGCATGAATAATAAACATTTACCATGAAATAAGGAAATAAATAATAACTTTATTATTGCCTCTGGGGCATATTTCCTTCAATATGCACTTATGATTGGGACTCTAGCAAGCATCCGCAACTACCAAAGATCATTAAGGTAAAACCCAACCATAGCATTAAGTATCAAGTCCTCATTATCCCATACACAACAACCCCCTTACTCGGGCGTAAGCTTCTGTCACTCTAGCCACCCACCACAAGAAAATCATGAATGTATTGCAACACCCTACAGCAGGGATCCCTCACATTTGCATGACACGGAGGGCACCGTAGGACAACACCAAAAAAATATACAACTCGAACCAATCCTGGTCATCAATCAACCCATAGGACAAAACAGATCTACTCAAACATCATAGGATAACCAAATATCATTGGATAATAATATATAGTGTTGAGCACCATGTTTAAGTAGAGAATTGCAGCGGGAATAGAGAGGTTACACCACTGCATAGAGGGGGAGAAAGTTGGTGTTGACGGTAGCAAGGTTGTTGATGTAGATCGCTGTCACGATCCTTGCCCCGGCGGCACTCCAGCGCCGCCGGGAGAGAGGGGGAGAGCCCCCCTCCTTCTTCTTCTTCCTTGCCACCCCCCCTAGATGGGAGGAGGGTTTCCCCTCTAGTCCATGGCTGATACGTCTCCATCGTATCTACTTTTACAAACACTTTTGCCCTTGTTTTGGACTCTAACTTGCATGATTTGAATGGAGCTAACCCAGACTGACGTTGTTTTCAGTAGAATTACCATGGTGTTATTTATGTGCAGAAACAAACGTTCTCGGAATGACCTGAAACTTCATGGAGCAACTTTTAGGAAAATATAAAAAATACCTGCAAAAGATGAAGGCCAGGGGGCCCACCACCTATCCACGAGGGTGGGGGGCACGCATGCCCCCTACCTCATGGGCCCCCTGGTGCCTCTCCGACTCCAACTCCAACTCTATATATTGTGTTTCGGGGAGAAAAAATCAGAGAGAAGAATTCATCGCATTTTACGATACAGAGCCGCCACCAAGCCCTAAAACCTCTCGGGAGGGCTGATCCGGAGTCCGTTCGGGGCTCCGGAGAGGGGAATCCGTCGCCATCGTCATCATGAACCATCCTCCATCACCAATTTCATGATGCTCACCGCCGTGTGTGAGTAATTCCATCGTAGGCTTGCTGGACGGTGATGGGTTGGATGGGATCTATCATGTAATCGAGTTAGTTTTGTTAGGATTTGATCCCTAGTATCCACTATGTTCTAAGACTGATGTTGCTATGACTTTGCTATGCTTAATGCTTGTCACTAGGGCCTGAGTGCCATGATTTCAGCTCTGAACCTATTATGTTTTCATCAATATATGAGAGTTCTTGATCCTATCTTGCAAGTCTATAGTCACCTATTATGTGTTATGATCCGTTAACCCCGGAGTGACAATAATCGGGATACTTACCGGTGATGACCGTAGTTTGAGGAGTTCATGTATTCACTATGTGTTAATGCTTTGTTCCGGTACTCTATTAAAAGGAGGCCTTAATATCCCTTAGTTTCTGTAAGGACCCCGCTGCCACGGGAGGGTAGGACAAAAGATGTCATGCAAGTTCTTTTCCATAAGCACGTATGACTATATTCGGAATACATGCCTACATTACATTGATGAACTGGAGCTAATTCTGTGTCACCCTAGGTTATGACTGTTACATGATGAACCGCATCCGGCATAATTCTCCATCACCGATCCATTGCCTATGAGCTTTCGATATATTGTTCTTCGCTTATTTACTTTTCCGTTTCTATTGCTATCATCACTGCAAAATACCAAAACATTACTTATACTACTGTTACCTTTTGCTACCGTTACCACTACTATCATATTACTTTGCTACTAAATACTTTGCTGGAGATATTAAGTTTCCAGGTGTGGTTGAATTGAAAACTCAGCTGCTAATACTTGAGAATATTCTTTGGCTCCCCTTGTGTCGAATCAAAAAATTTGGTTGAATACTCTACCCTCGAAAACTGTTGCGATCCCCTATAATTGTGGGTTATCAAGACTATTTTCTGGCGCCGTTGACGGGGAGCATAACTCTATTCTTCGAGTCACTTGGGATTTATATCTGCTTATCATTATGAAGAACTTGAAAGATTCAAAAACTAAGATTTATCCCTCAACTACGAGGGGAGGTAAGGAACTGCCATCTAGCCCTGCACTTGATTCACCTTCTGTTTTGAGTAAGCTTGCGACACCTAAACCTGCTTCTGCTATTCGTTCTGGTATGTCTCCTGTTATTGATGATGCTACTTCTGCTATACATGATACTTATGATGAAAGTACTTCTATGCTTGATACTACTGTGCCACTTGGTGAATTTCTTGATGAACAACTTGCTAGGGCTAGAGAGATTGAAAATATTGAATCTGATAATACTGATGAAAGTGATGATGAAGAATCACTTGTTATTCCTGAGGGTTATGTTTTTTTATCAAGAAGCTTCTTTAGCTATTTTAGCTTGCAAAGATAGATACGAACTTAAGAGGTTATTAGCTAAATGGAACAAGCAATCTCTAAATGCTAGAATGAAACCTGACCCTGCTTTTCCTACTTCACCTATCTGTGTTACCAATAAGGATTATGAATTCTCTGTTGATCCTGATATAATTACTTTGGTTGAATCTGATCCTTTTCATGGCTATGAATCTAAAACTGTTGTGGCACATCTTACTAAATTAAATGATATAGCTACCCTGTTCATGACTGATGAGAGAACTCGTTAGTTTTATATCCTTAAAATATTTTCGTTCTCATTAAAGGGTGATGCTAAGATATGGTTTAATTCTCTTGATCCTGGTTGTGTGCGTAGTCCCCAGGATATGATTTATTACTTCTCTGCTAAATATTTCCCTGCTCATAAGAAACAAGCTGCTTTAAGGGATATATATATATATATATAATTTTGTGCAAATTGAAGAAGAGAGTCTCCCACAAGCTTGGGGGAGGCTTCTCCAATTACTTAATGCTTTGCCTGATCATCCTCTTAAGAAAAATTAAATACTCTATATCTTTTATAATGGACTAACCGATGCTTCCAGAGATTACCAGGATAGTTGTGCTAGTTCTGTTTTCAGGGAAAGAACACAAGATGAAGCTGAAATTCTATTAAATAATATGTTGAGAAATGAAAATAATTGGACACCTCCTGAGCCAGTTCCTGAACCTATTCCTAAACCCACTCCGAAGAAGAGGGGTATTCTATTTCTCAGTCCTAAAGATATGCAAGAGGCAAGGAAATCTATGAAAGAAAAATGTATTAAAGTTGAAGATGTTAAGAATTTACCTCCTATTGAATAAATACATGGTCTTAATTTACCGCCTATTGAAGACACATATGATTTTAATCCTTTACCTATTGAAGAAACTCATGGTCTTGATAACCCAAAACAGGTAGTAAAGGTAAATTCTCTCTATAGATATGATAAAGCTGAAATCCTATTTACTAAGTTTGATAGCTAATGCTTAGATGAGTTTGATAAATTTATGTCTAAGAAAGAAGACTTTAATGCTTATTTTGGTATACAATTGAAATACAATTCAAATATGCTTGAACACTTGGGTGATTATATGGCTAATGTCAAAGGTGAACTTAAACTTATTAGTAAACATGCTTCTATGGTTACCACTCAAGTAGAACAAGTACTTAAAGCTCAAAATGATTTGCTCAATTAATTGAATAGTAAGAATAATGATAATGCTGTTAGAGTGGCTACTAGAACTGGTAGAATGACTCAGGAACCTTTGTATCCTGAAGGCTACCCTAAGAGAATTGAGCAAGATTCTCAGAGAAATAATATGGATGCACCTAGTCCTTCTAAAAGGAAGAAAAAGAAAAATGATAGGACTTTGCATGCTTCTAGTGAACCTGTTATTGAACCACCTGAGAATCCAAATGATATTTCTATTTCTGATGTTGAAACTCAATCTGGTAATGAACCTGAAACTAGTAATAATGTTAATGATAATGTTCATGATGATGCTCAACCTAGTAATGATAATGATATAGAAATTGAACCTGATGTTGATCTTGATAACCCACAATCAAAGAATCAATGTTATGATAAGAAAGACTTTTTTGCTAGGAAACATGGTAAAGAAAGAGAACCATGGGTTCAGAAACCCATGCCTTTTCCTCCCAAACCATTCAAGAAAAAGGATGATGAGGATTTTGAGAGGTTTGCTGAAATGATTAGACCCATCTTTTTGCGTATGCGATTAAATGATATGCTCAAAATGAATCCTTATGCTAAGTATATGAAAGATACAAGCTGAAATTTCCACCATGCTTGCTAATTATACTTTTAAGGGTGGAATACCAAAGAAACTTGGAGATCTAGGAGTACCCACTATACCATGCTCTATTAAAAGAAACTATGTTAAAACTGCTTTATGTGATCTTGGAGCCGGCGTTAGTGTTATGCCTCTTTCTTTATACCGTAGACCTGATTTGAATAAGTTGACACCTACTGAAATATCTTTGCAAATGGTTGATAAATCAACTGCTATACCTGTCGGTATTTGTGAGGATGTGCCTGTTGTAGTTGCAAACGTTACTATTTTAACGGACTTTGTTATTCTTGATATTCCCGAGGATGATAGTATGTCTATTATTCTTGGAAGACCCTTTTTGAATACTGCAGGGGATGTCATTGATTGCACTCAAGGCAATGTCACTTTTCATGTTAATGGTAATGAGAATACGGTACACTTTCTAAGGAAACAACTTCAAGTCCAAAATATCAACTCTATTGGAAAAATTCCATCGATTATATTTGGAGGTTTTGAATTTCCTCTTCCTACTGTCAAGAAGAAATATGATATTCTTATTATTGTGGATGTGCATATCCCCGTTGAGGTAACATTGTGTTATTCCAAATTTCTCCGGTTCCATGTTATTCGGAATGAGTTCGTTAACAAGACTTGATCAACCTTGTTAGTGGATTCCTTTTGATGATCATGAGATGGATGAAACTAGAAGGCACAACCTTCTGTATCCCACTTTTACTTTCTGTTATTTATATTAAATAAAATAAAAATAGTATTTTTCTATCTGTTATCTGATTATCCGTGCAATATAAAAATACCCCAAAAATAAAAGTTCTCCAAATGCCCTGAAATCTAAATATGATTTTTTCTAGAATATTTGAGAATATTTGGCACTGAGAACACAGCAGGGGGTCAACCACCTGCCCACGAGGGTGGAGGGCGCGCCCTACCCCCTGGGCGTGCCCCCTGCCTCGTGGGCCCATGGTGGCCCTCCTCCACTTATTCCTGCACCCACACACTTCTCCTTCCTCCCACAAACACGAATATCCAGCTCAAGCATGAGTTCTAGCTCATCTTGCTGCCATTTTCGATCTCCTTGCTCAAAGCACCTCTCACAAAACTGCTTGGGGAGATTGTTCCTTGGTATGTGACTCCTCCATTGTTCCAATTAGTTTTTGTTCTAGTGCTTTATTCATTGCAAATTTTTGCTGCTTTGGTGACCCTGTTCTTGAGCTTGCATGTCAAATTTATATGGTCAAAAGTAGTTTTGATGCATGATATAGGCCCTAGGCACTTGTAGGAGTAGTTGCTATCAATATTATTGAGTTTGGTTTACTTTTATTTTGAAGTTACTAAAAAAATTTAGAATTTTTCAGAGGAAGAAAAATGCTTAGGAAAATGTTCCAAGGTGGTTCCTCAAGGAAGCAAGGACCCAGGCTTGCAATGTGTGATGCTGATGAAGAGCCACCAAGAGACGCTCCAATGCGTCCTTGTGAGTGGCCTTCTGAAAATTTTATGGATCAAGGAGGAATTAAGGAAGAATTCAACGCATATTTTCTTAACGCCGATCTTGTGAGCTTCAAGGAAGAGAAGTGCAGTTAGTATCACAATCTCACCAGTACCTTTGTGAGGATGTTTGAATTTTCATCTTCACGTAATTCAACAACTGTCCTATTTGATCTTTATGAAAATTCTTATACTATGGACTTAGAGGACTTTACCACTGCTTGCAAACTTCCACAATGGGGTAGTATAAGGGATCCTCTCAAATCTGAATTTAGAGATTTTCTTGCTAGTATAACTTTGGGAGAATGTAGAGATATAACACAACCTACCATAGGGAGCATTCACTTTCCTGCTATACATTATTTTGCTCTCTTCATAGGTAGATGCATTAATGGTAAAGATGAGGCATGTCACATGTGTGTCCCTGACCTCAGTATTCTTAGGAGTGTTGTGTTAGGAGACCAATCTTATAATTTGAGAGCCATTGTTGCATGTAGGTTGCATCTTAATAGATTTAATGGAGATTTCTTTGGAGAAATTTATGCAACCCGCATAGCTAGTTTTCTTGGTGTAGCCATACGCGAAGATGATATTGAATTACCACCTGCTTACTGATGACCCACAAGTATAGGGGATCTATCATAGTCCTTTCGATAAGTAAGAGTGTCGAACTCAACGAGGAGCAGAAGGAAATGATAAGCGGTTTTCAGCAAGGTATTCTCTGCAAGTACTGAAATAAGTGGTAACGGGTAGTTTTGTGACAAGATGAATTGTAACGAGCAACAAGTAACAAAAGTAAATAAAGTGCAGAAAGGTGGCCCAATCCTTTTTGTAACAAAGGACAAGCCGGAACAAACTCTTATAATAGGAAAAGCGCTCCCAAGGACACATGGGAATATCGTCAAGCTAGTTTTCACTGCGTTCATATGATTCACGTTCGATACTTTGATAATTTGATATGTGGGTGGACTGGTGCTTGGTTGCTGTTCTTACTTGAACAAGCATCCCACTTATGATTAACCTCTATTGCAAGCATTCGCAACTACAACAAAAGTATTAAGGTAAACCTAACCATAGCATGAAACATGTGGATCCAAATCAGCCCCTTACGAAGCAACGCATAAACTAGGGTTTAAGCTTCTGTCACTCTAGCAACCCATCATCTACTTATCACTTCCCAATGCCTTCATCTAGGCCCAAATAATGGTGTGTTATGTAGTCGACGTTCACATAACACCACTAGAGGCTAGACAACATACATCTTATCAAAATATCAAACGAATACTAAATTCACATGACTACTAATAGCAAGACTTCTCCCGTGTCCTCGGGAACAAACGTAATTACTCACAAAGCATATTCATGTTCATAATCAGAGGGGTAATAATATGCATATAGGATCTGAACATATGATCTTCCACCAAATAAACCAACTAGCATCAACTACAAGGAGTAATCAACACTACTAGCAACCTACTAGCACCAATCCCGGACTTTAAGACAAGAATTGGATATAAGAGATGAACTAGGGTTTGGAGATGAGATGGTGCTGGTGAAGATGTTGATGGAGATTGCCCTCTCCCAATGAGAGGAGCGTTGGTGAAAATGATGGTGATGATTTCCCCCTCCCGGAGGGAAGTATCCCCGGCAGAACAGCTCTGCCGGAGCTCTAGATTGGTTCCACCAAGGTTCCGCCTCATGGCGGCGGAGTCTCGTCTCGAAAGGTTGCTTCTAATTTTTTTTCATCGAAAGACTTCATATAGGAGAAGATGGACGTCGGAGAGCCACCAGGGGGCCCACGAGGTAGGGGGGCACGCCCTAGGGGGGCACCCCCACCCTCGTGAGCAGGGTGTGGGCCCCCTGGCCTTCATCTTTGGCGAGGATTTTTCTTTATTTGTTTTAAGATGTTCCGTGGAGTTTCAGGACTTTTGGAGTTGCACAGAGTAGGTCTCTAATATTTGCTCCTTTTCCAGCCCAGAATTCCAGCTGCCGGCATTCTCCCTCCTTATGTAAACCTTGTAAAATAAGAGAGAATAGCCATAAGTATTGTGACATAAAGTGAAATAACAGTGCATAATGCAATAAATATCGATATAAAAGCATGATGCAAAATGGACGTATCAACTCCCCCAAGCTTAGACCTCGCTTGTCCTCAAGAAAAAAGCCGATAACAATAAATATGTCCTCATGTTTAGAGGTAGAGGCATCGATAAAAATAAAATATGGACATGAAGGCATCATGATTATTCTCAGAATAGCAACATATATAGATTTTGTCATATGATTACTTATGTTCAAGTGATGATCTATTCAGAATGCAAAAGTATAAATCATAAACCTTATTGGGTTCCGACAAACTATAATCTCAGTCATTGAAGCAATTGCAATTTATCATAACATCGGAAAGAGTATATGTCAGAGCTAAAAAGCAAGTCCACATACTCAACTATCATTTAGTCCTCCATAATTGCTAACACTCACGCAATACTTGTGGTTACGGAGTTTTAATTGGACACAGAGAAAGATAGGGGCTTATAGTTTTGCCCAACAACCTTTTACCTCAAGGGTAATGTCAACAATAATGGTTCATGCTCCCCCTACATCCGATTAGATATATATATATATATCATGTTCTTTCCAACATGCTGAGCTTGCCAAAGGATAAAATGAAAAAGAAAAGGTGAAGATCACCATGACTCTTGTATAAGGTAGAAGATAATAATAAAGGATAGGCCCTTCGCAGAGGGAAGCAGAGGTTGCCATGCGCTTTAATGGTTGGATGCACAAAATCTCAATGTGAAAGAACGTCACTTTATATTGCCCCTTGTGATATGAACCTTTATTATGCAGTCCGTCGCTTCATTACTTCCACATCACAAGATCGTATAAAACTTATTTCTCCCACACCAATCAATCATACATATTTAGAGCAATTTTTATTGCTTTGCACCGATGACAACTTACTTGAAGGATCTTACTCAATCCATAGGTAGATATGGTGGACTCTCATGGCAAAACTGGTTTAAGGGTATTTGGAAGCACACGTAGTATTTCTACTTAGTGCTGAGAATTTGGCTAGCATGAGGGGGAAAGGCAAGCTCAACAAGTTAGAGGATCCATGACAACATACTTTATCTCAGATATAAGAAAGACATAACTCATTACGTTGTCTTCCTTTTCCAACATCAACTCTTTAGTATGTCATATTTTAACGAGTGCTCCCAATCATAAAAGATGTCAATGATAATATATCTATACGTAAAACCTCTCTTTCCTTATTACTTCCTATTAATTGCAACAATGACCAAAGCTATGTCTGCCAACTCCCAACAACTTTTAATCATCATACTCTTTCTATGTGAAGTCATTACTCTCAATAAGATCAATATGAACTCTTTGTTTCTTTTTATTCTTTTTCTCTTTCTTTCATTCACCCAAGATCATGGCAAAATAATCAAGCCCTTAACTCAACACTAATCTTTATTATATAGCTCACGGACTCGATTACAAAGAGAGATCATAAAGAAAAACTCAAAACTAGATCATGACATAAACTTTATTCTACTAGATCAAGATACTACTAATAGGATCGAACTAAGAAAAACGGCAAAGATAGGAGTTGTGATTGTGATACGATACCGGGGCACCTCCCCCAAGCTTGGCAGTTGCCAAGGGGAGTGCCCATACCCATGTGATTATTTCTCCTTCTTTATTGTTGGTGTAATATTCTTGGCGATTATTCCCCTCAGGATGTGTTTCTCCTCCTCGAGCTTATTGACTTGCTGCTTGAGGTCCATTATTTCCTTACGAAGCTTTCCTGTGACAGCTAAAGCTCCTTGCACCCAAGGGTGTTGCATAGCTGCGGGAGAACAAGTGACACTCCTCTTCATATTTTCATAAGAAAGAAATCTAACATTGGAAGGGATAACCGAGTTTGAAATGGTTGAGCTCTGTAGTTCCCCCATCGTGAATCTAGCTCGGAAGCGAGAGGTGACTTCTTGATCCTCCATGGCATCTACTCTCATCAAGTCAGCCTCCATCTATTCCTCCATTGCTAGCCCAAAGTGGTCAGCGTTGCTGTTTGCCCTTGGTTCTGGTGCCGGATTATGTCGGTGTACTAGAATAGGGGTACCCTAGTACCCCGAACTTGTGCACGGGCAGTTGCAGCACCCCGCGGCAAGGCTTGCTGGGTGAACGCCAAGACCCTCCAAGGTTCCCTTGGAGCCATCCAAGAACAAAGTATATAAGCTAAGGAGACAAGACCCCGGCAAGAGGAGCTTGCCGGGAAGGCCAATAAAGGCGCACCAAGGAACTTGCCGCGACGCGCCACTCGCTCCGGCAAGGCAGCAAGGCCCCGGCAAGAGGAGCTTGCCGGGAAGACCAACCAAGGTAGCTCGAAGCCCGGCGAGCGACAAGCCTCCGGGCCCGACAAGATAGCAGCAGCGGCAAGACACTTGCCGCGGCAGGCGGCCACTCTGCGTCCACGCTCCAGCGCATCCACCAACGTGTCGCTCTGGGGGCCTCCCCGGGCGTGCGTGGCAGGAGGCTGTGCAGCCAGCGGTGCGCAGCGGCATGCGAAGCTGACAAGATCTCCATCGTGGCGAACGGTGGCGCCCCTAACGGTCCTTTTCTGCACTGTTCGGGCGACTCAGACGGGCATTTAATGCCCTTGTCCCCTGCCGTCATGGTTAGGTAGGGTGCACTATACAAGCAACTGTATCAACTACCTCGCTTTTTACGTTTTTGCCCTCCTCTGCGTTGCCACCTGTCGGTGACCCCTTTAGCGTATAAAAGGAGGCCCATGCGCAACGTAGAGGGGGTTCGGCTCATTCGATTCGGAGCCTCAGACAGTTTGCTTCGACCCATTCGTAGCCCAGAGAACATCACACTCTCGCTTTGGAGAGCAAGAACACCAGATAATACAATCAGACAAGCAGCAGTAGGAGTGTTATCTCTCCGGAGAGCTCCGAAGCTGGGTAAACTGCTCGTGTGCTTCACCTCGATCCGCTCTTCATGCGATCTCCGCCCCCCGCCGAACCGAAAGGGGCCCGGTCCGCTGGCCCCATAGGTGTTCGTGGATCAGTTTCGACGACATCTTTGGCGCGCCAGGTAGGGGGAAGACGAGATTGCGTGAACCTGATCCGGCGTTCACACGAGCTAGATCCTTATTCCCTTCATCAACATGCCACCGAAGAAGAAGACTTCGGTGGCAGCTGCTCCATCCACGTCACTTCCGCCACCGTTGGAGCAAACGAGTGGTGGGATGGACGCCGGCGGAAGAAAGGACGTCGACGAGGAAGCCCATGATGCCGCCAGGTCCAAGAACAAGGCTGCACAAACCTCGGCGACTGTACATGTTCCACGCCACTCTCAGGAGGCGCAAGATCAACAGCGTCATGGCACTAGCAGTGCCATACGCATGATAGCCGAAGACCAAGCTGGTGGATCTCGGGCCGATCAAGACCAGCATGCACGCCAGCGTGCTGGCACGAGCGGGGCGCGGTCGCCTGGACGGGATACTGCTCCTTCTAACATAGTTAGAAGTTCGAGCATGTCCCGCTCCTCGCGCCGTCCGCCAATGCCACCCATCACTCCAGCAGAAGCTTTGGCGCGAGCTCAACTTCTCCTAGATTACCCTCCAACGTCAGACAAGATCGACGAATGGAGAGCCACCATCCAGAGTCTCATCGGCTACGCCAACGGCGACACTCCACGGCGGCCGAGCGCGTCGCCGCCGCGGCAGGACCGCCGGACGCGAGCCGGTGGCGACGAAACGGGCGGAGGTGCAACTACCATGCAATCACCGCCCCGAAGGCCAAGATCGCCGACTCGTCAGATCCACGAGCTCGTCGTGATCAGCGCCAAGTTCTTCATGATCGACAACAAGAAGACGCTCGAACCCGCATCGAGCGCCGAAGAGAAGCGCGACGTCAATCCGACAAGCGCGCTGGGCCCTCTGTTGACATGCATGCGCCAGGGGAACCAGGTGATCTGCCGTATGCGGTAGGTTGTCCTGCGTTCACTCGTGAGCTGCGGCAAGTCCAGTGGCCCAGTACAAAGAACTTCAAGCCAGACGTACCGGAGAAGTACGACGGCAAGACGCATCCGTCAGAGTTCCTCAGCATCTACACCATTGCGGTGCAAGCTACCGGGGGACGAGATGACAAGATCCTTGCCAACTACTTCCCGCTGGTGCTCAAGCCCAATGTCAGATACTGGCTCATGCACTTGCCGGACAACTCCATATCCTCTTGGGCTGATCTGTGCCATCAGTTTGTCGGCGCTTTTACAGGCGGACACAAGCCTCATGGCTAGGAGAGTGATCTTCATCTGCTCGCCCAGAAGGAAGGAGAGCCTTTGCGCAAGTACATCCAGAGATTCAGTAGTGTGCAGCACAACATCCCAGACGTCCACCCTGCCGTGGTGATCAGCGCGCTCCATCAGAACGTGCGGAACCGCAGGATGCGGGAGGAAATGGTGATGTGCAAGATCAGGGACGTCAGTGAGTTATATGCACTAGCCGATAAGTGCGCGCGTGCTGAGGAAGGGAGGAGACTCCCCGGAGAAAATATAGGAGCGGGAGGATCTGACAGCGAAGATGCCGCCCCGACAAGGAAAACCCGGCGGCGGAACAACAGAAGGAGGAAAGGCAAAGAAGTGCTAGTTGTTGAGCAGTCCGGCAATGGTGGCGGCGCCAAGGAAGCCAAAGTTGGTAACTCCAACAAGGAGGTTGCCGCGGAGGTAGCGGTCGCCGACAAGCAGGACGGCGCCAACAAGCAGTACTGCAAGATTCACCGCACCAAGGGCCATGATCTTAAGAACTGTAAGAGAGTCGAGTAGCTTGTTGAGCAACAGAAAGCTGAATACGAGCGGCGTGACAAAGAGAAGGCCCAGGAAGGAGCTGGTGGATCCGGCAAGAAACGTCCCGGCCGAGGAGGACGCCGCGGCAAGGCCAAGCAGTGGCAAGGAGACAGACCTCCTCGCTGTCGCGACAAGGATGAAGATGACGGCGACGATGAAGATATGGATGATGAGGAGACTGATGAGCAGGAGTTCCAGAAAGCCACAGAGGTCCTGTGCGTTGACGGTGGTGCTTCTCTTCATGCCTCGCACCGCCAGCTCAAGCAGTGGGTGCGGGAGGTTAATGCAGCAGAACCACCCGTCGAGTCACGCAAGCCTCTGAAATGGTCCGGCATGCCTATCATCTTTGATATTGAGGACCACCCGGATCACATAACTGCGGTCGGGTGCTTGCCGATGTTGGTTTCACCAACAATCCGCAACCTCAAGGTCACTAAGATGCTAGTTGACGGTGGGGCCGGCTTGAACCTGATCTCCTCCGCGGTGCTCCAGAAGCTCCAGATCCCTGACAGCGAGCTCGAAGAAACCGACACGTTTCAAGGAATTAACCCGGGAAGGAGCAAGCCAAAGGGAAAGATCATGTTGCCGGTAACATTTGGCAGTGAGCTGAACTTCAGGACTGAGAGGATCATGTTTGACGTTGCCGACATTCCATTACCTTATAATGGAATCCTGGGCCGTCCGGCACTCGCCAAGTTCATGGCAGCCTCTCACTATGCGTACAACGTACTGAAAATGCCAGGCCCAATAAGTGTCATCTCTATCCCTGGCAACAAGAAGGATGCTCTTATTTGTGCCGACAAGATCTACCGGGAAGCATCAGCTGCAGCAGAACGAAGGACACTTGCCGCTGAAGCTCCCGGGGGGAAGAAGAAGACCAAGTCCGGCAAAAGCTCTGATGCCCACTCCGGCAAGCGCACCTCTTCGGAGTGCTACGCTACCGTCGAGGACGCACCATCGAGCTCCACCGGCAAGTGCAAGAAGGCGATGGCAGCTCCACCTGCGACTAAGAAGGTGTCCGCTAAGGAGGATGGCACTGGTGGTACCTTCACCATCAGCGCCACTCTTGACCCCAAATAGGAAAGCGCGCTCGTTGCTTTCCTGCGGGCGAATGTCGACGTGTTTGCATGGCAACCGTCTGATATCCCCGGTGTTCCCAGGAAAGTGATTGAGCACCACCTTGCTATCTGTCCTCATGCGCAGCCCGTCAAGCAGAGAGTCAGGAAGCAGGCAGTTGAGCACCAAGAATTCATCACAGAAGAAATCAAGAAGTTGGAAGCAACATGCCTTGTCAGAGGAGTACTCCATCCCACGTGGTTGGCCAATCCTGTTGTTGTGCGCAAGGCTAACGGGAAATGGAGACTTTGTATTGACTTCACTGATGTTAATAAAGCTTGTCCCAAAGACCCATTTCCCTTGCCGCGTATTGACTAGATTGTTGACTCCACAGCCGGATGTGATTTGCTTTCATTTCTTGATGCATACTCAGGATATCATCAGATCTTCATGGCAGAAGAAGATGAAGAGAAAACCGCATTTATCACCCCGTGTGGCATGTACTGCTTCGTACGGATGCCTTTCGGTTTGAAGAATGCTGGTTCAACATTCGCAAGGGTAGTTCACTATGCTTTTGAGCCACAAATACACAGAAATGTGGAAGCTTACATGGATGACATAGTGGTCAAGAGCAAGAACAAGGCGACCCTGATTCAAGATTTAGACGAAACATTTGCAAACCTGCGCAAAATCAAGCTCAAGCTTAACCCCGAGAAGTGCGTATTTGGAGTCCCTTCCAGCAAGCTTCTCGGGTTCTTCATGTCTCAGCGGGTAATTGAAGGCAATCTCGACAAGATCAAAGCCATTGAGCAGATCGAAGCACCAAAGCGCGTCAAGGATGTACGAAGGCTTGCCGGTTGCGTGGCTGCTCTCAGCAGGTTTATCTCTAGATCTGCTGAGCGCGCCCTGCCATTTTTCAAAATTTTGAAAAAGGCAGGTCCAATGAAATGGACTTCGGAAGCGGAGGCTGCGCTGCAGGACTTGAAGAGATACCTGCCTCCACTCCAACACTTGTCGCACCTAAGCCGCAAGAGAAGTTGCTGCTGTATATAGCAGCAACCAATCAAGTGGTTAGTGCTGCGTTAGTGGCGGAGAGGGAGGCGGATGATGAGCCAGCAACCGCGGCAGATCCATCCAGCGACAAGCAGGGGGCTTCGCCGACAAGCTCTGGTCCCGACAAACATGAGTTTGCATAGGAGCATGATAAGATGCCAAGGAGAATGGTGCAGCGCCCAGTTTACTTTGTCAGTTCCCTTTTGCAGGGGGCTAGATCAAGGTACTCTGGTGTGCAGAAGTTGCTTTTCGGCCTCCTCATGGCCTCAAGAAAGCTGCGCCATTACTTCCAAGCACATGAGATCATAGTCGTCACTCGCTTTCCGCTGAAGAGGATACTGCAAAATCCAGAAGCAACGGGCAAGATTGTCGTGTGGGCGCTGGAATTGTCAAGCTTTGGCCTCAAGTTTGAGAGCACCTCAACAATCCAAAGCAGAGCATTGGCAGAGTTCATAGCAGAGTGGACGCCAACCCCAGATGAAGAAATTCCAGAAACGAGCATCCCCGTCAAAGAGGCAAGCAAAGAGTGGCTGATGTACTTTGATGGTGCCTTCTCGCTGCAAGGCGCCGGTGCAGGCATGCTGCTTGTCGCACCCACCGGACAGCACCTCAAGTACGTAGTCCAGATGCATTTTCCCAAAGAGCAAGCAACCAACAATACTGCAGAGTATGAAGGATTGCTTGCCGGTCTCAGAATCGCAGCAGACCTTGGGATCAAGAAGCTCATTGTCAGGGGTGACTCACAGCTTGTCGTCCGACAAGTAAACAAGAACTACCAGAGTCCGTTGATGGAAGCGTATGTCGATGAAGTGAGGAAGCTGGAAGAGCACTTTGACGGCCTACAAATGGAGCATATCCCAAGAACTCAGAATGATATTGCTGACGGCCTGTCAAAGTGCGCCGCACTAAAGTTACCTGTGGAACCAGGGATCTTTGTGCTTAAGTTGACTCAACCATCCGTAACACCATCAACTGGACAAAGCAAAAAGAGGAAGTTGGTTTCTGGTGACTTCTTTCCGGCAGAGCTCCCCGAAGCCGCCGCCAAGAAAGTCCCCAAGATCAACACCACAGATGCTGAGGGGCAGTCTGCTCCGGCAAGCCTTATGGTTTGTTCCGTTGAAGCAGATGCTCCCGACAAGTTTTGCTCCGGCAAGCTTGCCGGGGAACATCAAGCTCCGGCAGGGTTGCAAGTCCTTGCCGTAGAAGCAGATGTTCCCGCAGCAGCAGATGTGCCTTTAATCCATGTTGTCGAGCCACAAGCTCCAGCATGGGCACAGCAGATTGTCCATTTCCTTCAGACAGGAGAACTTCCCGAAGAGCAAGAAGAAGCGGAAAGAGTAGCCCGACAGTCAAGTATGTACCAGTTTGTCGATAGCATACTGTACAGAAGAAGACTCAACGGTGTGAAATTGAAGTGTATTCGCCGGGAAGATGGACAAAAGCTGTTGGCGGAGATACATGGAGGCATATGTGGCCACCACATCGGCGCAAGAGCACTTGCCGGCAAAGCTTTCCGGCAAGGTTTCTTTTGGCCGACAGCCCTCCAGGATGCAACTGCACAAGTAACCAAATGTGAAGCGTGCCAGTTCCACTCCAAACAGATACACCAGCCAGCTCAAGCTCTCCAGACAATCCCTTTATCCTGGCCATTTTCGGTTTGGGGGCTCGATATCCTCGGCCCCTTCCCCCGAGCTGTCGGGGGCTTTGAGTACTTGTACGTCGCAATCAACAAGTTCACAAAGTGGCTGGAAGTGCAGTCAGTGAGGAAGGTGACAGCACAGTCAGCAGTCAAGTTCTTCAGGTCGATTGTTTGCCGTTTCGGGATCCCTAACAGGATCATCACCGACAACGGCACGCAATTCACGAGCCGCACCTTCATGCAGTACGTCCAAGACCTTGGCGCCAAGGTCTGCTTCGCTTCTGTTGCTCATCCGAGAAGCAACGGTCAAGCAGAGAGGGCAAATGCTGAAGTGCTGTGCGGGCTCAAGACCAGAACTTTCGACAGGCTGCACAGGTGCGGAAGGAACTGGATCGAGGAGCTGCCGGTGGTTCTTTGGTCGATCAGAACGACGCCAAATCGAGCCACTGGCCAGACACCTTTCGCTCTAGTCTATGGAGCAGAGGCAGTTCTCCCCACGGAACTCGTATACGGATCACCTCGAGTGCTCGCTTATGATGAGCTTGAGCAAGAACAGCTGCGGCAAGACAACACGCTGCTCCTTGAGGAAGATCGTCTTCAGGCTGCTGTACGAGCTGCTTGATACCAGCAAGCTTTGCGCCACTATCATAGCCGCAAAGTTAAAGCCAGAAGCTTCGAGGAAGGCGACCTTGTTCTTCGGCGCGTTCAGTCCGCCAAGAATTCCAACAAGTTGACGCCGAAGTGGGAAGGCCCTTATCGGGTGAGACGAGTCACAAGGCCTGGCGCTGTCCGCCTTGAGACCGAAGATGGCATTCCAGTGAGCAGCTCCTGGAACATAGAACATCTTCGTAAGTTTTTCCCATAAGGCGCGGTTGCCGGGACCCGTTCCGGCAACCACCTTTTGTACAAGTCTTGCCGCTGTTGCATGTAATCCTTTGTACAAAGCCGGGCGCAGATCCCGTGCATAAGTAAAAACCCATGTGCTCCGCACAGCTTGTCCATTTCGTGCGTTAGTTCCTTTCTTGCATGTAATTATCTGACACTTTGTGCAGCACCTACATCCGGTAGCAGTAACGAGCCGAAGAGCTCCATATTATTATTTTCTCTTCTTTCTTTTTCTCTTAAAAGGAAAAGAAGGTTCTCTCGCACACAAGTTTGCCGGGGGGGGGAGGAGAAGATTGTGGTATGGGCCAGGCGTCGTTCAAACAAAGACTTGCCTTACCGGGAAGCAAATGACAGAAAAGCTAAGTTGCCAAAGTTTGAGCAATCACTTTTTTAAATTTTTTAGTTATCTTCCTCGAACGACCCTGCTTTGTATGGAAAACCTGTGCGCGGAGGAACCAACTCATGGCTAGTTGCGCCCTTACTTTGTTTCGAGTCCGCTCAACAGCTTAAGTGTGCTGCATCTAGTCGCGACAAGGCTTCTTGTCGGAAGCAGCGCCGCCAGCAGGCTGCTGAAGTTCCGCACTCAGCGCTCGCGGCTCGGGCGCCTGCGCCGACAAGTTCCCTAAAAGCGTAGGGTGAAAACATACAAAGGAAGGAATCTAGTAGAGGAAATAACATTGCAATTGATAACAGAAATAAAGTTATATTACAAAGATAACTTGTCGCAGCTCTAACAGACTGTTTTCATAACATGACTAGCAGCGACAAGGGAAAAGAAGAAATGGGCGGCCTAATCTACGCGTCCGCCCTCGACTCGCTTGATCTCGCTCACCTTGTCCACAATGGGTGCGACAAGGGCCTTGAGTGCATCCAGATCGGCGTGAGGCGACAAAGATCGGAGGACATTGGTGAAGCTGAGGCCTGGATTGCGGAAGGCTACCTTCATCAGCACCTTCTGGAGAACCCTGGCGCAGATTTTGCGTGACTCATCGGCCAGCTGCTTCGGGATCCTCTCCCGGAGCCGCTGGAGTGCCGTTGCCACGCCCTTGAAGAATAGGCTGAGCTTGGTGCTGGGTTGAAGGCTCTCGTCGGAAGGATACCCGAAGTCATCCATCCCCAGCTGCGCCAGCTCCTCGTTGATGACGGCGGCAGTGTTCACCGGACCCTCGGTCCAGTGCTCCACCGTGTCTCTGAACGAGTTCTGGGTAACTGCAATGCTCTCCAGCAGTGCCGCGTCAGCCTTGACCTTCTCTGCCAAGGTCTTCTCCCGCTCCTTGGCGGCCTCCAGCGTCTGCGTCAGCGTGGCCAGCTTCAGCTCCAGGTCTGCTTTGGAATCCTTGGCGGCGCTGAGCTCCTTGCCCCTCTCAGCGAGAAGGCCTTGCAGCTCACCATGGGCGGCAGCATCCTTCTCGCGCTCACGCTTGAGCGCGGCAAGCTCCTCGCCGCTCTTCCCAATGTCGGCCTCCAGCTGCGCCACCTTCTCCTCTAGCTCCTTATTGGCGGCCTCTGCAGTTGCTGCGGCATCCTTTGCCTCCTTGAGTGCCCCGCCAAGTGCTCGCTCGCGCTCGGCGAGCTCTTCCTCGTAGCTGTCGAGGTGGGCCTTCTGCTGCACTAGCACGCCTTCCCGCACGGACTGCTTCTCGGTAGCAAGCCTTTGTTCCTCCTCAGCCTCGGCCTTCTCGAGAAGAAAGGCCGTGCGCTCCTCGTCTACTCGCTCCCGCTCCTGCACCAGGGACCGAAGAGCTTCTTGATTTTGTCCTTGGAGCTCCTCCGCACGCTTCTCCATGTCAACTCCCGCCTTCGCGACAAGCGCTTCCCGAGAAGCCAGCTTGGCTTGCCGGGTGCGGTAGAGTGACAGCAGCTTCCGCAGCAGCTGCTCCTCCTCAGCCTCGCCACTACTGCTGCCGGGCGCGTCAACCAATGACAGTCCGGCAGAGGCGAGCACCTCCCCGTCAAAAGTCTCCCCCTCAACCGGCGCCCTGGAGCTCGACGCCCAGGGTAGCTTGATGAAGATGTTGTCACCGGCCTGCAAGTAGGCGCCGGGCTGGGGCTCCTCGGAGCCCGGCTCCGCAGAAGCGGCAGAGGGTTCGGCGGTCGGTGCAGCGCCCGACGCTCCTGCGGCCTCAGGGTCGTCAGTGCGATCGCCCGACCCCTCGCTGGCTTCCGCAGCAGCAGCCCCGGCGGCTTCCTCGCCGGCGGTCTCATCAGCACAGGCACCTTCCTCGCCGGCGCCCTCTGTCTCCATTGGCTCAGCCGAAGGTGGGTCTGAAGAACGAAGAAGGGAGGAAAATCAATCAAAAATCCAAGAAAGGAAAAATGAAAGAAGCAGAACCCAAGGGAAAGTTTTTGGGCAAGTGGATTACCTGCGCCAAGATCTTCAGTTGCGGCCTCAGTCACCGCAGGATCAGCAGTGCCGTCCCTTGCCGGAGAGTCCCCCCTTGCCGGAGAGTGCTCCCTTGCCGGGGACTCCTCCCTTGGCGGCGCAGTCGAAGTAGGTGGCACTTCGGGGCCGGTCTCCGGGCGCTCCTGATGAGGCTGTTCTGCTCCTGCACAAGTCAACAAGCAAGATGTTAACAAAGGAAAAAGCACTCAAGCACGCCCGGCAGCAGAATATTAAACTATGAACTTACGCTGGGGGCTGCGCTGGGGGCTTCTTTGAGGAGTGATCGCAGGGTCCGTCAAGGTGATCTCGGACCCACCCCCTATCGACAAGGTGGGGTCATCTTCGATGACGATCACCGCGGCCTTGGCCCTCTTCGCCGCTCTCTGGGCCAGTGTTCTGAAAAGAAAGGAGTCCAGATTGGAGCAAGTCAGATACAAGATATAAACAGCAAGATTGAAGGATTATAAGAGCACCAAAGAAACTTACTCTTCTTCCTCCTCGTCGGAGCTGAGCGCGGAAAGATCGAAGTCCAGCCCTCCTCCGGTGCGGCGAGGTGGAGGAGTAGTATCCCTTGCCCGCTTGGCGGGGGCAGTGGCGGTGGCCCGGGAAGATCCCGCTCCAGTTGCCGCTGTTGCGTGAGGCGCTCCCGCGGCAACATTGCTTGCCGCGGTAGAGCGCGTCGCGCGGCTCGGTGGCTGTGGAGCTGGCTGACGCCCCGCTACGTCCCCGGCCCTGTGAAGGCACCTCCTTGGCGGGGTCGGGGGCTCAGCCTGCAGCAAGCTCTCTGAAGGCTCAGCCTCCTCCTCGCCGGCCTCGCTCGACTCGGCTTCGGAACCGGCAGGCGCCTCTTCACCCATGAACTCCGCGCGTTCGGCAAGGTTTGCCGCCTCTGCAGCCTCCGCCTCCTCCACAGTGAACCCGAATGCGCCCGCGGCAGCTGTAGCCGCAGCCTCTTCCGCCCTAGTGGCGATGAGCTGCAGCTCCTCGTCGGTGGTGTCACGAGTGAGGCTCTTCTGCTCGTTAGCAGGGACCGGCACTTCCTCCAAGGTGTCGAAGAATGTTCGCACAAAGTCATCCGCGGGCTCTTGCCAAGTTGGGATGATGCCGTGTGAATCGCACAACGGCATCATGGCGCGGATCCGGTCAAGCGAAGAGTTATTGCACAAAGGAACTATGCCCCTCGGCAGTGTGAATGGGTGCTGGGGGTCGCGTTTGAATAATTCCAAGAGCATTGCATCCAACTCCAAGACGGTGAAGTTGTAGTTGAGGCCCGTCCGTAGCCTCATGATGTCTGCCGAATTCTTGAATTCCCAGGCGGGCCTCCCCCTCTCCTGTAGGGGGGCAATGCGGCGGCGGAGGAAATCTGCCCCGACAGCACCTACGGTGAGCCCGGCAAGCGTGAGGCGAAGAATCCTAGTGATGGCGATCTTCAGCCTCTCGTCTTCCGGGGCCACATTGCTCAAGTCATTGCCGCGCACTATTGGAGTTTGGCGCACGGCGGTGAAGGGCTGCGGATTCTCCTCAACAATCCAACACCACTCCGCTCTCCACTCCTCCCACTTGCTGCGGAGCTCACCATCCAAGTACGCCTCCTTCTTGCCGACTCTCGAGACCCAGGCAATCCCTCCGGCAAGCGGCTCTCCTCTCTCTACCTGAGGAATGAAGTAGTGGCGGAAAAGGGCAACACTAGGGTGGAGTCCGACAAAGTTTTCGCACAAGTGTGCGAAAACTGCCATGGTCAGGACAGCATTGGGGGTGAAGTCAAGGAGGCGGAAGCCATATGTGTTCATAATGTCACAGAAGAACTCCGAGAAAGGCGGGCAGAGCCCGCAATAGAAGAATAGTGGGAAGAACGGGTACCCATTTGGAGCCAGCTTCGAAGCGGTAGCCGGGAGTACCCTCGTGCGCGGATGCGCACGCGTCTCCGTCGCCCAAAAGAGGTAGAAGTACTCCCTCAGCTCCTGCACGCCGAGCTGGGGGGTGAAGATCACCCGCTCCTTCCGCAGCGCCGCGAGCCGCTGCGCCTCGGCCGACTTCACACCCTTTCCCTTGTCGGCTTTCGGGCCCATGGCGGAGGTGGCGAGGGAGGTCGACGGCGTGGAGATGCTGGTGACAATGGGAGGGGCGGAGCGCTGCTCTCTCGGCTTCGAGAAGAAGGGGGGGAGCGGCGGAGTTTGTGAAGAAGGAGTAGCAGCAACCAACGGGGGGGAACGAACTGCCCCTGTTTCCTCTTCTTATAAAGAGGGACGGGGCGGACGTTTCGCCCTTCCTAATAAACAACCACCCACGATCTCCCCCACGATGCCGCATTCAACGCGTGCCGTTATGGGGGAGCGCAGTGAATACGGAGCGAGATTTGGTGTAGCCCAGGCCGCGTGTGCCCGTGCCCTGTCTTGGGCCTGGCCCAACAGCGCTCGACACCGTGTCTGGCCCAGGCCTGGGGGCTCCTGTCGGTGTACTAGAATAGGGGTACCCTAGTACCCCGAACTTGTGCACGGGCAGTTGCAGCACCCCGCGGCAAGGCTTGCCGGGCGAACGCCAAGACCCTCCAAGGTTCCCTTGGAGCCATCCAAGAACAAAGTATATAAGCTAAGGAGACAAGACCCCGGCAAGAGGAGCTTGCCGGGAAGGCCAATCAAGGCGCACCAAGGAACTTGCCGCGACGCGCCACTCGCTCCGGCAAGGCAGCAAGGCCCCGGCAAGAGGAGCTTGCCGGGAAGACCAACCAAGGTACCTCGAAGCCCGGCGAGCGACAAGCCTCCGGGCCCGACAAGATAGCAGCAGCGGCAAGACACTTGCCGCGGCAGGCGGCCACTCTGCGTCCACGCTCCAGCGCATCCACCAACGTGTTGCTCTGGGGGCCTCCCCGGGCGCGCGTGGCAGGAGGCTGTGCAGCCAGCGGTGCCCAGCGGCATGCGAAGCTGACAAGATCGCCATCGTGGCGAACGGTGGCGCCCCTAACGGTCCTTTTCTGCACTGTTCGGGTGACTCAGATGGGCATTTAATGCCCTTGTCCCCTGCCGTCAGGGTTAGGTAGGGTGCACTGTACAAGCAACTGTATCAACAACCTCACTTTTTACGTTTTTGCCCTCCTCTGCGTTGCCACCTGTCGGTGACCCCTTTAGCGTATAAAAGGAGGACCATGTGCAACGTAGAGGGGGTTCAGCTCATTCGGTTCGGAGCCTCAGACAGTTTGCTTCGACCCATTCGTAGCCCAGAGAACATCACACTCTCTCTTTGGAGAGCAAGAACACCAGATAATACAATCAGACAAGCAGCAGTAGGAGTGTTATCTCTCCGGAGAGCTCCGAAGCTGGGTAAACTGCTCGTGTGCTTCGCCTCGATCCGCTCTTCGTGCGATCTCCGCCCCTCGCTGAACCGAAAGGGGCCCGGTCCACCGGCCCCATAGGTGTTCGCGGATCACTTTCCCCGACAGATTAGATACCCGGCTCTCCCCGATTGACTCTTGAGAAGACATCTTGTTCTAATCTGCAGCAGCAACAGCTCGAAAACAAAAACAGAGGAAATTTGCGTGATACGGGAGTCAAAACCTTCAGGAGAATATATAATGAATTTTTACCGCCAAAATACGTAACGTGCAAGAAAACGGAGTCCGGAAGGCAGACGAGGTGCTCACGAGGTAGGGGGCGCGCCCAGAGGGGTAGGGCGCACCCACCACCCTCGTGGGGCCCTTGTGTCCTTCCCAGACTGCTACTTATTTTTCTATTTTTCTAAATATTCCAAAACAGAGAAATATTGCCTTAAAAATTGTTTTGGAGTCGGTTTACTTATCGTACCACATACCTATTCCTTTTCGGAGTCTGAAACGCTCCGGAAAGTGTCCTTTATGTATTCCTCCGGGGTTACGGTTTCAATAATATTGGTTTGAACATTTATGGGATTACCTGAGATATAATGTTTAATTCTTTGACCGTTTACCACCTTTGGATTTGTGCCCTCGAAGTTGTTGACTTTTATGGCACCGGAACGATAGACCTCTTCGATAACATAGGGGCCTTCCCATTTAGATAGAAGTTTTCCTGCAAAAAATCTTAAACGAGAGTTGTATAGCAATACATAATCACCTACATTAAACTCACGCTTTTGTATCCTTTTGTCATGCCATCTTTTAACTTTTTCTTTAAACAACTTGGCATTTTCATAAGCTTGGGTTCTCCATTCATCAAGTGAGCTAATATCAAATACCTCTTCTCACCGGCAAGTTTAAAATCATAGTTGAGCTCTTTAATAGCCCAATATGCCTCATGTTCTAGTTTGAGAGGTAAGTGACATGCTTTTCCATAAACCATTTTATACGGAGACATACCCATAGGATTTTTGTATGCAGTTCTATAAGCCCATAATGCATCATCAAGTTTCTTGGACCAATTCTTTCTAGACCTATCAACAGTCTTTTGCAAAATTAATTTGAGCTCTCTATTGCTCAACTCTACTTGACCACTAGATTGAGGGTGATAAGGAGATGCAATTCTATGATTAACATCATACTTAGCAAGCATTTTACGAAAAGCACCATGAATAAAGTGTGAACCACCATCAGTCATTAAATATCTAGGGACTCCAAACCTCGGAAAAAATAACTTCTTTAAGCATTTTAATAGAAGTGTTGTGATCAGCACTACTAGTTGGAATAGCTTCTACCCACTTAGTAACGTAATCAACAACAACTAAAATATGTGTGTATCCATTAGAGGCAGGAAAAGGTCCCATATAGTCAAAGCCCCAAACATCAAATGGTTCAATAACAAGAGAATACTTCATAGGCATTTCTTGACATCTACTAATATTACCAATTCTTTTACATTCATCACAAGACAAGACAAACTTACGGGCATCCTTGAAGAGAGTAGGCCAAATAAAAACCAGATTGCAATACCTTATGTGCAGTTCTATCTCCGGCGTGGTGTCCTCCATAAGACTCCGAATGACACTTGCGTAGGATCCGTTCCTGTTCATGCTCAGGTACACAACGTCTAATAACACCATCTACTCCTTCTTTATAAAGATGTGGGTCATCCCAAAAGTAATGTCTTAAGTCGTAGAAAACTTTTTCTTTTGCTGGTATGTGAATCTAGGTGGTATAAACTTAGCAACAACATAATTAGCATAATCAGCATACCATGGAGTACTACGAGAAGTACTTATAACATTTAATTGTTCATCAGGAAATCTATCATTAATATGTAGTGGGTCATCAAGAATATTTTCTAACCTATACAAGTTGTCTGCAACGGGGTTCTCAGCTCCCTTTCTATCAACAATATGCAAATCAAATTCTTGTAGCAAGAGAACCCATCTAATAAGTCTAGGTTTAGCATCTTTCTTTTCCATAAGGTATTTAATAGCAGCATGATCAGTTTGAACAATTACTTTAGAATCAACAATATAAGGCTTGAACATATCACAAGCAAATACAACTGCTAAAAGCTGTTTTTCAGTAGTAGCATAATTTCTTTGAGCATTGTCTAGAGTCTTACTAGCATAATGAATAACATTTAATTTCTTATCAACTCTTTGCCCTAGAACAGCACCTACAGCATAATCACTAGCATCACACATAATTTCAAAGGATAAATTCCAATTAGGTGGCTGAACAACAAGTGCAGAGACTAATGCTTTCTTAAGTATTTCAAATGCTTCTACACAATCATCATCAAAGACAAATGGTATATCTTTTTGCAATAAATTAGTCAGAGGCCTAGAAATTTTTGAGAAGTCCTTAATGAACCTCCTATAAAATCCAGCGTGACCAAGGAAACTTCTTATACCTTTGATGTCCTTGGGACATGGCATCTTTTCAATAGCATCAACCTTGGCTTTATCAACTTCAATACCTCTTTCAGAAACTTTGTGCCCCAAGACAATACCTTCATTAACCATAAAGTGGCACTTTCCAAATTCAAGAGAAGATTAGTTTCTTCACATCTCTACAACTCGATCAAGATTTCTCAAGCAATCATCAAAATAGGAACCATAGACGGAAAAGTCGTCCATGAAAACCTCACAAATCTTTTCACAAAAGTCAGAGAATATATCCATCATGCATCTTTGAAAGGTAGCAGGTGCATTACATAAACCAAAAGGCATACGTCTATAAGAAAAAGTACCAAAAGGGCATGTAAAAGTAGTCTTTGATTGATCTCTAGCCGACACAGGTATTGGAGAGAAACCAGAATAACTGTCTAGAAAGGAATAGTGTGTATGCTTGCATAATCTTTCTAGCATTTGATCAATAAAAGGTAAGGGGTAATGATCTTTCTTAGTAGCTTTATTTAATTTTTGGAAATCAATTACCATCCTATAAGCTGTGATAATTCTTTGTGGAATCAATTCATCTTTATCATTAGGAACAACAGTAATACCTCCCTTCTTAGGGACACAATGGACAGGACTTACCCACTCACTATCAGCAACGGGATAGATTATACCTGCCTCCAGAAGCTTTAGTTATTCTTTTCTTACCACTTCTTTCATTTTAGGATTCAGACGTCATTGAGGATCATGAACTGGTTTGGCATCTGCTTCCAAATTTATTTTATGTTGACATAGAGTGGGACTAATGCCCTTGAGATCATCAAGAGTATATCCAATAGCAGCATGGTGCTTCTTCAGAGTTTTCAATAATCTTTCTTCTTCATGCTCTGAAAGGTTAGCACTAATAATAACAGGATATATCTTTTTTTCATCAAGATAAGCATATTTAAGATTATCAGGCAAAGGTTTAAGCTCCAACACGGGATCACCCTTGGGTGGAGGAGGATCCCCTAAAATTTCAACAGGCAAATTATGTTGCAGAATAGGTTCCTGTTTAAAGAATACTTCGTCTATTTCCCTTCTTTCATTCATGAACATACCATTTTCATGGTCTAGCAAATAGTGTTCAAAAGGATCACTAGGAGGTACGACAATAGAAGCAAGACCAATAATTTCATCCTTTCTAGGTAATTCTTCCTCACGATGTTGTTTACTAAATTTAGAGAAGTTAAACTCATGAACCATATCATCCAAGCCAATAGTAACAACATTCTTTGTGCAATCTATGGTAGCATTGACAGTATTTAAGAAGGGTCTACCAAATATAATGGGACAAAAGCTATCTTGTGGGGAACCAAGAACAAGAAAATCAGCAGGATATTTAGTTTTCCCACACAAGACTTCAACATCTCTAACAATTCCAATTGGTGAAATAGTATCTCTATTGGCAAGTTTAATTGTGACATCAATACCTTCTAACTCAGCAGGTGCAATTTCATTCTTAATTTCTTCGTATAAGTCAATAGGTATTACACTAGCACTAGCACCCATATTGTCGGAGTAAATGACCACGGGTAGCCTAGCCGGCTCCCCCTGGCACTTCAAAAAAATTATAGGGCGCTCAAGCCTTCGAGCGTCCAAGACATGGGGCCGCTTTCCCCTAGCCGGCTACCTCTCAAGCGAGATACATGAAGAAGGCCTAGCCCTGAAATCCTTGAGAAACAAGACCACGAGAAGGCCGACTTCCAAAAGCCGGCCATGAAAGGGCCGACTCCCAGGAGCCGGCCCCTCGGCAGGCGGCTAAGATCTAGCCCTCAGAGTCTGCACCCACATAACGGCGATGCAACGTGGCGTGGCTATAGTAAAGCCTGCCACCCCCGAATCTCGGCGCACGCATGGCCACAGTGCACCATACGGGGCGGCCATCACCCGTCCGGTGCGGCACTGTTGCCACGATGATCGTGACGTCACCCACGGCGAGCGGTCTGTGCGACCCGTGGGTGGCGGACCCCCTCATTCAGGGAGATCCCAAAGGCGGCCAGGCTTCCCACAGTCGGCCAAGGGTATGGCCGGCTTCCAATAGCCGGCCAGCTCTCTCCCTCCAAGGAGGTGCTTCATTAAGGAGACAAGAGAAGGTAAGGCTACAGTGATGAGCCGCCTCGCAGCGGCACTGTAGCCATGCTTACCAAGACAAAGCCATCATCACCAGGGGCAAGGCAACAGTAACCAGCCCCCGACAGAACCCCCGAGCGGTGGGGCCGGCCTGTCGACCAAAGGGTCGGCAGCCGGCAGGCCCACCAGTCGGCGGAGAAGCCGACGGGCATAGACACAGACGGCTAGGGCCCACGCCCAGCCGGATTACCATTGTACCCCTGGGGGGTAGGCCTGTATAAACCCCCCAGGGTTCCCATGCAGGCCGGGAGGATCGCTCTTTGGATAGTTTTTAGACACCACAAGGAGAAGAGGAGCGGGCTGGCCTTGCCCTCCTTCATCCTTTCACCGAACAGCTCAAGGAGCATTCTGTATCTACCCATCGAGCTAGTGATCATGCGAAGACCCCGCAGAGCAGCATTAGGGGTGTTATCTCCCCAGAGAGCCCTGAAGCTGGGTAAGATTCGCCGGCGTGCATGTCTTCGCCTTAACTCGTTTCCAGGCACCGACGATGTTTTATTGGCTCCCACAATGATAAGCCATCCATTGGCATATGTCGCACCAACCACCCGACATTTGGCGCCCACCGTGGGGCCAGGTGCACCGTCGTCCGGAGACCTACTCTGGACGGGAACCCTCTTCCTTCCCAATGCGCGTAGCCAGCCCGGCTCGCCCCGATGGCGCTTGCCCCAACGCGCTGCAAGATGTCGCCGACGCCTGCGCGACGAGTTGCCTCGCCGATCTTCTTGGCGAGGCTCGCATCTCCGACGAGCCCGCATCCGACGCGGGCACAGACTGCCCCGAGAGCCACCTCGTCAGCCTCCTCGACCAACTCCATGTCTCCGGCGATCTTGCTGCGGACTTGGAGTCGGTTGGCTCCACCGACCCGATGCTTGTCGACTCCGACACGGCATCCCTTGACGCCTTCCCCACCAACATGGTGGTCATGAACGACCCTCTTCCTCGAGCCGACCGCAGCGGCAGTGCCATCACCGAGGTACTGGTCATCAGCCACAGCTCCCCCTTAGGCGAAAACTCCCATGGCGCTCTGCAAACGGCGCTGCACGACTTGTCCGTCCTTGTCCCAGCCGATGAGGACGCCAAGACATTGGACGCGCGCCGCCTCGCCCTTGTTGCGGAGGGCCAGAAGCTCGCTACCATGAGACGCCTCACCGAGGCTCACCAGCGCGAGGTCGACCGTGCCGCCTTCGGCACGCCGCCTCCCGACGGGCCGAGCCGCGTCGGCATCGTCAAGAAACATGGCGCGGCTATCGCTGACATGCTGGGAGCAGACCGCCCAGTCTATGCCACACCTCTCGAGAACTTGCGCATCACCCAGGCGGCCGCAGACGAGTTGAATGGGCTAGGGCCTGATGAGCTCCCCTACATGACCAGACGCATCCAGCAACTTATCGACGCGGCCATAGAGCGGCATGAAGCCGGCGTCCGCACCGAGAGTCCTCCCCCGCGCCGAGAGCACGGCGCGACGTCCCGAACACCGACCGCGGGCAACACCCACGCGAGAAAAGAAAAGGAGCCGGCTGCCAGCCGCAGCCGGATTCAAATCTCCATCGAGCGCGACGCAGAGGGCCGTCCTCGAGCCGTGGAGTGGCGGGGCAACCCGCATCCTCCTCCGCCTCGTGGAGAGAGATACCCTACCCCGCCGCCTGTCACGCATCCGACTCTCAGCGGCCGGCTGGGTCGCCGCGAAGGAGTCGGCGAGAATGATGCCCGCCATCAGATCGACCGCCTTGCGCAATCACTGGCCCTGGAAGAAGAAGATGATGTCGGCCCGTCTTGCTTCGGCCCCCGCATCTGCCACGAGCCCTTCCCCAAAGGGTTCTCGCTCCCAAGAGACACGCCCAAGTACAACGGCTCCGTGAAGCTGGAAGATTGGTTGATCGACTACTCCACCGCGGTTAGCATCGCAAACGGCAACAGGCGTGTTGCCGTAAAATATGTGCCCCTCATGATCCAAGGCAAGGCGCGCACCTGGCTCAACAGTCTCAAGCCTTACAATGTCAATAGTTGGCTAGACTTCACTGAAGCCTTCATACGCAACTTCACCAGCACCAACATGCGGGCTCCCAAGCCCCGACAGCTCTCCCTGTGCGTCCAAGGGCCCAACGAATCAACTCGCGACTACCTCACGCGTTGGGCCGAGCTCCGCAATTCCTGCGAGGGAGTGCACGAGGTTCAAGCTATAGAGTACTTCACCACCGGGTGCCGAGAAGGCACCCTCCTCAAGCATCGACTCCTCTACGACGAGCCGACTACGCTTGACGAGCTGCTGGTCATAGCTGATAAATACGCCACGGCCGATTCCTCAATGAAGACCGAACTCCGAGTGGATGCCTCCGGGAAGGTGCTCGCTCCAAGTCCCAAGACGCCAGCTGGAGAATCCAGCCGACGCCCACACCAGAACGACCACAAGCGCAAGGCTCCCCTGCCGCCTTCCACCAATCGGTAGGTGGCCACAGTCGAAGACGAACAACTCGAAGGGCGGCCCGCACCCAGGAAGCAGAAGGGCGGCAGGCCGGCTTGGCAGCCGGCTTTCTCCTACAAGCAAGCACTTGATGCCCCCTGCAAGTTTCACAGTGGTGCAAAGCCTTCAAACCACACAACCAGAAAATGCCATTGGCTCACTCGGATCTCCAAGGGTGAGGGGATGGCGCCACCTCCGCCTGCTGGTCAGCCGCCTCCGGCTCCTCTGCAGCCGGCCGCTCGACCAGCGGTCGGGGCAGTTCAAGATGAGTACCCCGACGAGCATGCCGCCTACGTCGTCTTTACGAGCCAGCCAGAAGATCGGCGTAGTCGGCGCCGACAACACCAAGAAGTGGTCGGAAAGGCCTATTAGCTGGAGCCAGACAGATCACCCAGAGGTGATGCCATCTCCCGGCTCTTATGCATTGGTTCTGGATGCTACCCTCGCTACGGAAAGGCGAGCCGCCCGTTTCTCTCACATGCTGATAGATGGTGGGAGCAGCATCAATATCCTATACTGTGACACCATGGAGAAGTTGAGCATCAAGACAAAGCAGCTCATGCCCAGTCGGACTGTGTTCCATGGCATCGTGCCCGGCTTGTCCTGCTCCCCAATCGGCAAGATCAAGATAGATGTCCTCTTCGGGGACAAGGATCATTTCCGCCGAGAGGCGGTGTGGTTTGAAGTGGTGGATCTAGAGAGCCCTTACCACGCGTTGCTTGGCCGACCTGCCCTGGCCAAGTTCATGGTGGTACCCCATTATGCCTACCTCAAGATGAAGATACCAAGTTCCAAGGGCATCATCACCATAGCCGGAGCCTACAAGAAATCCTCCGAGTGTGCGGCTGCCAGCAGCCGGCTGGCTGAGTCCCTTGTAATTGCTGAAGAGAAGAAGATACTAGACCGAGTCGTGGCCATGGCCGGCAAGCAGCCGACCCTGTCCCCCGACCCCAAGGAATGTGGTGCCCAAGGTTCTTTTCAGTCGGCCAAAGAAACAAAGAGGGTACCTCTGGACCCAGATCACCCAGAAAGGTTTACCACTATCGGGGCAAACCTGGACAGCAAATAGGAAGGCGAGCTCGCCGATTTTCTCCGTGAGAATCGGGACATTTTCGCATGGTCCCCCAAGGACATGCCGGGTGTGCCGAAGGAATTCGCCGACCACAAGCTACATGTCTGAGAAGGTGTGAAACCAGTCAAATAGCCTCTCCGCCGACTATCGGAGGAGAAGAGAAGGATTGTAGGAGAAGAGATAGCCCGGCTTCTGGCAACCGGCTTCATTATGGAAGTTTTCTTCCCAGAGTGGCTCGCCAACCCGGTCCTCGTGCTGAAGAAAAATAACAAGTGGCGCATGTGTATAGACTACACTAGCCTCAACAAGGCTTGCCCCAAAGATCCCTTCGCCTTGCCGAGGATTGATCAAGTAATAGACTCCACAGCCGGATGTGAGCTGTTGAGCTTCTTGGATGCTTACTCAGGCTACCACCAGATAAAGTTGGATCCAGCTGACCGCCTGAAAACCACCTTCATCACACCATTCGGAGCCTTCTGCTACCTGACTATGACATTCGGCTTGAGAAATTCCGGTGCCACTTTTCAGCGTTGCATGCAGAAATGCCTCCTCAAGCAGCTTGGCAGAAATGCCCACGTCTATGTAGACGATATTGTGGTGAAGACGGAGAAGCGCGGCACCTTGCTAGAAGACCTCAGAGAAACATTTGAAAACTTGCGCCGTTTCCAAATCAAGCTCAACCCCGAGAAATGCGTGTTCGGAGTACCAGCCGGCCAGCTCCTAGGCTTCCTGGTCTCCAAACGCGGCATCGAGTGCAACCCAATGAAGATCAAGGCATAGAGAGAATGGAGATTCCCACCAAGCTGCGGGATGTCCAGAAGTTCACCGGATGCTTGGCTTCCCTGAACCGCTTCATCAGCCGGCTCGAAGAGAAAGCCCTCCCCCTCTACCGACTCATGAAGAAGTCCACTCATTTCAAGTGGAACGACCAGGCGGACCAAGCCTTCCATGAGCTAAAGAAGATGCTGACCACACCGCCTGTCTTGGCGGCACCGGCTGGAAAGGAGCCCATGCTCCTTTACGTTGCCGTGACTAGCCGGGTGGTCAACACTGCCATCGTAGTCCAGCGCCCAGAAGAAGGCCGGGCTCAGCCGGTTCAGAGGCCGGTGTATTATTTAAGCGAAGTCTTATCCACCTCGAAGCAGAACTACCCACACTACCAGAAGATGTGCTACAGTGTGTACTTCGCTGCCAAGAAGCTCAAGCCCTATTTTCAAGAGCACCCCATCACGGTCGTGTGTACTGCCCCGCTCGTCGAGATCATAGGCAGCCGGGATGCATCCGGCTGGGTGGCCAAATGGGCCATTGAGCTGGCCCCATACGCAATCTTCTACCAGCCCCGCACCGCTATTAAGTCCCAGGCGCTGGCCCACTTCCTTGTCGATTGGGCCGAAACCCAATACCTGCCACCGGCTCCCGACTCCACTCACTGGCGGATGCACTTTGATGGGTCCAAGATGCACACCGGCTTGGGAGCCAGCATCGTCCTCACCCCTCCCAAGGGCGACAAGCTCAAGTATACATTGCAAATTCATTTTGCCGCCTCCAACAATGTGGCCGAGTACGAGGCGCTCATACACGGGCTCCGGCTAGCCAAAGAGCTCGGCATCCACCAGATCCTCTACTATGGCGACTCGGATTTGGTGGTCCAACAGTCATCCGGTGACTGGGACGCCAAAGACGCAAACATGGCGAGCTATCGTTTCCTCGTCCAGCAAATCAGTGGATATTTTGAAGGATGTGAGTTCCTTCATGTACCACGTGCCGACAACATGCAAGCAGATGCCCTGGCACGAGTAGGATCCACTCGGCAAGCCATACCAGCCGGCGTTTCTCTACACCGCCTCCTCAAGCCGTCTATCAAGCCCTCTCCAGAATCTGATTCCATCTTCGTGCCGCCTGACCCCAACACAGTCGGATCCGACTTGGGAAACCAAGCAGGTGGCGTGGGGACTCCAACAGGCGGCCCGAGGACTGCCATAGTCGCACCCGGCCTGGGGAATTCGGAACTCGGCCCGGGGCTACTGCAGCCGACCCAGGGACTACATCAACACAACAGGCGATGGCCGACTCCGACTCCAACTCTTCACCACCTAGCCCACCCGCCCCTATCACAGTGGTAGTCTTGACAATAGAAGAAGTCACAGCTCCATCATGGGCCCAGCCCATCCTCAACTTCTTAGTAAACAGAGAGCTGCCAACCGACGAGATCTCGGTAAGACAAGTTCAACGCCGAGCCGGAGCCTACACAATTGTCAGCCGAGAGCTTGTTAGGCGCAGCGTCACTGGAGTCTTCCTGCGCTGCGTCAAACCAGAGAAGGGCATAGCAATCCTCAGGGATATCCACCAAGGCGAATGCGGCCACCACACAGCCTCAAGATCACTCGTCGCCAAGGCTTTTCGCCATGGATTTTTCTGGCCGACTGCTTTGGAAGACGCCAAGGAATTAGTCAAACACTTCAAAGGGTGCCAAGTTTTCAACTCCAAGCAACACCTGCCAGCTTCCGCATTCAAGACCATCTATTGGAAATATGCCCTAGAGGCAATAATAAATTGGTTATTATTATATTTCCTTGTTCATGATAATCGTTTATTATCCATGCTAGAATTGTATTGATAGGAAACTCAGATACATGTGTGGATACATAGACAACACCATGTCCCTAGTAAGCCTCTAGTTGACTAGCTCATTGATCAATAGATGGTTACGGTTTCCTGACCATGGACATTGGATGTCGTTGATAACGGGATCACATCATTAGGAGAATGATGTGATGGACAAGACCCAATCCTAAGCCTAGCACAAGATCATGTAGTTCGTATGCTAAAGCTTTTCTAATGTCAAGTATCATTTCCTTAGACCATGAGATTGTGCAACTCCCGGATACCGTAGGAGTGCTTTGGGTGTGCCCAACGTCACAACGTAACTGGGTGGCTATAAAGGTACACTACAGGTATCTCCGAAAGTGTCTGTTGGGTTGGCACATATCAAGACTGGGATTTGTCACTCCGTGTAAACGGAGAGGTATCTTTGGGCCCACTCGGTAGGACATCATCATAATGTGCACAATGTGATCAAGGAGTTGATCACGGGATGATGTGTTATGGAACGAGTAAAGAGACTTGCCGGTAACGAGATTGAACAAGGTATCGGGATACCGACGATCGAATCTCGGGCAAGTATCGTACCGCTAGACAAAGGGAATTGTATACGGGATTGATTAAGTCCTTGACATCGTGGTTCATCCGATGAGATCATCATGGAGCATGTGGGAGCCATCATGGGTATCCAGATCCCGCTGTTGGTTATTGACCGGAGAACGTCCCGGTCATGTCTGCATGGTTCCCGAACCCGTAGGGCCTACACACTTAAGGTTCGATGACGCTAGGGTTATAGGGAAAGTATGTACGCGGTTACCGAATGTTGTTCAGTGTCCCGGATGAGATCCCGGACGTCACGAGGAGTCCCGGAATGGCTCGGAGGTAAAGATTGATATATAGGAAGTATGGTTTTGGCCACCGGAATTGTTCCGGGCATCACCGGTAGTGTACCGGGACCATCGGAGGGGTTCGGGGGTCCACCAGGTGGGGCCACCAGCCCCGGAGGCCTACATGGCCAATAGTGGGAAGGGACCAGCCCCTAGGTGGGATGGGGCGCCTCCCACCAAGGCCCAAGGCGCCTCCAAGAGGGGAAGGGGCAAACCCTAGGGTAGATGGGCCCTAAGGCCCACCCTAGGTGCGCCTCCCCCTCTCCCCCTTGTGGCCGCCTCCCAGATGGGATCTAGGGGCTGCCACCACCCCTAGGGAGGGAACCCTAGGTGGGGGCAGAGCCCCTCCCCTCCCCCTATATATACTTGAGGTATGAGGGCTGCCCAGCACACGAATTCTCTCCATGTTGGCGCAGCCCTACCCCTCTCCCTCCTTGTCTCTCGTAGTGCTTGGCGAAGCCCTGCTGGAGTCCCGCGCTCCTCCACCACCACCATGCCGTCGTGCTGCTGCTGGATGGAGTCTTCCCCAACCTCTCCTCCCCTTGCTGGATCAAGGCGTAGGAGACGTCACCGGGCTGTACGTGTGTTGAACACGGAGGTGCCGTCCGTTCGGCACTAGGATCATCGGTGATTTGGATCATGACGAGTACGACTCCATCAACCCTGTTCACTTGAACGCTTCCGCTTAGCGATCTACAAGGGTATGTAGATGCACTCTCCTTCCGTCATTGCTAGACTTCTCCATAGATTGATCTTGGTGATGCGTAGAAAATTTTGAATTTCTGCTACGTTCCCCAACACCATCCCGCTCACCTGGCCCTTTGCTGTCTGGGGGCTGGACATGGTGGGCCCGTTCAAGACAGCATGCGGCGGCATGACGCATCTGCTCGTCGCTGTGGACAAATTTACCAAGAGGATTGAGGCAAAGCCGATCAAGAAGCTGAATGGGCCGACTGCCATCACCTTCATCATAGATATTACAACCCGGTATGGGGTACCGCACAGCATCATCACCGACAATGGCACAAATTTTGCAAAGGGAGCACTGGCACGTTTCTGCGCAACACACGGCATCCGGCTGGACCTAGCGTCAGTTGCCCACCCGCAGTCAAACGGCCAGGTCGAGCGAGCAAACGGCCTCATCCTCACCGGCATCAAGCCTCGACTGGTCGTGCCACTGGAGCGTTCGGCCGGCTGTTGGCTCGACGAGCTGTCGGCCGTCCTTTGGAGTTTTCGCACTACCCCAAACAAGTCAACCGGCTTCACCCCTTTCTTCCTTGTATATGGTGCCGAGGCTGTCATCCCAACTGACATCGAGTTCGACTCGCCTCGGGTCACCATGTACACGGAGGCAGAAGCCAAGGAAGCACGAGAACACGGTGTTGACCTGCTGGAAGAAGGCCGGCTGTTATCTCTCAGTCGGTCCGCCATCTATCAGCAGGATCTGCGTCGCTACCACAGCCGGAAGGTCAAGCCAAGATCTTACCAAGAGGGCGATCTTGTGCTCCGGCTGATCCAGCGAACAGCCGGCCAGCACAAGCTCTCGGCCCCTTGGGAGGGCCCCTTAATCATCAGTAGAGCTTTAGGCAACGACTCCTACTACCTAATCGACGCGTAGAAGCCGAAGGCACACAAGAGAGATGATTCCGGCAAAGAGTCGGAACAACCATGGAACGCTGATCTCCTCCGAAGATTTTACAGTTAAAAAACAGTACGTAGCACGCTACCTTTTGTACCAAGTACGAGACAAGGGGTGCCCCGAGGAGTGCTCGGGGACTACCCTCTTTTATCTATGAAAGACGAGTATCATGCATACAATTATGTTACTACACTCGCTTTCTTCGTCCGGCACCGGGTTCGACCAGTCGGCCCGGGGACTCGCTGCCTCAAGTTATATCTGAAGTTCCACCTGCAGTCAGACAAGTAGTGTGCCGGCACCCAAGCCCCCTCTTGCCAAAAAGTCACAACTCGAAGAACCGACTGTCCGACTGGGAAAAGCCAAGGGCAGGAAGGGATGCCCACGCGAAAAGCGGCTAAGGACCAATGAACTTATATAACGCGAGCCGGCCTCCCACCCGCCAGCCGGCTGGCTGGCTTCCTGTTCACCTTGCTGCAATCTGAGAAAGCTTGAGTACTTGCCTTCCCAAAACGACCAAGTCCTTCTCTGGCGACAGACTGCAGAGCAGCTGTCCGGCTGGGAAGGCGGCGGCCAAGGGAAGGCGGCAAAGGAAAAAGCCAAAGGATAAAAAGCAAACATAAACGGAAGCCAAGCACATGCATAATATTTACACAAAAGACCTTCGAAAGGCCAGCATTCAACATAGTCTAAAACACCCCAGTGGGTGGAACTGCGCAAATTTAAAGATTGTTCAAAAGAGTAACAAGCAAGAAAGCAAAGACGGAGGATCAAGCCAAGGGTACAACGGGCGAGTTGGGCAGGTTGGCGGAGTCTGCGGTGCCGGCTGGAGGAGTGGCCGGCTAGTGAGTCTCGGCATTGTTGTTGGAGGCACGATCGGGCTGAGGCGGGATAGTCCCTTCACCATCCGGCGCAGCGTCTTCGTCATACTCTCCCTCCTCCCCTTCGCCCTCATCACTGGAGGCAATCTCCTCCGCCGACTCCTCACCTTCGGCCGGGTTCAGCCCGAACCACTCCTCCGGCTGAGAGACGCCGGCGTCATCCACCTCAGGAGCAAAGGCGCTGGTGTCGGTGTACTCGGCGATCGCCGAGGCGCGCTGGATGATAGCCGGCCGCACTGCCTCCAGCTCCTCATCAGCCTCCTGGTGCCAGGTGCTCAGCTGGTCTAAGTTCAGCCCTGGGTACCAGGCTCGGACGAACTCCAGAGCCCGGCCAGCGCCGGACCGGGCCGCTGACGCCTTCCAAGCCTCGAAGCGGCCGACTGCGACCTCTAGCCAGTCGGCAGTCCGACTTGGGGTGCGCGGGATCACCTCGCTGGGCTAGAGGGCGTCCAGCACTTGCGCCCCGGCGCGCTGAAGACGGCGGAGCATGCGATGGGCCGGTTGCAGGCAGGCTTCAAGCCCCAGAAGCTGCTCCTCAAGTGACCGGTTAGCATCCGGCGTGATCTCGGCCCCCGCCTGCCGTCGCGCGTCGCGGTAGGCCTCGATGGCTTGGGTGGCGGTGGCTGAGTACCCGGGAAAGTAATCTGCACAAAGAGGAAAGCAGTGGCACAAAGTCAAAAAATGAATCAGATAGTAGAAGGCAGGCAAGGAAGCAAAGAAGAAGGCGGCCTACCATCAATCAAGTCTTCCACCCGGCTGTAGCCTTGGCTCAGTGCCTGCCTCGTCTCGGCCCAGTTTGCCGCCTCGGTCTCGTATTCAGCTTTGAGGGCGGCCTCGCTGTCCTGTGCCGCCTTCAGGGCCACCTTGTGGCCCTCCTGGTTGGCCAGCTTCTTGGCCTGGCGATCACGCTCCTGGGCCAGGGCGGCGCACTCGGCCTCCTTGGCACGAAGGGCGGTCTGGGCTCCGCCTAGCTGGCTCCTCAAGTCAGCATTGGCCCCTGCAAATATAAAGAAAGAAGTCGTTAGGAAAAGATCCGACCCGACTACTCGGTAATCGGCCCGAATCTCGGGGACTACACCTAGTGGGTGCGCTGACACGCCCCCACTTAAAAGAAAAACGAAGCACTTACTCCGGCTCTCGGTCAGATCAGTGTCCTTCTGACGCAACTCCTGGGCCTGGCGCAAGCTTGAAGATCCTCCTACGGCTCCGACTATGGAGGCGGCCGGGACTCGCCCAAGGGAAAGAGGGGCCCTGTTTGATAAATTGAGAAAAAGGGTTTGGAAAAACATCAACCAAAGAAGAAGAAAAAAGAAAGGCATGAGAACAACGACACTTACGCTGAGACCGCCTGCGGCTGCTTCACCACCTTGCGGAAGCGGGCTGCCTTCACGGCCGCCTCGTCCCGCTTGGTCGCAGCCGCGGTACTCTTGGGTTTCTTCGGCCGACTGCCGAAGTGGATCGACACGGCCGCGCGGAGGTTGTGGTACTCCTGCAGATAAGACAGGGGACGCGAGTGAGAACAAGACGACAATCAAGCTTTCCAAGAAGTTCCAAGCCGCCTGCTCAGCAGCCGGCTCGAAACTCGGGGATACACCTAGTGGGTGCGCTGACGCGCCCCCACAGAAGAAATCAAAGCAATCGACAAGGAGCAGGAGGACTCACCCGAATAACCGACGGCGTCATGAGAAACTCCTGGGTGTACTGCTTCACTGCGGTGGCTTGGGCCTGAAGCCGGTTATGGACGTCCTGCGCCACCACATTCAGCACGGCCGTTCCGCCGCCCGGCGTCCACCCGGACAAGCTGTCGCTGGCCGCTTCTAAGTCCTGGGGCGACGAGCCGGCGTCCATGGTTTTCTGCCCATTCGGCGCCAAAGTCGCCTTCCCCGTGCGCCGGTGAAGCGGTGACGAGATCACAAGATCCCTTCCCACGGCCGGCTCGCCCCTAGCCGGCTGCGTGGGCGGCACTTCGGGCCGGCTTCCTTGGTCCGCTCCAATCGGCGGCGATGGCGCCACCTCCCTCTCCATCTCTAGCTGGCTGCGGCTGGCTTCCTACGGCGGGGGCACAGGGGTGTCGGGAGCCGCGGCGCGGAGGGGAATGACGAACTATGGAGGCTGGTTCTGTAGAGCCTCCGCCTCCCTCTCCGAGTCTGTGGCCTCCGCCTGGGCCTTGGCGGACGCGACGGCTCGCGCCTCCGCTCCTCCGCCTCCCGCTCCTCCCGCACTTCCCACGCGTTCTTCTCCGTCGCCTCTAGGAGGTCAGCGCGGGGATCTACCCGGCGCAAGCTTGAAGATCCTCCTACGGCTCCGACTATGGAGGTGGCCGGGACTCGCCCAAGGGAAAGAGGGGCCCTGTTTGATAAATTGAGAAAAAGGGTTTGGAAAAACATCAACCAAAGAAGAAGAAAAAAGAAAGGCATGAGAACAACGACACTTACGCTGAGACCGCCTGCGGCTGCTTCACCACCTTGCGGAAGCGGGCTGCCTTCACGGCCGCCTCGTCCCGCTTGGTCGCAGCCGCGGTACTCTTGGGTTTCTTCGGCCGACTGCCGAAGTGGATCGACACGGCCCGGCGCTTCTGCGCACCACCATGGGCAGTCGGCCCGGCAGATGGGCCCGCACCATGGTGATCGGGTGCCGGTCGGCGGTGCGCAATGACTTCGGCCTCGTCGTCAGCTTGCCAGTCCTCAAAGCCGGCCCCGAGCCCGGACCCACCTGCGTCGCCGCCTTCCCCCGCGACGTCGTCTTCCATGGCGGCCGCCCCCAGGTCTGGGTCGTCTACATTATCCATCGTGCGGTCGGGGAGGAACTGGCGTTCCACCCCCGCGGCTCCGGCTGCTGGCGGAAGCATGGGGTTCTGCCAAAGAAAGGCCGACTGGTCAGGAGTCGGCCACCATGAACTCGGCAACAAACAAAGAGAAAGAGAAGAGAAACTCACCACCGGCGGAGGATTGGCGCGAGGGTACGGCACCTTGCCGTACTGCCACTCCTCGATGAGCTTGCAGTTGGAAATGTAGTTCACCATATAAGACACCTCGGCGTGAGGCATCTCCTTGGTGCTCAGCTGTCATGGGTCGAAGCGGCCGCTCATCTAGCAGATCATATGAGGTCGACCCTGGAGTGGGAGCACCCGACGCTCCATGAAGGCGGCCACCAGGTCGGCCCCGGACATACCCTCCGACTGTATCATCACCCGGAGCCAGGCGACGGAGGCGGACCCACCCGGAGACAATGACCTGGACCAGAAAGACCATGAGGGCTGCCTCCCAGCCGGCGGGCCGGCTATGTAAGCCGGCAGATTGACGAAGTCACCTTGCGGAGCGATATTCTTCACGTAGAAGTAGGACTTCTGCCAAAGCTTCACCGATTGGATCAGCGGGATGGGCGGAAATGGGTTGTTGTCGCTCGTCCTCTGCATGGCGATGAAGGCGCCGCATGGGGCGGGCACGCCCGCGACGACAGTGCTGAGCTTGCACTGGAAGAACTCTCCCCACAGTTCAAGGGTGGGGAGGATGCCAAGAAAACCCTCGCACAGGATGACGAAGGCCGACAGCAGCATCACCGCGTTGGGAGTGAGGTGATGCGGCTGGAGATGATAGAATTCGAGGAACGAGTGGAGGAACCCGCTCGGCGGCAGGCCGAAACCGCGCAGGCAGTGCGAGCGGAAGATTACCCGCTCGTCCTCTTCCGGCTCCGGCGAGATCTCCCTCTCCGGCACGAGGCGGACCTGCACGAGATCCGCGCCCAGCAGCCGCCGCGTCCGACGGAGGAAGTCGATGTGGTCGTCGTGGACGTTGGAGCCATCCTAGGAGCTCGACAACGCCATGGGGACGGCGCGGCAGCGAGAAAGGTGCGGCGAAAGGAGGGCGCACGACCCAGCTGCGGTGAAGCGACGGCAAGCCAAGAAGATTGGCAGGAAAGCCGAGCGGCGGCAGGTAGCTGTCGCGACGAGAGGAGGAAGAAGAAGGAGGGGGTAGAGCGAGGGAGAGCGCGCATGCGTTTGGCACTCCCCTCCTCTCCCCCTACTTATAGCCTCGTGCGGCGAAGCCGAGGAGGCAGGATGCGAGGGGACGTGGAATTAACTGCACCCACTCCCCCACGCCCCGCGATTATTGCGCCATCACGGCGTGAGGAAACCGCCGCTGGGGCGCGCGTGGTCCATCCGGACCGTAGAAGATCGGCGCATGGGTCGAGGCCCTGTAGTGGCGGGCCCCAGACTATGGCGGCGTCCCGTCGTGCGCGTGGGCTGGCAGGCCCCTCTAGCCGGAGGATGCCACGTGGTGCGCAGATGATGAACGGTCAGCTCATAGCCGGACTCACGCGCCGACTGGCGCCCGCCTTCAAGCTTCGAGATCTCTAGGAGACGGCGCGCCTAGCCGAAGCCGGCTCCTAGTTCCCGGCTCCTCAAAATAGGAAGCTGGCTGACCTCCTCGTCTTTTTTCTGCCTTGGAGCCCAACCAGCTTCGGGGACTACTGTCGGAGTAAATGACCACGGGAAGCCTAGCCGGCTCCCCTGGCACTTCAGAAAAATTATAGGCCGCTCAAGCCTTCGAGCGTCCAAGACATGGGGCCGCTTTCTCCCAGCGGGCTACCTCTCAAGCCGGCTGCGCAAAGGCGGCCCAGCCTTGAAATCCTTGAGAAACAAGACCATGAGAAGACCGACTTCCAGAAGCCGGCCATGAAAGGGCTGACTCCCAGGAGCTGGCCCCTCAGCAGGCGGCTAAGATCTTGCCCTCAGAGTCTGCACCCACATAACGGCGACGCGACGGGGCGTGGCTACAGCAGAGCCTGCCACCCCCGAATCCCGTCGCATGCATGGCCACAGTGCACCATACGGGGCGGCCATCACCCGTCCGGCGCGGCACTGTTGCCATGATGATCGTGACGTCACCCATGGTGAGCGGTCAGTACAACCCGTGGGTGGCGGGCCCCCTCGGTCAGGGAGATCCCAAAGGCAGCCAGGCTTCCCACAGTCGGCCAAGGGTATGGCTGGCTTCCAATAGCCGGCTAGCTGTCTCCCTCCAAGGAGGTGCTTCAGTAAGGAGACAAGAGAAGGTAAGGCTACAGTGATGAGCCGCCTCGCGGCGGCACTGTAGCCATGCTTACCACGACAAAGCCATCGTCACCAGGGGCAAGGCAATAGTAACCAGCCCCCGACAGAACCCCCGAGCGGTGGGGCCGGCCTGTCGACCAAAGGGTTGGCAGCCGGCAGTCCCACCAGTCGGCGGGCCCCACCAGTCGGCGAAGAAGCCGACGGGCATAGACACAGACGGCTAGGGCCCACGCCCAGCCGGATTACCATTGTACCCCTGGGGGTAGGCCTATATAAACCCCCCAGGGTTCCCATGCAGGGGGATCGCTCTTTGGATAGTTTTTAGACACCACAAGGAGAAGAGGAGCGGGCTGGCCTTGCCCTCCTTCATCCTTTCACCGAACAGCTCAAGGAGCATTCTGTAGCTACCCATCAATCTAGTGATCATGCGGAGACCCCGCAGAGCAGCATTAGGGGTGTTATCTCCCCGAAGAGTCCTGAAGCTGGGTAAGATTCGCCGGCGTGCATGTCTTCGCCTTATCCCGTTTCCAGGCACCGGCGATGTTTTATTGGCTCCGACAATGATAAGCCATCCATTGGCATATGTCGCACCAACCACCCGACACATATCAAATAAGCCATGATAAAAATGATCTCCTATTTGAACAGAAATAACAGGCACACCTACCACAGGTCTATGTTTATCTTTATCACAAGGTTTAGCAATTCTAGCAGTTTCACCTTCGAACTGAATAACATGCCTACCAATATTATCAGACAAGAGATCTTTAACAATAGCAATATTAGGTTCTACTTTAACTTGCTCAGGAGGTGTATAAGTTCTAATATTGCTTTTACGAACAACAGTTGAAGCTTTAGCATGATCCTTTATTCTAACAGGGAAAGGTGGTTTCTCAATATAAGAAGTAGGAACAACAAGATCATTATAAGTGACAATCTTTTCTTCAACTTTAATAGGTGCAGCTACTTTTACTTCTATGGGAGGATGATATTTAAACCACTTCTCCTTAGGGAGATCAACATAAGTAGAAAAAGTTTCACAGAAAGAAGCTACTATCTCAGCGTCAAGTCCATATTTAGTGCTAAACTTACGGAAAATATCGGTATCCATAAAAGATTTAACACAATCAAACTTTGGTGTCATATCTGACTCCTTACCTTCGTCGAGGTCCCTGAGGGAGTCCTGGATTAGGGGGTGTTTGGGTAGCCGGACTATACCTTCAGCCGGACTCCAGGACTATGAAGATACAAGATTGAAGACTTCGTCCCGTGTCCGAATGGGACTTTCCTTGGCGTGGAAGGCAAGCTTGGCGATGCGGATATTCAAGATCTCCTACCATTGTAACCGACTTTGTGTAACCCTAACCCTCTCCGGTGTCTATATAAACCGGAGGGTTTTAGTCCGTAGGACGACATACAGAACAACAATCATACCATAGGCTAGCTTCTAGGGTTTAGCCTCTCCGATCTCGTGGTAGATCTACTCTTGTACTACCCATATCATCAATATTAATCAAGCAGGACGTAGGGTTTTACCTCCATCAAGAGGGCCCGAACCTGGGTAAAAACTGTGTTCCTTGCCTCCTGTTACCATCCGGCCTAGACACACAATTCGGGACCCCCTACCCGAGATCCGCCGGTTTTGACACCGACATTGGTGCTTTCATTGAGAGTTCCTCTGTGTCGTCGCCTTTAGGCCCGATGGCTCCTTCGATCATCAACAACGATGTAGTCCAGGGTGAGACTTTTCTCCCCGGACAGATCTTCGTCTTCGGCGGCTTCGCACTGTGGGCCAAGTCGCTTGGCCACCTTGAGCAGATCGAAAGCTACGCCCCTGGCCATCAGGTCAGGTTTGGAAGCCTAAACTACACGGCTGACATTCGTGGGGACTTGATCTTCGACGGATTCGAGCCACAGCCAAGCGCGCCGCACTGTCTCGATGGGCATGATATAGCTCTGCCGCCGAACAGCACCTGGGAGGCCGCACACGCATCGGTTCTGACCATTGGTTCGGAGCCTACTGCGCCGATCGAGGATCAGCGGTTGGACGCTGCCTCAGGGGCTGTGATCTCAGAGGCGATCGAGCCGAACTCCAGCCCTGCACTTCGCATGGCCCGTGACTCCGAGGAGCCGGATTCCTTTCCGAACCCCGAGCCCCCCGCGCCCCTGCCGATCGAATCCGATTGGGCGCCGATAATGGAGTTCACCGCCGCAGACATCTTTCAGCACTCCCCCTTCGGCGACATCCTGAATTCGCTAAAGTCGCTCTGTTTATCAGGAGAGCCCTGGCCGGACTACGGTCAGCAAGGATGGGATTCGGACGATGAAGAAATTCAAAACCCACCCACAACCCACTTCGTAGCCACTGTCGACGACTTAACCAGCATGCTCGATTTCGACTCCGGAGACATCCACGGTATGGACGACGATGCAGGAGACAACCAAGAACCAATGCCTATAGGGCATTGGACAGCCACCTCATCTCATGATGTGTACATGGTGGATACCCCTAAAGGAAGCAACAACGAGGAAAACGGGGATGGAAAGAGGGATCTATCTCTCGAAAAACAATCAAAGCGTTGGCATAAACGCCGACCCAAGCCCCGCCTCGATAAAGACCCAGCCATAGAGCAGGATGAGCCGGTAGACGACGAGCATGTCTTAGAGCAACCGTCCCAATAGGACAACCCGGATAGAGAAACCGAACATCCCTCCCCCGGCGAAAATGGCATTCCGGACGACCCTACGCCGGACAAGCCCACGAAGCAGAAGAACCTCCACAAACAGCTCATTGCAACCGCACGCAGCCTGAAAAAGCAGAAGCGGAAGCTAAAAACTATGGAAGATGCACTCAGGATCAGATGGAGTAAAGTAATCAATACCGCAGACAAATACGGCGATAGTCGCCGCACTAAAAGCTATCCGAAGAGAAAGCTACTGCCTGAATTCGACGAGGAGGCCTTAGAGCCCTCGCATTCCAAAATGAGAAAGCCACATGGTCGGATAGACGACCCCATGGCCAGCATAAAGCGGCAAGCAGCGCTGCACTTAAGCCGGCATGCGACCCACTTAAGGATTCGCATCATGGCCCAGCCAGGTCCATTTACGGGCCAAGAAAGCAAGCTCTCGTAAGCAATGCAATAAAGCCATTATCAGAATCCGGCACACCAAAATACAGGGGTGCCGCACACCCCCTATGTTTCACTGATGAGGTCCTGGATTATGAATTTCCAGCGGGATTCAAACCCGTAAACATAGAGGCATATGATGGAACAACAGACCCTAGAGTCTGGATCGAGGATTATATCCTCCACATACATATGGCTAGAGGAGATGACCTCCACGCCATAAAATACTTACCCCTCAAGCTTAAAGGGCCAGCCCGACATTGGCTCAAAAGCCTTCCTAAAAACACAATCGGAAGTTGGGAAGGGCTCAAGGACGCTTTCCGAGCAAATTTTCAAGGGACATATGTCCGCCGTCCGGATGCAGACGATCTTGGTCACATAACTCAACAGCCCGGAGAGTCAGCTCGGCAATTCTGGAATAGATTTCTTACTAAAAAGAATCAGATAGTCGACTGTCCGGACGCTGAAGCCTTAGCGGCTTCAGGCATAATGTCCGAGACGAATGGCTCGCCAGACACCTCGGCCAAGAAAAGCCAAGAACAATGGCCGCACTAACAAGCCTCATGACCCGCTTTTGCGCAGGAGAGGACAGCTGGTTGGCAAGATGCAGCACCAGTGACCCAAGTACATCTGAAACTAGGGATGGAAACGGAAAACCGCGATGCAATAAGGACCATCGCCGGACTAAGGAAAAAAGTCCGAAGAGCACGGCAGTCAACGCCAGATTCAAAAGCTCACGACAGAATCAGAAAAAGCCGCCCCTCCAAGATAATAGGGACGACCTATCCAACCTAAACAAAATCTTGGATAGGATATGTCAAATACACAGCACTCCTAGAAAGCCTGCTAACCATACCCACAGAGATTGTTGGGTTTTCAAACAATCCGGCAGACTCAACGCCGAACATAAGGGGCTCGACACACCAAGCGAAGACGAGGACGAACCCCAAAAGCAGAGTACCAGGAAACAAAAGAATTTCCCACAAGAAGTAAAAACAGTAAACTTACTCCACATAACAAAACATGCGGCGCCCATAAAGGTACGCACCCCATGGACTATCCCAAAGGAATCCCGCCACTGGTTGTCAAAACCAATCATCTTCGATCATCTGGATTATTCTAGAAGTGTCAGGAACCCAGGCTGGACTGCCCTGGTACTCGATCCAATAATTGGCGGACTCCAGTTTTCAAATGTCCTTATGGACGGTGGCAGCGGACTCAACCTGATATATCAGGACTCAATCCGCCACATGGGGATCGACCCAAAAAGAATTCGCCACAGCAAAACCTCCTTTCAAGGAGCAACGCCAGGTCCGGACACCCATTGCATGGGTTTTCTCCGGCTCAAGGTTATTTTCGGCTCTGCTGATAACTTCCTTCACGAAAAGCTGACTTTCCACATCGTCCCATTCTCAAGTCGCTATCAAGCACTACTGGGACGCGAAGCTTTCACCTGCTTTAACGCAATACCGCATTATGCATCTCTTATGCTTAAGATGCCCGGTCCATGCGGCATCATCTCCTTAAAGGGGAAGCAGTGAGAACACCTCCCCCAAGCGGAGGATTGTGCGGCCGCTTTAACAGCCCCACAATACAATGGCTTCACCAGCCAGAACATCAGAACAGGTCATTAAGACCACAGACACGGATAGACGAGTCCGACACAAAAGTATCGTTGATAAAGTCTTAGTGGCCATATACCCCTGCACTAGGGGCTTCACACGTATAAAATAAGAGACAATAAAGCTCAATTTTTCATATTTTACTTTACACTTTGTTTATTTCATATAACTTTTGTTCGGCACGCCCCTTTTTCAACTTAGTTGCTCTCTTTTTACAAATGAACGTCGTGCTGCGCCCGTCCAGGATACGGCACAACGGAGACACAGGCGGAGACGTGTAGTAGGGACCCGTTCCAAGGATTCTTTTCAGATTAAGACCTTGCGTAAACCTTTTTTACTATCTCTTGTTGATACACATCCCCTGGTTCTATGACCAAGGAGGAGGCTGGCGTCTTGGCATGTGGCCACGTTAGAATTCTTGCGCGTACCTGGACACTAGGGGCTTATACCTCAGAGTGTTACCTGGCCCGCTCTCATAAAGACCGAATACCTTAGGGAGTGTTCGGCATCGCAAGTTTGGCCTTATATGCATCAGCTCTGAGTCATGATTTTGGTCAAATGTTGGGTTGCCCGGCTCCTGTGTTCGGCCGCCTTACGTTCCGCTCTATCGGCTAAGGCGGCACCAGGAGAACTACTGCGATTGTGCCCTGGTTCGGCCAGGCGAGCACCTCAGTAGAGAAAGCCGAAAACCGACTGTCATGATATGGCGTGAGACTGGTCAACCACTCAATGACTCTCCGGAATCTGTAGGATTCCTCCGCATTAACGAAGGGCCGTTTCCCGGCCAGGCACATATGCGCCCCGAATTCGGGCGAGCGCAGTCGCCACCAGGGGCTACCTAAATAGTCCCATTGTTAAGCTCCTATGGCTAAGTGAAAGTGTTAAAGCATTATAGTCCGGTTGCCTAGCTCGCTGCGCTATCACCTCCTTTGTAGGACCAAGACGTTGGATTAAGTGTGAAAATGCGCCTTCTGCGAGCACCCCCGCACTATGTGCGTGGGGGCTGAAGCCAACAACTGCAATCTTTCAGATTTTGTATATATATCTTAAAATGGCTGCATAGGAGGTGTTCCAAATACTTGAAGGCACAAGTATAAAAGGCTACTACAATTCATCAAAATATTGTTTTATAATTACATATGCTATCAGAACATAGCATCCTTCGAGCACCGCGTCTCTATTACACGAGCGCCTTCAAGGACTTCCTGAAAATAGTGCTCGGAGGGTACTCGGCTTTTGTCCGAATCTCGGGATGCAACAACGGTGGTCTCCATCTCTGCCCAGTATGTCTTGACACGGGCAAGAGCCATCCGTGCGCCCTCTATGCATGCTGACCTCTTCATCGCATTGATACGTGGCACCACGTCAAGGAATTGCTGCACCAAGCTGAAATAACTCTTCGGCTCCAATCTCCCAGGCCACAGATGACCCATGATGTACTTCATGACGAGTCTGGACAATCTATTAAGTTCGGCCCATTGAGCCAGACGATCGTCCACTGCCAGTGGACGCTCTGGATTCTGGAACTGCGACTAGAAAAGCCTTTCCACTTCGCGATCTTCTTGATCTCAAAAGTATTCAGTCGCATCAGCAGCACTCGCTGCCAAATCCAGATAGTTGTCCTCCGCACTCCACATCCGGTCCAATGGAGCAAACTTCGGATCGCAAAACTTCCTCCACAGCATAAAGGGCTTTCCAGCCGCAATCTGTCCGGCCTGACGCAGCTCCTCCTTTGCAGCTCTCATCGTAGAGCGAGCGTCCTTGGCATCTGCAACGGCCCTCTCTAAGTCCGTCTGTCTCGCCCGGTCTTCTTTCTCAAGAAACTTGCAACGGTCAGCAGCACTTCTTAACTTCACGGCCATCACGGCCATCTCCTTCTTGCTTCGGCAATGAGCAGCCTGTTCGGCTCTCAGCTCTTTAAGGGCCTTCTCGGCAGCCGCATCACTTTTCCTGGCTTGTTCCTTAGCTGGGGCAAGTTCCGCCCGAAGACACATTGTAAGATACTAGCATAAAGCTCCTCTTACCAGATGCTGCCCGAGGAATTGCATACCTTGAACCTCATCAAGCCGCTCGTTGATGAGCGCGATGTCTGCATCTGCCACGTCAAGTTGCCACTTTAGTTCGGCAAAATCATCAGTTCGGCTCGATTCCGGACACTTCGCCACCTGTATACAAAGGCGACATTTTAGACCTGGGATTATGATCCTCTGCGCGCCGTCAATTTTGACAATGCACAGAGTCTCAGGGGCTACTATCTACACAGGGCGCATCTTGTTTATGCGCAACTGACAAAGAAGTACATTATCAAACGTACCTCAAAACCCATCAGCAAACTTCTGACGGCCTCATGCAATCCGCTTTCCGCGGACGAAATCCTTCCAATCACCGTACCCATCAATGCACGGTGCTCCTCTGAGATAGAAGCTCGCCCCAGCAGAATCATCAGCTCCTCCGACCGCGCATCGGACGGTGTCGGACTCGTCCTATGACCTCCACTGAAGGCCGGACGCGGAGAACCTTGGGGGGACATATGGCTACCTTCCACCCCTGCCGGATTCGGAGAAACCCTTCGCGACGACACCTTAGGGTCACCTGCCTCGCCAGGCGGTACGGCAGGGGGAGGCGTTCCACTCTCCATCATCTCTAGAAGAAGATCCCTCGAAGACGAGCTCTGTTGAGAAGGGCTGAGGTCTGAGCTACAAAGTAAAATTTCGATTAATCTTCTCAGAGAAAAAGCAAGGATTTCTCTCATCCCTCTAAAGGAAAATCTTTCTCTACTTACGGCTCGCTGCAGGGCTGGTCCCTTTGAGGGCGTAGTTCAGCCGAGGATCTCCCTGGCGTCGGACCCTCTGACGAGGACTTTTTCCCCCGCTTTGAGGCCTTGGTCTCCGGGTCACCAGAGGCGGCCCTCTTCTTCCCCTTAGGAGAGGAATTGTCGGTTCTTCCCTTCGGAGCAGCCTCCTTCGAGGAGGCCATAGTTTCCTTGTCCTCCCCCTCACTTCCCTCCAAAGGCACGATCTTCAACATCCTGACTAGCACGGGATCCGGCCTGGTCTCAGGAAGGGGAGCCGGACACCTGATCAGCTTTGCCTTCGCTATCCACTCCTGTTTAAAAGGACAACTCTTTTAGGGGCAAATTTATGACAATTTTACGGATAGCGAGTCCGGGCACAAGGTTACTTACATGAGTATTTGGGCGATTGCAGCTTAAACCTGGGTCCTCGGTCAAATCCGGACACATTGCTTGTGATCCGAAGAACATTTTATACATCTCCACGGGCGTTGCACCCATAAAATGCTGGAGAGCTCATGGTCCCTCCGGATTAAACTCCCACAAAAAAGGGAGCGACGTTTGCCGGGCAGTGTTCGGCGAATCAGCATGACCTGCGTCACCTTGACCAGGTTGAGGTCTCTTTCTAAGAGATCCCTAATGCGGCCCTGCAACAAGGGCACGTCTTTGGATAACCCCCAATCTAATCTTTTGTTGACCCATGACGCTAGCCGTGGTGGGGGACCCGAGCGAAAGGCAGGAGGCGCCACCCACTTGGCGCTCCTGGGAGCGGTGATATAGAACCACTCTCGTTGCCACAAGCTGAGCTCCTCTTGAAAGGAGCCCTCGGGCCATGGAGCATCATCATTCTTACTTATGACAGCGCCTCCGCACTCTGCGTGCCGTCCCTCGATCATCTTCGACTCCACTCCAAAAGTCTTGAGCCATAATCCGAAGTGAGGAGTAACACGGAGGAACGCTTCACACACAACGATGAATGAGGAAATATGGAGGATGGACTCCGGAGCTAAATCATGAAATTCCAGCCCATAATAGAACATCAGCCCCCTATGAAGGGATCCATCGGGAAGCCTAACACCTGAAGGAAGTGAGACATGAACACTATGCTCTCACCGGGCTGGGGACTAGGAATAGCCTGCCTTTGAGCAGGCAACCTATGCAAAATTTCGGCGGTCAAGAACTTAGCCTCCCTCAGCTTTAGCATGTCCTCCTCCGTGACGGAGGAGGGCATCCATCGTCCTTGAAGGTCGGGACTGGACATTGTCGAAGGTCCGAAGTGCCTGGAATCTGGAGCCTAGGGTGTTGGAACTCGAGGCGACGGGCGAACTTGTTTTGAGATTGGAGAAAAGGAGTAAGGCCTTGGTCTCTTTATAAGAGGTTGAATACCAGGAGCCCTCCCTGTAACCGTTTGGGACTCGCCTTTAATCGAGAAGACATGCTAACGGGCACGATTGGGTTACCCACGTCCGTACTGATGAGAATCCCGTAAATGAAGGAGACACGATCTCTGCTTTGACAAGACGTGCCAAGGAAACCGCCTCGCAAAACACGCTGAGGTGGAAAAGTGAAAACAATTGGAATAAAGGCTTGGCCGTAGTGTGATGTCACGCTGCAGAATACGTCAGCGGATTAGATTTGTGTTAATATTATTCTCTCTGTGGCAATACGTGGAAACTTATTTTGCAGAGCCGGACACTACTCTTGGTGTTTACAAACTTTTATGAAGAATTTGGAGGAGGAACCCGCCTTGCAATGCCGAAGACAATCTACGCGCCGGACTCGTCGTCATTGAAGCCTGGTTCAGGGGCTACTGAGGGAGTCTTGGATTAGGGGGTGTTCGGGTAGCCGGACTATACCTTCAGCCAGACTCCAGGACTATGAAGATACAAGATTGAAGACTTCTTCCCGTGTCCGGATGGGACTTTCCTTGGCGTGGAAGGCAAGCTTGGCGATGCGGATATTCAAGATCTCCTAGCATTGTAACCGACTTTGTGTAACCCTAACCCTCTCCGGTGTCTATATAAACCGGAGGGTTTTAGTCCGTAGGACAACTTCATCATACAACAATCATACCATAGACTAGCTTCTAGGATTTAGGCTCCTTAATCTCGTGGTAGATCTACTCTTGTACTACCCATATCATCAATATTAATCAAGCAGGACGTAGGGTTTTACCTCCATCAAGAGGGCCCGAACCTAGGTAAAACACCATGTTCCTTGCCTCGTGTTACCATCCGGCCTAGATGCACAGTTCGGGACCCCCTACCAGAGATCCGCCGGTTTTGACACCGAAAGTCCCGATCTTCAGAGTTGTGTTTAATTATATCCAATAAAATCCATCTGAATTCAATAGTCTTCATCATAAAAGAGCCAGCACAAGAAGTATCGAGCATGGTGCGGTTGTTATCAAAAAGCCGAGCGTATAAATTTTGAATGATCATTTCTCTTGAGATCTCATGATTGGGGCATGAATATAACATTGATTTAAGCCTCCCCCAAGCTTGAGCGATGCTTTCTCCTTTGCGAGGCCAGAAATTATATATATAATTGCAATCACAATGAACAAGTTGCATAGGGTAATACTTTTGATGAAATTCCAACTTCAATCTTTTATAGTCCCGTGATCTCATATCATCACATAGACTATACCATATCAATGCGTCTCCCTTCAAAGATAAAGCGAAGACCTTCTTCTTAGCAACATCATCGGGTATACCTGCAAGCTTAAATAATCCACAAACTTCATCCACATATATTAAGGGCTCATCAGGATGCTTTGTTCCATCCCCTGTAAAAGGGTTAGCTAGCAGTTTTTCCATCATACCCGATGGAAATTCAAAAGGAGTTTCATTTTCAATAGGTTCAGTAGGTTGAGGAGCAACTCTTTGCTCTACTGGACGGGGTGAAGATACCCCGAACAAGCCCCTTAGAGAATTACTTTCCATAGTAACAGGTGACAGTAAATTTCAGCACACTATATAAATTTTTCCTTACGGAATTCCACCTACCCAAGGCGCTACACTCCCCGGCAACGGCACCAGAAAAGAGTCTTGATGACCCACAAGTATATGGGATCTATCATAGTCCTTTTGATAAGTAAGAGTGTCGAACCCAACGAGGAGCAGAAGGAAATGATAAGCGGTTTTCAGCAAGGTATTCTCTGCAAGTACTGAAATAAGTGGTAACAGGTAGTTTTGTGACAAGATGAATTGTAATGAGCAACAAGTAACAAAAGTAAATAAAGTGCGGCAAGGTGGCCCAATCCTTTTTGTAACAAAGGACAAGCCGGAACAAACTCTTATAATAGGAAAAGCGCTCCCGAGGACACATGGGAATATCGTCAAGCTAGTTTTCATTGTGTTCATATGATTCACATTCGATACTTTGATAATTTGATATGTGTGTGGACCGGTGCTTGGGTGTTGTTCTTACTTGAACAAGCATCCCACTTATGATTAACCTCTATTGCAAGCATTCGCAACTACAACAAAAGTATTAAGGTAAACCTAACCATAGCACGAAACATGTGGATCCAAATCAGCCCCTTACGAAGCAACGCATAAACTAGGGTTTAAGCTTCGGTCACTCTAGCAACCCATCATCTACTTTTTACTTCCCAATGCCTTCCTCTAGGCCCAAATAATGGTGAAGTGTTATGTAGTCGACGTTCACATAACACCACTAGAGACTAGACAACATACATCTTATCAAAATATCAAACGAATACCAAATTCACATGACTACTAATAGCAAGACTTCTCCCTTGTCCTCAGGAACAAACATAATTACTCACAAAGCATATCCATGTTCATAATCATAGGGGTAATAATATGCATATAGGATCTGAACATATGATCTTCCACCAAATAAACCAACTAGCATCAACTACAAGGAGTAATCAACACTACTAGCAACCTACTAGCACCAATCCCGGACTTTAAGACAAGAATTGGATACAAAAGATGAACTAGGGTTTGGAGATGAGATGGTGCTAGTGAAGATGTTGATGGATATTGCCCTCTCTCGATGAGAGGAGCATTTGTGATGAGGATGGTGATGATTTCCCCCTCCCGGAGGGAAGTATCCCCGGCAGAACAGCTCTGCCGGAGCTCTAGATTGGTTCCGCCAAGGTTCCGCCTCGTGGCGGCGGAGTCTCGTCCTGAAAGGTTGCTTTTGATTTTTTTTCATCGAAAGACTTCATATAGGAGAAGATGGATGTTGGAGAGCCACCAGGGGGCCCACGAGGTAGGGGGCGCGCCCTAGGGGGGGCGCCCCCACCCTCGTGAGCAGGGTGTGGGCTCCCTGGCCTTCATCTTTGGCGAGGATTTTTCTTTATTTGTTTTAAGATGTTCCATGGAGTTTCAGGACTTTTGGAGTTGCGCAGAATAGGTCTCTAATATTTTCTCCTTTTCCAGCCCGGAATTCCAGCTGCCGGCATTCTCCCTCCTTATATAAACCTTGTAAAATAAGAGAGAATAGCCATAAGTATTGTGACATAAAGTGAAATAATAGTCCATAATGCAATAAATATTGATATAAAAGCATGATGCAAAATGGACATATCACTTACCTAGACTTTAATGCAATGGTTCACCACCAGTTTGTCGAGAGGAATGAATCACCTCTCCAGTATCGACTAATCTTTGACACACGCTGTGCTGTCCATATTACTCTCCCTGCTCCTGCCTTCTTTGATCATCAGGCAAAAGGAAGATATGTTATTACTAGAGAGGAGGCAGATGAGTACAAGAGGAGAGCGGAGGCCGCTCGTCACCGCGCCACAGCTCAGGAGGCGATAGCCGCTGCATCTCAGTACGACCCCAACTACTATTATGGATATTCACCAGGCCAGCCGTGGCCATAGACCAACTTAAGCCAAAAGCCTAAGCTTGGGGGGAGTACGTATTTCTCACCGACATTACATTTATGTTCACAGACTCATTGCTGGATGTCGGTGCTCATACTTTTTCATTGTATCATCCATGGTAGTTTATTTTCCTTTTTATGCTTTCTTCTTGTGTGTTTAATAAACCTTAAGAAAAACCAAAAAAATTAGTTGTAGCTTTTAGTTAGTTTACTTTCCATGCTTGTAGTAGTAATTAAAAAGAAAACCCAAAAATATTGCATGTTCTTCTTTTGCTTGTTGGAGCTCTCCCGTGTAAATAGTTTTTTTGGGGGTCGATAGGAGAAGACCATGATTAAATTGTTGAAGTGGCTCTTATATACATTATTGTTGATCTGACAAAAGAGCCCATATTGCCCTGTCTTCTCCAGTTTATTGAATGCTTGTAGATTCCATCTTAGTCCAATGCACGCGCACTACTATTATTATTATTCACATTGTTCGATCGTGCAAGTGAAGGGCAATTATGATGATATATGATGGACTGACTAAGATGAGAAAAGCTGGTATGAACTCGACCTCTTTTGTTTTTGTAAATATGATTAGTTCATCATTCCTGATTCAGCCTATTATGAATAAACATGTTTGCCATGCCAACTAGAGATCATAGTTTCTTGTGCCATGCTTGATTAGCTATGAGTTATAATGGTTTACCTTGCGTGCCAACATGCTATTAAAATGGTTGTGATGTGGTATGATAGGTGGTATCCTCCTCTGAATGATTTAAGTGACTTGACTTGGCGCATGTTCACGCATGTAGTTGAAACAAAATCAACATAGCCTTCACGATATTTATGTTCATGGTGGATTATATCCTACTCATGCTTGCATTCGGTGTTGATTAATTTTAATGCATGTTCATGACTGTTGTCGCTCTCTAGATGGTCGCTTCCCAGTCTTTTGCTAGCCTTCACTTGTACTAAGCGGGAATACTTCTTGTGCATCCAATCCCTTAAACCCCAAAGTTATTCCACATGAGTCCACTATACCTACCTATATACGAGATCTACCTGCCGTTCCAAGTAAATTTGTATGTGCCAAACTCTAAACCTTCAAATAAATATCCTATTTTGTATGCTCGAATAGCTCATGTATCAACTAGGGCTATCCGTATCTTCCATGTTAGGCGGGTTATTCTCAAGAGGAGTGGACTCTGCTCCTCACTCACGAGATAAGTGGTTGGTCATCAGGATGCCCAGTCCCATGATTTATGCAAACTAAATCAAAATAATTGCAAACAAAACTCCCCCTGTGTGACGCCCAGATAATCACTCTACAGTAACCTCCGCTAATGATACCACATCACCCCAATTATTATTGCTAATCTCGCGCTAGTTCGAAACCGGTTCAGATTCTAATTCAAAATCAAGCAAACAATAGAAGTTTTCAAATATTAAAACTAAAATGTTCTGGAGGTGTCAAATAATTCATAAGTAATATTGATGAAGAAACCAAGTTTTTATAAAATAGTTAAATGCACTAAGATAATTAAAGTACTGGGTTAATCAATTAATTATTGCCTTTTATAATTAGTAAAAATGTTAGCTATTTTATTTGGGTGCCATAATTAAAGGAGGTAGTAGTATTTTTCGCTATGCTGATATAGGAGCTATTTTTTAAGTTAAAAGTAAATTGAAACTATAGAGAAAAGAAAATGTAAAAGAAATAAAAATAACCCCTGGGCCAGAGCCAGCTGATACGTCTCCGTCGTATCTATAATTTTTGATTGTTCCATGCCAATATTATTCAACTTTCATATACTTTTGGATACTTTTTATACTATTTTTGGGACTAACATATTGATCCAGTGCCTAGTGCCAGTTCCTGTTTGTTGCATGTTTTTTGTTTCGCAGAATATCCATATCAAACGGAATAAAAACTGACAGAGATTTTTTTTGGAATATATCTGATTTTTGGGAAGAAGAATCCACGCGAGACGATGCTCGAGGGGCCCACGAGGTAGGGTGCGTGCCCCTGACCCTCGTGGCCACCCCGTAAGGCGGTTGGTGCCCTTCTTTCACTACAAGAAAGCTAATTCCCAGATAGAGATCGTGTCAAAATTTCAGCCAAATTGGAGTTACGGATCTCCGGGAATATAAGAAACGGTGAAAGGGAAGAATCTGAGAACGCAAAACCAGAGAGAAACAGAGAGATAGATCCAATCTCGGAGGGGCTCTCGCCCCTCCCATGCCATGGAGGCCAAGGACCAGAGGGGAAACCCTTCTCCCATCTAGGGAGGAGGTCAAGGAAGAAGAGGAAGAAGGGGTCCCCTCTCCCCCTCTCCTCCGGTGGCGCCGGAACGCCGCCGTGGCCTTCATCATCATCACCGCGATCTTCACCAACACCTCCGCCATCTTCACCAACATCTCCATCACCTTCCCCCCTCTATCTACAGCGGTCCGCTCTCCCGCAACCCGCTGTACCCTCTACTTGAACATGGTGCTTTATGCTTCATATTATTATCCAATGATGTGTTGCCATCCTATGATGTCTGAGTAGATTTTCGTTGTCCTATCGGTGGTTGATGAATTGCTATGATTGATTTAATTTGCTTGTGGTTATGTTGCTGTGCTTTGGTGCCCATCATATGAGCGCGCGCGTGGATCACACCATAGGGTTAGTTTTATGTTGATAGGACTATGTATTGGAGGGCAAGAGTGACAGAAGCTTCAACCTAGCATAGAAATTGATGCATACGAGATTGAAGGGGGACCAATATATCTTAATGCTATGGTTTGGTTTTACCTTAATGAATATTAGTAGTTCCGGATGCTTGTTAATAGTTCCAATCATAAGTGCATAGAATTCCAAGTAAGGGATGACATGCTAGCAGTGGCCTCTCCCACATAATACTTGCTATCGGTCTAGTAAAGTAGTCAATTGCTTAAGGGACAATTTCGCAACTCCTACCACCACTTTTCCACACTCGCTATATTTAATTTAGTTGCTTCTTTACCTTAACAGCCCCTAGTTTTATTTTCGTGCTCTTTATTTCTTGCAAGCCTTTCCGAAAACACCTACAAAGTACTTCTAGTTTCATACTTGTTCTAGGTAAAGCGAACGTCAAGCGTGCGTAGAGTTTTATCGGTGGTCGATAGAACTTGAGGGAATATTTGTTCTACCTTTAGCTCCTCATTGGGTTCGACACTCTTACTTATCGAAAACTGTTGCGATCCCCTATACTTGTGGGTTATCAAGACCTTTTTCTGGCGCCGTTTCCGAGGAGCAATAGCGTGGCGTGAATATTCTCGTGTGTGCTTGTTTGCTTTATCACTAAGTAATTTTTATTTGCTGTTCTTAGTTGTTTTCTATCTTTACTTATGGGTAGGAAACGCAAAATACCAAAAAAATTAGTTGTACCTACTAAACTAATGGTTGAAGAACCACTCAAAATCTATCACACTGCTGAAGCTTATTACTTGGATCATCTTCGATCTCTATGTGCTCGTGCCGAAACCCCAACTAGCTTAGTTGAGGGCAAATCTTTAGATGAGCATGCTTGTTATGTACGGCACCAAATATCTGAAAAAGGGAAAACTTTACTGGATCAAATTCATTGTTTGCAATGCTATGCTTGGAATTTATGTGAAATATATGATTATACTTATTGTTCTGAAGGCCCTAAGAAGCACCTTCCCTACCAATGTTTGTTTAGTGATAATGGAATCGTATCCTCTTATGCTAAGGGTGTTTATAGTTACTATGATGTTCAACAAATTGAAGAATTTGTTGCTTTTAAGGGTGCTTACGAAATTGCTTCTTTGATTGAAAAGTATGATGCTACTCTCTACAAATTTGAAAAATTTTCCATACTTAAATATTGCTGTGATAATTATGCTTCTAATGCCTATGCTGAACCATATATTGAGTACTACTCCGCTGCCCAAGAAGAGACTAATATTTTGCAGAAGTCTATGGAAGAAGAAATAGATGAAACTGTGAGCTCATTGGATGAAAAAGATGATGAGGAGAGCGAAGAACAAAAGGAGGAAGAGCGGATTAGCTACCCATGCCCACCTTCTAATGAGAGTAACTCTTCAACTCATACATTGTTTAATTTCCCTTCGTGCTTACCGGAGGATGATTGCTATGATGCTTGTTATGATCCCATTGATTCTCTTGAAATATCCCTTTTTGATTATGCTTGCTATGCTTGTGGTCAAGACGCCAATATTATTATGCTTATGGAGATGAACTTGCTATAGTTCCTTATGTTAAACATGAAATTGTTGCTATTGCACCCACGCATGATAGTCCTATTATCTTTTTGAATTCTTCCAACTACACTTTATCGGAGAAGTTTGCCTTTATTAAGGATTATATTGATGGGTTGCCTTTTACCGTTGCACATGATGATTTTGATAGATATAATATGCATGTACTTGCTGCTCCTACTTGCAATTATTATGAGAGAGGAACTATATCTCCACCTCTCTATGTTTCCAACATGACAAAATTGCAAGAAACTGTTTATACTATACATTGGCCTTTACTTTGTGTGCATGAATTGTTCTTTTATGACATGCCGATGCATAGGAAGAGAGTTAGTCTTCGTCATTACATGATACATGTTACTTTTTGCTCACTACTAAATTACAAATCATTGCTAATTAAAATTGGTTTTGATATACCTTGGGATCCGGGTGGATTCACTACTTGAGCACTATATGCCTAGCTTAATGGATTTAAAGAAAGCGCTGCCAGGGAGACAACCCGGAAGTTTTAGAGAGTCATTTATTTCTGCTGAGTGCTTTCATATAGTTTAAAAACAACAAAAATAAAGAGGGGAACCCAAAACTTTATCAAAAAGGAAAGTGAAAGTGAGAAAGACAAGCATTGTTGAAGTGGGAGAGCTCCTTGAACTTTGTTCATGCTCACGGAAACTTTGTGAATCTTGATTACAGAAACTTTTCAACAAAAATAATTATCCCCTTGTAAAATTCCATTGTATTATAAAAATAATGTGCCAAGGTTTGCCTTTAGGATGTTTACATTTGCTTGATGGTATGTATGGTGCAGGACAGAAACTTTGGCTGTAGTGCGCGATTTTACATTTTTGGCTGGAACGTCAAATGGTTCTGATTCTTTTTGCACTGTCTTACTATACAAATTTTTTATTTTTCCTAATTTTGGTAGAATTTTTCAAGTATCAGAAGTATGGTGAATGTTCAGATTGCTACAGACTGTTCTGTTTTAGACAGATTCTGTTTTTGATGCATAGTTTGCTTGTTTTGATGAAACTATCAATTTATATCAGTGGATTAAGCCATGAAAAACTTATATTACAGTAGACACAATGCAAAAAACAAAATATGAATTGGTTTTCAGCAGTACTTAGAGTAGTGATTTGCTTTATTATACTAACGGATCTTACCGAGTTTTCTGTTGGAGTTTTGTGTGGATGAAGTGTTCGATGATTGAGAAGGTCTCGATGTGAGAAGAAGGAAGAGAGGCAAGAGCTCAAGATTGGGGATGCCCAAGGCACCTCAAGTAAATATTCAAGGAGACTCAAGCGTCTAAGCTTGGGGATGCTGGGGAGGCATCCCCTCTTTCTTCAACAAGTATCGGTATGTTTTCGGATTCATTTCGTTCATGCGATATGTGCAATCTTGGAGCGTCTTTTGCATTTAGTTTTCATTTTTCTTTTATGCACCATGCTGGTATTAGATAGTCCTTGGTTGATTTATAGAATGCTATTTTCACATCACTTATATTCTTTGAGTATGGCTTTATAGAATGCTTCATGTGTTTCACTTATATCATTTGAAGTTTGGATTGCATGTTTCTCTTTACATAGACAACCGCCATCTGTAGAATGCTCTTTTGCTTCACTTATATTTATTAGAGCGTGGGCATACCTTTTGTAGAAAGAATTAAACTCTCTTGCTTCACTTATATCTATTTAGAGAGATGATAGGAACTAGTCATTCACATGGTTAGTCATAAAATCCTACATAAAACTTGTAGATCACTGAATATGATATGTTTGATTCCTTGCAATAGTTTTGCGATATAAAGATGGTGATATTAGAGTCATGCTAGTGGGTAGTTGTGGATTAGCAGAAATACTTGTATTGAGGTTTGTGATTCCCGTAGCATGCATGTATGGTGAACCGTTATGTGATGAAGTCGGAGCATGATTTATTTGTTGATTGTCTTCCTTATGAGTGGCGGTCGGGGACGAGCGATGGTCTTTTCCTACCAATCTATCCCCCTAGGAGCATGCGCATAGTACTTTGTTTCGATGACTAATAGATTTTTATAATAAGTATGTGAGTTCTTTATGATTAATGTTGAGTCCATGGATTATACACACTCTCACCCTTCCACCGTTGCTAGCCTCTCTAGTACCGCACAACTTTCGCCGGTACCATAAACCCAACATATACCTTCCTCAAAACAGCCACCATACCTACCTATCATGGCATTTCCATAGCCATTCCGAGATATATTGCCATGCAACTTCCATCATCATCATATACATGACTTGAGCATTCATTGTCATATTGCTTGCATGATCGTAAGATAGCTAGCATGATGTTTTCATGGCTTGTCCGTTTTTTTATGTCATTGCTATGCTAGATCATTGCACATCCCGGTACACCGCCGGAGGAATTCATATAGAGTCATATCTTTGTTCTAGTATCGAGTTGTAATATTGAGTTGTAAGTAAATAAAAGTGTGATGATCATAATTATTAGAGCATTGCCCCAGTGAGGAAAGGATGATGGAGACTATGATTCCCCCATAAGTCGGGATGAGACTCCGGACTTTACAAAAAAATAAAAGAGGCCAAAGAATCCCAAATAAAAAAAAGAGGCCAAAGAAGCCCACCATAAAAATAAAAAAATAAAACAAAACAAAAAAATGAGAGACAAAGAGAGAAGGGGCAGTGCTACTATCCTTTTTCCACACTTGTGCTTCAAAGTAGCACCATGTTCTTCATGTAGAGAGTCTCTTGAGTTATCACTTTCATATACTAGTGGGAATATTCATTATAGAACTTGGCTTGTATATTCCGATGATGGGCTTCCTCAAATGCCCGAGGTCTTCATGAGAAAGCAAGTTGGATGCACACCCACTTAGTTTCAGTGGGAGCTTTCATACACTTATAGCTCTAGTGCATCCGTTGCATGGCAATCCCTACTCACTCACATTGATATCTATTGATGGGCATCTCCATAGCCCGTTGATACGCCGAGTTGATGTGAGACTATCTTCTCCTTTTTATCTTCTCCACCATCATATTCTATTCCACCTATAGTGCTATGTCCATGGCTCACGCTCATGTATTGCGTGAAAGTTGAAAAGGTTTGAGAACGTCAAAATTATGAGACAATTGCTTGGCTTGTCATCGGGGTTGTGCATGATGTGAATATTTTGTGTGGTGAAGATGGAGCATAGCCAGACTATATGATTTTGCAGGGATAACTTTCTTTGGCCTTGTTATTTTGAAAAGACATGATTGCTTTATTAGTGGGCTTGAAGTATTATTGTTTTTATGTCAAATGATAGACTATTGCTTTGAATCACTCGTATCTTAATATTCATGCCATGATTAGACATATGATCAAGATTATGCTAGGTAGCATTCCACTTCAAAAATTATCTTTTTTATCATTTACCTACTTGAGGACAAGCAGGAATTAAGCTTGGGGATGCTGACACGTCTCCGTCGTATCTATAATTTTTGATTGTTCCAAGCCAATATTATTCAACTTGCATATACTTTTGGCAACTTTTTATACTATTTTTGGGACTAACATATTGATCCAGTGCCCAGTGCCAGTTCCTGTTTGTTGCATGTTTTTTGTTTCGCAGAATATCCATATCAAACGGAGTCCAAACGGAATAAGAACTGACGGAGATTTTTTTGGAATATATATGATTTTTGGGAAGAAGAATCCACACGAGACGATGCTCGAGGGGCCCACGAGGTAGGGGGCATGCCCCAGGGTGTCAGGCGCGCCCCTGACCCTCGTGGCCACCCCGTAAGGCGGTTGGTGCCCTTCTTTCGCCGCAAGAAAGCTAATTTCCGGATAGAGATCGTGTCAAAATTTCAGCCCAATCGTAGTTACGGATCTCCGGGAATATAAGAAACGGTGAAAGGGAAGAATCTGAGAACGCAGAACCAGAGAGAAACAGAGACATAGATCCAATCTCGAAGGGGCTCTCTACCCTCCCATGCCATGGAGGACAAGGACCAGAGGGGAAACCCTTCTCCCATCTAGGGAGGAGGTCAAGGAAGAAGAGGAAGAAGGGGTCCCCTCTCCCCCTCTCCTCCGGTGGCGCCGGAACGCCGCCGTGGCCATCATCATCATCACCGCGATCTTCACCAACACCTCTGCCATCTTCACCAACATCTCCATCACCTTCCCCCCTCTATCTACAGCGGTCCACTCTCCCACAACACGCTGTACCCTCTACTCGAACATGGTGCTTTATGCTTCATATTATTATCCAATGGTGTGTTGCCATCCTATGATGTCTAAGTAGATTTTTGTTGTCCTATCGGTGGTTGATGAATTGCTATGATTGATTTAATTTTCTTGTGGTTATGTTGCTATCCTTTGGTGCCCATCATATGAGAACGCGCGTGGATCACACCATAGGGTTAGTTGTATGTTGATAGGACTATGTATTGGAGGGCAAGAGTGATAGAAGCTTCAACCTAGCATAGAAATTGATGCATATGGGATTGAAGGGGGACCAATATATCTTAATGCTATGGTTGTGTTTTACCTTAATAAACATTAGTAGTTGCGGATGCTTGCTAATAGTTACAATCATAAGTGCATAGAATTCCAAGTAAGTGATGACATGCTAGCAGTGGCCTCTCCCACATAATACTTGCTATCGGTCTAGTAAAGTAGTCAATTGCTTAAGGGACAATTTCACAACTCCTACCACCACTTTTCCACACTCTCTATATTTACTTTAGTTGCTTCTTTACCTTAACAGCCCCTAGTTTTATTTTCGTGCTCTTTACTTTCTTGCAAGCCTTTCCGAAAAGACCTACAAAGTACTTCTAGTTTCATACTTGTTCTAGGTAAAGCGAACGTCAAGCATGCGTAGAGTTGTATCGGTGGTCGCTAGAACTTGAGAGAATATTTGTTCTACCTTTAGCTCCCCGTTGGGTTCGACACTCTTACTTATCGAAAACTGTTGCGATCCCCTATACTTGTGGGTTATCACCAGCCAAGTGGCCCGACCCACTTCCCCTCCCTCGGTCGTCCTCCTGTTCCCCCGACTGGGGTTGCTACAGGGGGCGCCCCGCTGGACCAGCTCGACGGCTTTGGCGAGTGGATAAGAGGCCGCGCCCGCGTGCTCTCTTCCTTCCCCTGGAACCCTAGCCACCCACTACCCCCCAGATCCAGATCCACCTCTCCCCTCTCCTCTGGCTCAATTTTGAGGTCGCAAAGTCACATGGTCGAGGCTTCCCCGCCGTCGTTGACGCGACCACCAGCCTCTTCGGTGCTCGGGAGCACGTACTGGGGGTTCGTCGTGTTCGTCCACGTCCGTTCAGGGCATTGGAGCAAGGCGGGAAGCTGCGTGGATGGAGCCGTCGACCTCTTCCTCCACCTCTCATCTCCGTTGCATACATCACCGGCCGTCGTCGTCGACTACCCCGAGCTCCGGCGCCTACCCGACTCCACCTCGCGCACACTATTGCATGCCTACAGGGCTAGTGAGGCCCTGTCCTTCGTTCCCCCCGTCTTCTCCTCTATCGTGCCCGTACTCTAGTGCCCGTTCCGAAGAAATCGAGCTCCGGCCACCGCCATGGCTGATGACCTCCGCGTCCTTGAGCTCCTCTGTCCAAGGCGGTCACACCACTGTGTTCCTGCTAACCGTAGCAGCCGTCTGGGCTCTTCATTGGCCTAGTTACGAACCTGCAGCGCCGCGCCCGTGCTCCGTTGTCGTACAACCTGCTCGCGCCGCGCCCTACTTCTTACCCCTTCTTGTTCCCGCGAGCTGCCCATCCCTGCTGCTCGCCTGTTGCTGCACAGCAACCCGTCGTCTGCGTCCTGTCCGTTGCCTCGCTTGCCACCTCCTCCGTGCGCTTCGCTGGTGCTTTGCTCACCTTAGCTGCTGCTTGCCGCTGCCATTGCCCGCTCGCCTTGCCTTCTCCGCCTAGCCCCCGGCTCGCGCTCGTCATTTGCTGTCGTTGCCCGCACTGCCCACTGGTTGCTCCTCGCCGCATCGCTGCCCCGACGCCGCTGCACTACTGCTGATGGCTGCTGTTGCCTCGGCACGCGGCCGCGCCACCGAACCGCCCCGCTCCACTTCGACCGCAGCCCCACGAACGCCGGCCAACTCCCCTTCGCCGCCCCCCCCTCGCATGCCCTTGGCGCCGCCGGCAGCCTTCGTCCGCGCGCCCGAGTTCGCCTCTACGGGCTCCCAACGCCCGCGTCCGTAACCCACGCACCCAAAAGGCCTCTGGGCCGCTGACTACTGGGGCCCAGCGCCCTGCCCTTTAAAAGAAGAGAGAATTAGAATTAACAAAATAATAATAATAATTAAAACATTAATTAATTAATTAACTTAACTAATATTGCTTAGTTAACTAATTAACTACCTCACTAGTTTAATCAGACAATGACAAGGAGGCCCCACCCTCCTGTTGACCAGTCAAAGTTTGACTAGTCAACTAGGTCCACTGGCCCACATGTCACCCTTTGTGTACATTCTATGTACACAGGGCTGGGTACCCATAGCATTTTGTCTATTACTTTTGAAATACAAATAATTTAGGAAGATGGATTAAATCTTTAAAAAATTCATAGAAAATAAACCATAGCTCGGATCGAAAAACTTTGTACATGAAAGTTGCTCAGAACGACAAGATGAAATCCGAATGCGCGGTCTGTTTGTCTGTCACACATCCCTAGCATAGTGAACGTGCAACTTTCCGCCTCCAATCCATTTGTTCGAAAACGTGAAACACCCGGAATACTTTCTTGGATATTTCCTCCCTTAGCCGGTATCGCCTACTACTGCATTAGGTCACCCTAGCATCACATATTGCCATGTTATACTTTGTGTTGCTTCGATTGCTTTATTATTTATTTGTGTTCTCCTTTTGTTACTTCTTTCCGGTAGACCTCGAGACCGCCGTTGTTACCCCCGTGATCGACTACATCGACGACGACCCCTCCTTCTTGCCAGAGCAACCAGGCAAGCCCCCCTTGATCACCAGATATCGCCTACTCTCCTCTATACTGCTTGCATTAGAGTAGTGTAGCATGTTACCCCTTTCCGTTAATCCTATTCTGATGCATAGCCTGTCATTGTTGCTACAACTGTTCATACCTTACCTGCGATCCTAAATGCTTAGTATAGGATGCTAGATTATCAGCATTGGCCCTACATTCTTGTTCGTCTACCATGCTATACTATCGGGCCGTGATCACGTCGGGTGTTGATCACGGGTATATACATACATATATCCATCCTATAAATGTTGTGACTAAAGTCGGGTCGGCTCATTGAGTACCCGCAAGTGATTCTGATGTTGGGGGCTGAAGGGGAAGGTGGTTCCACCCAGGTAGTGGTGGGCCTAGGTTCTCGACGGCCCCTGGCTGTTACTTTGAGGTGGAGCGACAGGGAAAGCGGAGACCACCTAGGAGAGAGGTGGGCCTGGCCCTGGTCGGCGTTCGTGGTTACTTCAAAATAACACACTTAACGAGATCTAGGTATTTGATCTGAGTCTGGCTACTGGCCTATAAGCACTAACCAACTACGCGGGAACAGTTATGGGCACTCGACGTCGTGGTATCAGCCGAAGCCTTCGTGACGTCAGCGACTGAGCGGCGCGTGCCGGGTTGGACCGTGTACCGCAACTTCCTTTGTAATGGAGGTTGCTAGGTCTGCTCTCCGGCCGCCCTCACAACATGCAGGTGTGCAATGGGCGATGGGCCCAGACCCCTGCGCCATAGGATTTAGACCGGCGTGTTGACCTCTCTGTTGTTCCTAGCTAGGGCTGTGACGTGTTGATCTTCCGAGGCCGGGCATGACCCAGGAAAGTGTGTCCGGACAAAGGGGATCGAGCGTGTTGGGAAATGTGGTGCACCCCTGCATGGAAGTTAATCTATTCGAATAGTCGTGACCTTTGGTAACAAGACGACTTGGAGTTGTACCTTGACCTTATGACAACAAGAACTGGTTACTTAATAAAACACACCCTTCCAAGTGCTAGATACAACCCGGTGATCGCTCTCTAACAGGGCGACGAGGAGAGGATCGCCGGGTAGGATTATGCTACACGATGCTACTTGGTGAACTTACCATCTACTCTCTTCTACATGCTGCAAGATGGAGGTGACCAGAAGCGTAGTCTTCGATAAGGACTAGCTATCCCCCTCTTATTCCGGCATTCTGCAGTTCAGTCCACATATGATACCCTCATTCCATTTGATGCCAATGCATACATATGTAGTGTAGCTCCTTGCTTGCGAGTACTTTGGATGAGTACTCATGGTTGCTTTGCTCCATCTTTTCCCCCTTTCTATACCCGATTGCTGCAACCAGACGATGGAGCCCAGGAGCCAGACACCACTGTCGATGATGACTACTACTACTCGGGAGGTGCCTACTACTACGTGTAGGCCGCTAACGACGACCAGGAGTAGTTTAGGAGGATCCCAGGCAGGAGGCATGTGCCTCTTTCTATCTGTATCCCAGTTTGTGCTAGCATTCTTAAGGCAAACTTGTTTGACTTATGTCTGTACTCAGATATTGTTGCTTCCGCTGACTCGTCTATGATCGAGCTCTTGTATTCGAGCCTTCGAGGCCTGTGGCTTGTAATATAATGCTTGTATGACTTATTTTATTTGTAGAGTTGTGTTGTGATATCTTCCCGTGAGTCCCTGATCTTGATCGTACACGTTTGCGTGTATGATTAGTGTACGGTCAAATCGGGGGCGTCACAAGTTGGAATCAGAGCCGACTGCCTGTAGGAATCCCCCTTCCACACTCCTTGGCCGAAGTCGAGTCTAGACATTACAAAACTTTTTACTAACATGGATGTGTGTCTTATGGGCCCACATCGCCATTTGGGTGGTATTACGATCTTTTACTCCTCGATCTTTACTCTGGGACTCTGAACTCTCTTCTACTCGGGTTAAATGATTTTACGAACTCCGACTCTAGGTTCTCGTAATTACTTCCTCCCGGAGAGCCCCTCACTCCAGATGATTGCTTGGTGCGCTGAAGGATTCCAAAGATACTCTCCGATGTTATTCCCAGAACTTTTGCTCATTGCATTTGCAATTCCCTTCCACCGTCACCCCCTATAGATAACTACATGCACTTGCCATTCTTACACTAGTCCCTAGTTGCTCTTGTTATTACAAGATACCCTGAAATACTCGTTGTTGTTCCGAGAATCCTTTGAGCTTACTGCCTTGCAGTTCCTTGTCACCTGAATACCCCTACGGATAACTTTGTGCACCTATCGAGCATCCGCTCATCCTCAGTTGATTTATGTATTTCACAAAAGTCTTCGGAATACCATTCGTTCTTTTGAAAATCCTCAACAGCCTATTGTTCTTGAAATTCTTGCATACTTACATTCCGGTTAATTCCATTGGTCTGGCAATTTACTTTAAAAACCTTTGTGATTGTCATTCTGATCCTTTTGACTCAACATGTGTGTGAATGCACACAATCATCAGTTGTTCCCTGGAAGTTATCCTTCCGATTCAGACATCATTCCGGACATGAGTTGGATCTCGACCAATCAAATTGCCATCGATTGTACCTCTAAGGCTATTCAACTTATCCATCCCTAATCAGAGCATTGCTTCTGATCCCTTGTCTTGGGATTCATAATTCCTTTGCATTTGAGTTTTGAGTTAGTTAGTTGTTTCTATAAACTGATCTCCTTGCATTCCTTCTTCCTCTGGTTGAGTACCGATGCTCACATCAGATCCCTTGAGGACCACCAGATCTTTTGTTGGATTTTGTTCGACATCATCCTTCATATTCATTAAACATTGTGAGCTTTTCTTCGAATACATAATACCTTTGGTAAATTGTATCCCCCTACTTTTGTCAACCATGCTTTGCTCCTGAGCTTGTATTATTTACTCCTGAAGTTTGTGGTATATGTTTCTATGATGCCCCGATGGGTTCAACCTATGCCTTCCTTAATCTACGTGAACCCGAAAGTTTTCATGGGTCATACTCCTCTGGTAATTCATGAGGTAGGTTTCACACTGAAATCATTTTTATTAGAGTTGTGAATGAAAGTTTATGCATTGGAGAAGTGGGCGTCGACCTTGAACTTTGTGTTCATGCCCATGGACCCGATGTGAAACTTATCATGGGAGATTCTTGCAAAATAGTTAATCATCTGGGTAATTCTTTTGGTGTCCTTAAATTGGATCCCCTGCAGCTATGGTTCCGACCATATTATTCTTCCTTGATCCCATTTCTCGGACAAGTTGAAGTACTTGTCTTTTGCAGGTCAATACATCTATCCAACAACTATTATGCTCTACCTTCGAGTATACCCTCCAGCATCTCGAGAATATCAAAGAACTGTGTTTCTTCCTATGAGTCTTCATCTAGTATTGCTTCTCATCAATTTTAGATTTCCCCTGGGTTCTGAGCTATTAGTCACTCGAGAACACCGATAAGTGAATCGATTCCGCACTTCGATTCAATAACTCCTAAATAATTTTCACTGCCTACGAGTTTAATAATCCTTCAAGTCGTTCCTAGCCTAATCGGCTATATCATTATTATGCTAAGTTCTAACTGTGCTACCTCACCCTTCTTCCCGGAGCACAAATTTCGACGGTGAGCTAATCTTACATCGACCTTCCTTGTCTTATCATTTCTCCTTGAACAACAAACTTGATTTCGAGTTTGTATCGTACCCTTGGTTCCAATTACTTTTCGCTTCATCATTCCTTTGACTTGATGTCATCGTCGATCGATTACATCTTCACGAAATCTCTCGACAAATGTGTCATGATCATCATCAACATCTGAGCTTTTCCTGGATATCAATCGAATTCATGATGAGAAATACCATCCTTGCCTCTCGATGGTTTGTGTCAGCACCAACAACATTCTTGTCTTTCCCCAACACAAACTTATTCATATAATTTGGGAAATACATCCTTTTTGGCATGTCGATGGATTGTGACTGAGCCCGTCGGCCACACCCTCATCTTTTCCCTGCTAAAATTGTATGACTTATTTTCTAAATTGTTTCTGATGGATCCTTGGTGTATCCAAAGTTTGACCTTTGCTTGAAACCATGTCAATGCTATCTCGAAGCATGTCTGTGGTAATCCAATCTTCAATAGGAACGTTTGAAGCACGATATTAAATTTTCTTTATGAATTATCCAAACACCGTTGTATGGGTAATGTCATGAATTTTCTTTCCCCTTACCTAAATGATTTTATACTTCTATCATGTCATGGATATCATGCTCTACATGTCCTTGGGAAGGATATACCCCTGAAATATGTGTTTTAACACATTTTCCTTTCCATTGTTCTGTTTAATCTGACAATTACATTTTCCATTCCATTGGTTTGTTTAAACCTTATTGTGATCCATATTATATAATTAGTAATATTTCCCTGTTTATGTAAAACACCTCGTTGTATCACTCTATCAGTAAGACCCTGTTAATATTGTTGATAACATTCCAGTAACCACCGACGGACGAGAACATTACCAATTGGTCCGCCTCATTCAACGAGCAGGAAGATGGTTCTCTTCATCCCTCGCCCTTGGTACCGATGTTGCCGACATAATTGATAGGTTATCCTCTGACATGCCTTGTTATCATGACTGTGCAAAATATCACCGCACTTTCTACTTTTAACCCACATGGTGGGCCCATAACCCACAGTTCCACAGGATCGAAACCTGACTCTCCAGTACACCACCTGTTTTCAAGGTTATTCCTCACGCGTGGCCTCATATGTTATTCACGAGCCACCTTCCGAGAGATCATCAATTCTAGTATCAGACACAATGCTTATTCCCATTGCTCTGAACCCTTTTCACGCCCTATTTCAGGCATCGAATGATTGCCTGTCCGCTCGAAACTTCTCATGATACCTCCTTACTTTGCTCTCGATATTTTCTTAAGTTTCAATTCGAGAGTTAGTCTCCCCCACCTTCCCCGATGTTATCAACCACATGGTCAACCTTGCAGAGGTCCGTTTTCCCAGAATACCACCCTTTCGTCTTTCGTAAGTACGATGGAGTTCCCGAAGAAAGGATGCCGACTTCATCATGACCTGAAACAGAGAAATGAAAACATCAAACATAGTGGATCTACCTCTTTGAGAAGAGCAACCAAGACCGAGAAGATTCGTTAGGATTTCGTAACCAGACCTTTCCCCTTTATTCCACCTCTTGAATCTCGGGACGAGATTTCTTGTAGTGGAGGAGAATTGTGATGCCCGGATAATCAAGCTACAATAACCTCTGCTAATGACACCATGTCACCCCAATTACAGTTGCTAATATCGCGTTAGTTCGAAACCGGTTCAGATTCAAATTCAAAATCAAGCAAACAATAAAAGCTTTCAAATATTAAAACTAAAATGTTCTGGAGGTGTCAAATAATTCATAAGTAATATTGATGAAGAAACCAAGTTTTTATAAAATAGTTAAATGCACTAAGATAATTAAAGTAGTGGGTTAATCAATTAATTATTGCCTTTTATAATTAGTAAAAATGTTAGGCTATTTTATTTGGGTGCCATAATTAAAGGAGACAGTAGTATTTTTAGCTATGCTGATCTAGGAGCTATTTTATTTTTTTAAGTTAAAGGTAAATTGAAACTATAGAGAAAAGAAAATGTAAAAGAAATAAAAAGAACCCCTGGGCTAGAGCCAGCCAACTGGCCCGACCCACTTCCCCTCCCTCGGTCGTCCTCCTGTTCCCCCGACTAGGGTCGCTACAGGGGGCCCCCCGCCGGACCAGCTCGACGGCGTTGGCCAATGGATAAGAGGTCGCGCCCGCGTGTTCTCTCCCTTCCCTTGGAACCCTAGCCACCCACTACCCCCCAGATCCAGATCCACCTCTCCCCTCTCCTCTAACTCAATTTTGAGCTCGCAAACTCACACGGTCGAGGCTTCCCTGCCGTCGTTGACGCGTCCACCAGCCTCTCCGGCGCTCGGGAGCACGTCCTGGGGTTCGTCGTGTTCGTCCACGTTCATTCAGGGCATTGGAGCAAGGCGGGAAGCTGCATGGATGGAGCCGTCAACCTCTTCTTCCTCCTCTCATCTCCGTCGCGTACATCACCGGCCGTCGTCGACGACTACCCCGAGCTCCGGCACCTCCCCGACTCCACCTCGCGCACACTATTGCACGCCTACAGGGACAGTGAGGCCTCGTCCTTCATTCCCCCCGTCTTCTCCTCTACCGTGCCCGTACTCTAGTGCCTGTCCCGAATAAATCGAGCTCCGGCCACCGCCATGGCCGATGACCTCCGCGTCCTTGAGGTCCTCCGTCCAAGGCCGTCGCACCACTACGTTCCTGCTAACCATAGCAGCGGTCTGGGCTCTTCGTTCGCCTAGTTATGAACCTACAGCACCGCGCCCGTGCTCCATCGTCATACAACCTGCCCGCGCCACGCCCTACTTCTCCCCCCTGCTTGTTCCCGTGAGCTGCCCGTCCCTGCTGCTCGCCTGTTGCTGCAAAGCGACCCGTCGTCCGTGTCCTGTCCGTTGCCTCGCTTGCCACCTCCCTCGTGCGCTTCGCTGGCGCTCTGCTCGCCTTAGCTACAGCTTGCTGCTGCCGTTGCCCGCTCGCCTTGCCTTCTCCACCCAGCCCCCGGCTCGCACTCGTCGTTAGCTATCATTGCCCGCACTGCCCCGCTGGTTGCTCCTCGCCGCATCGCTGCCCCGGTGCCGCTGCACTACTGCTCATTGCTACTGCTGCCTCCGCACGCGGCCGCGCCACCGAACCGCCCCACTCCGCTCCGACCGCAGCCTCACGAACGCCGGCCAACTCCCCTTCGCCGCCCACCCCCCTCGCATGCCCTTGGCGCCGCCGTCGCCAGCCGCCCAGCGGCCTTCGTCCGCGCGCCCGAGTTCGCCCCTACGGGCTCCCAACGCCCGCGTTCGTAACCCACGCACCCAAAAGGCCTCTGGGCCGCTGACTACTGGGGCCCAGCGCCCTGCCCTTTAAAAGAAGAGAGAATTGGAATTAACAAAATAATAATAATAATTAAAACATTAATTAATTAATTAAATTAATTAATATTGCTTAGTTAACTAATTAACTACCTCACTAGTTTAATCAGACAATGACAAGGAGGCCCCACCCTCCTGTTGACCAGTCAAAGTTTGACTGGTCAACTGGGTCCATTGGCCCACATGTCAGCCTTTGTGTACATTCTGTGTACACAGGGTAGGGTACCCATAGCATTTGTCTATTACTTTTGAATTACAAATAATTTAGGAAGATGGATTAAATCTTTAAAAAAATCATAGAAAATAAACCATAGCTCGGATCGAAAAATTTTGTACATGAAAGTTGTTCAGAACGACGAGATGAATTTGAACACGCGATCCGTTCGTCCGTCACACATCCCTAGCATAGCGAACACGCAACTTCCCCCCTCTAATCTGTTTGTCCGAAAACGTAAAACACCGGGAATACATTCCCGGATGTTTCCTCCCTTAGCCGGTATTGCCTACTACTGTGTTAGGTCACCCTAGCATCACATATTGCCATGTTATACTTTGTGTTGCTTTGACTGCTTTATTATTTATTTGTGTTCCCCTTCCGTTACTTCTTTCCGGTAGACCTCGAGACCGTCGTTGTTACCCCCATGATCGACTACATAGACGACACCTCCTTCTTAACAGAGCAACCAGGCAAGCCCCCCTTGATCACCAGATATCGCCTACTCTCCTCTATACTGCTTGCATTAGAGTAGTGTAGCATGTTACCGCTTTCCGTTAATCCTATTCTGCTACATAGCATGTCAATGTTGCTACAACTGTTGATACCTTACCTGCAATCCTAAATGCTTAGTATAGGATGCTAGATTATCATCAGTGGCCCTACATTCTTGTCAGTCTGCCATGCTATACTATCGGGCTGTGATCACGTTGGGTGTTGATCACGGGACATACATATATCCATCCTATAAATGTTGTGACTAAAGTCGGGTCGGCTCATTGGGTACCCGCAAGTGATTCTGATGTTGGGGGCTGAAGGGGCAGGTGGTTCCACCCAGGTTGTGGTGGGCCTAGGTTCCTGACGGCCCCCAGCTGTTACTTTGAGGCGGAGCGACAGGGCAGGCGGAGACCACCTACAAGAGAGGTGGGCCTGGCCCTGGTCGGCGTTCGCGGTTACTTCAAAATAACAAGCTTAACGAGATCTGAGTATTTGATCTGAGTCTGGCTACTGGCCTATATGCACCAACCAACTACACGGGAACTGTTATGGGCACTCGACATCGTGGTATCAGCCGAAGCCTTCGTGACGTCAGCGACTGAGCGGCGCACACCGGGTTGGACCGCGTAATGCAACTTCCTTTGTAATTGAGGTTTCTAGGTCTGCTCTCCGACCGCCCTCGCAACATGCAGGTGTGCAATGTGCGATGGGCCCAGACCCCTGCGCCATAGGATTTAGACCGTCGTGCTGACCTCTCTGTTGTGCCTAGGTAGGGCTGCGACGTGTTGATCTTTCGTGGTCGGGCATGACCTAGGAAAGTGTGTCCGGACAAAGGGGATCGAGCGTGTTGGGAAATGTGGTGCACCCCTGCAGGGAAGTTAATCTATTCGAATAGCCATGATCTTCGGTAACAAGACGACTTGGGGTTGTACCTTGACCTTATGACAACAAGAACCGGTTACTTAATAAAACACGCCCTTCCAAGTGCCAAATACAACCTGGTGATCGCTCTCTAACAGGGCGACGAGGAGAGGATCGCCAGGTAGGATAATGCTACACGATGTTACTTGGTGAACTTACCATCTACTCTCTTCTACATGCTGCAAGATGGAGGTGGCCAGAAGCGTAGTCTTCGATAAGGACTAGCTATCCCCCTCTTATTCCGGCATTCTGCAGTTCAGTCCACATATGATACCCTCATTCCATTTGATGCCAATGCATACATATGTAGTGTAGCTCCTTGCTTGCAAGTACTTTGGATGAGTACTCACGGTTGCTTTGCTCCCTCTTTTCCCCCTTTCTATACCCGATTGCTACGACCAGACGATGGAGCCCAGGAGCCAGACGCCACTATCGATGACGACTACTACTACGCGGGAGGTGCCTACTACTACGTGCAGCCCGCTGACGACGACCAGGAGTAGTTTAGGAGGATCCGAGGCAGGAGGCCTGTGCCTCTTTCGATCTGTATCCCAGTTTGTGCTAGCCTTCTTAAGGCAAACTTATTTGACTTATGTCTGTACTCATATATTGTTGCTTCCGCTGACTCGTCTATGATCGAGCTCTTGTATTCGAGCCTTCGAGGCCCCCGGCTTGTAATATGATGCTTGTATGACTTATTTTATTTGTAGAGTTGTGTTGTGATATCTTGCCGTGAGTATCTGATCTTGATCGTACATGTTTGCGTGTATGATTACACTACAAAAAAAAGACAGATCCATGACATTTTGGGCTGAACGAATTTTTTTCTGTCATACATATGACACTTCTATGATGGCAATTGTGACAAAACCCGGTATCATCACAGATGTGGTGGGCTCCTACTTCTATGACAAAAAATCATGATAGAAAATGGGTTTTCATCCTGGGCGGGCCGGAGACGCAGCTGCATGACATTCTTTGGGCCGTCCATGACGGAAAAAACCATGGTAGAAGCTAGGGGGAGGAAAATTTCGGGGAGTTCCCGGTTACGGTGGGAGGTCGGGGGCCGAGCGATGCGCGTTTCTCTCGTACACGTACGCGCGTGTGTGCGAGGCGTTGGCTCTAACTGAACCCGAGCGAGGCGTTGGGCTCTAACTGAACCCGAGCAGTTGCACTGCAAGCTACGCGTTACTGAACCCGAGCGATCGATCGATGGATGTTAACTGAACCCGATCAAGCGATTCCTTCGCTATTGCTGCTAACTGAAGTCGATCGATGCTGCCTCTGGGATGAACAGTGAGCGTTGTGGGGGGGGGGTGGATGAATAGTGAGCGGTGGCGTTGCCTCTGGATCAACAGGACCCCGTGGTGTGGTGGAGGGCTGGATGAATAGTAGACGGTGGAGGGGTGCCCGTGGAGGGGTGGTTGAAAAGGACCCCGTGGTGTGGAGGGCTGGATGAACAGTAGACGGTGGAGGGGTGGCCGTGGAGAGGTGGTTGAACAGTAGCCGGTGGAGTAGCGCGGGGTGGAGGTTGGATGAACAGGAGCCCATGGAGGCTGGAGGAGGTCGACGGTAGCCCGTGGAGGCTGGAGGAGGTCGACGGTGGAGATGAACAGTATCCCGTGGAGTCCCGTTTTGCGGTACGCCACACCCCTCCCGATGAACAGGACCCTCTTTTCGTCCGTAGCGCTCCAACACAAGTCCGTTTCATCCATTTTGCGGTGCGCCACACCCCTCCCGATCAATAGGACCCCCGTTTCGATTGTAGGAGGTCCGTTTCCTCCGTTTTGCGGTACACCAGACCCCTCTCGATCAACAGGACCCCGTTCCGAACGTAGGAGGTTCGTTTCCTCCGTTGTGCGGTACGCCAGGCCTCGTTTCCATCGCCTGTTCCGTCCCAGCCCTCCCGATGAACACGACCACGCATTCCGTTCCGACCTAACCGGTTGGCTCCCACGCGTTCCGTTGCCTCTTGATGAACACGACGCATTCCGCTGCCTCCCCATGAACACTACGCATTCCGTTAACTCCCCATGAACACGACGACGACGTTGTTTCTCCGTTCCGACCCATCCATGTACACAAGCCCTGGCCGTACGTATGCGCGAGTAGGCGTTTAAGACCCCGCCCATATGTACACATACGTGGCCGTATTTTCTTTCTTGCGCCATGGGTGCTGTGCGTACGTGTACATGCTACATGTGCGCCTCTACTACGACACGCACGCGCCTCTACTACGACACGTGCGGACCTCTACATCCACCAGTATATATGTACGTACACATTTGCGACCAGAATGACAAAGCTACATACGCTTCGACCAGGTGGGTCCCGACTGTCAGGCACTTCCTTGCCTGCGAAGATGTAGCTGGTGGGTCCCAGCAGTCAGGGGGGCGAATCGTTTTTTTGCCCGGACGCACTTCCTTGCGTGCGAAGATGTAGCTGGTGGGTCCCAGCAGTCAGAGGGAAACATTTTTTTCGCGAAATACAGTGGCCCGTCCGGTGGGTCCCAGCTATCAGGTGGAGGAATCATTATTTTCCGCGTAATAAGGAGGCACTTCCTTGCTACGGCCGTGGACCCAGCTGTCAGCCTCTCCACATACAGTCCACGTCCGATGGAAGTCGTTCCTTGACCATGTTGACCATGCCGCGCCGAGAGCACCAAGGCGGTGGACGACGGCGAGGCCTAGGAAGGGGACGACGGGAGCCGAGGAAGACGCGGTAGTGGAAGCCCACGCAGAGAGGAGTACGAGGGTTCACTGGTTCGGCTATGGTGTGAGGCTGCCATCGCCACTTGGCCTGGCCAGCGGTGGGAATATTAGGGGGCACTGAGGCCTCCGCGGCAGCACAGCCGGCCACGGGAGGCAGGAGCATGTGGCACGACCGGCGCTGCTTTGGGCGGCTGGAGCAAGAAGACCAGAGGTTGAAGAAGCACTACGGCCGTTGGATGGACATCGTACGGTCACTGGAGCTAGAATCGTTCATATTGACTAAAGTTGACAAAGGCCCACGTCCCAATCAACTTAGTAAGCCCACAAGTCAGCCTCCCACCATGGTGGGTCCCAGCTAGCAGGGGGAATATTCATTTTTTGTGCGCAATAAGGAGGAACTTTAGGTGGGTCCGAGCTGATAGCGGGGGGAACGTTTTTTTCATGAAATACACTGGCCCGTCCGGTGGGTCCCAGCAGTCAGGGGGGAAACGCTTTTTTTGCAAAATAAGGTGGCCCGTCCGGTGGGTCCCTGATGTCAGGTGGAGGAATAATTATTTTCCACGTAATAAGGAGGCACTTCCTTGCGGCCGCCTGGACCCAACTGTCAGCCTCTCCACGTACAGTACTCTTCCGATGGAAGTCGGTCATTGACCATGTTGACCACGCCACGCTGAGAGCACCAGGGCGGTGTTCTGGACGATGGCGAGGTCTAGGAAGGGGACTACGCGGAGCCGGGGAAGACGCAGCAGTGGAAGCCCGCGCGGAGAGGAGTACGAGGGTTCACTGGTTCGGCTGCGGTGTGAGGCTGCCATCGCCGCAGAATAATAGGGGGTGTGGGTGAGTAGAGGGATGGCCTGGCCAGCGGTGGGAGTAGTATGGGGTGGTGAGGCCCCCGCGGCATCACAGCCGACCACGGGAGGCAGGAGCACGCGACACGACCAGCGCTGCTTTGGGCGGCTGGTGCAAGAAGACCAGAGGTTGAAGAAGCACTGCGGCCGTTGGATGGACATCGTATGATCACTGCAGCTAGAATCGTTTATATTGACTAAGTTGACAAAGCCCTTGGTACGCGTCAACTTAGTAGGCCAACAGCTTGGATTCGGCAGAGAACATATAGCCCATTTGCGATTTGTAAGAATGTACAACCCTTTTTTTAATTCAAATGGAATTTACTACAGCCCATTTACAGTTTGTTAAAAGTACAGCCCAACTTCTAGCTAGGACAATGATTAATAATTTCAAACAACCGCTCAAAACAGAATTAAAAAATCCCACATTTTGATGGGATCCAAAATATTTTTATCCGAAATTTCTATTCAGGTCAAATATAATTTCAAAATAAAGTTGTATTACGTTAAAATCCAACGAAATATTGCGCGAGCAACAAGTAATGAAATTAAAATTTTCAAATACCAAAAATAATATATTTTTCAAACTAATTACGTGTTTGGTGCATAGTAGCTGTCCACTTATTATAATTACATCCCATTTATTATTTCTTAAAGTCCATTTTCTTGTTAAGCCTAATGCATACCTCCTAGGAAAGTTTGCAGCCCAGCAGGGCGGAGAATAACAAGTTGACCCGGATATTGTGTACAACTGTCGGCCCAATTGCATTTCTGATGTTGAAAAAAAAGGCCTGTGTAGTACAGTACAACCTAACATGGTTACTCAGCCCACATTCAGCGACGTCGGAAAGGCCCAATCAAGGCTTTTGTACAACATTTTGAAGTCACTGAGCTCAATTAATAACTTAAGAAAAAGTTAGATTACAGTGGAACCTAATTAAAAGCTGTCACGAGAAAATAAATAATTCAACGGGTCCCACTTGTGCGTCTGCACATGTGTGTGCATGTGTGTGTGTGTGTGAGAGAGAGAGAGATAGAGAGAGAGACCCATCGGTCGATGCTCGTAAATACATCTTTCACCCATATGCATTACTGATGCTCAGTAAAAACTTATATAGTTGACACAATCATATAGAACATCATAACACACTGAATTTGCATACAAAAATTTCATGCAGGCGGCACAATCAGGATGGAAGCAGTGGATCGCTACGGGAAGTGCTATGTTGAAACCAACGAAGTCGTACATAACGGTTCATCGTCTTTATCAATGACGGGGAAATATCTTGAATGTTGTGCAAAGAAAACAGACAGACAACACAATAAGTTCTGCTAAATCATTAAGTTGACGTACAGCCCTTTCTAAAAAAGTTTAGGTACAAAATTAGAACAGGTCACAATCAAATGTACTGGCATATCAGTGCTTCACACCAATAGCTCGGATTTAACTAGTACCCCCTCCGTCCGGGAAAAGTTGTCCACAAGGCAATGTATTTGTTTTTTTGCAAAATAACCCCACAGAGTTTTAAACACGTCACAAAGAAGTCCATCTCCTTCCTTCCTCCTCCCTCATCGCCCGCGCCTTGCAGCCATCGCCGGCTACCCACCTGCGCCGCCGCCCGCCTGGATCTGCGCCGCGACCAACAACAGAACCGTGGCCCAGCCCGCGAACAACAACAGTGCCGCCGCCCGCTTGCACCTGTGCCACGGCTTACCACCTGCACCGCCCGCCGTGAAGGTGACCTGCGCCGGCGCCCTCCTCGAGCTACGCCGCCGGCCCCATTGAAGGTCGCCGCCCACCTTCGCCACCTTCGCCACCCACCCGCGCCTCCGATTTCGTCCGCTTCGGCCGCCGGCGCCGTGGACAATTCCGGCCACTCCCGCCTCTCATGCTGCTACTGGTGGACGACGCTGGCGCCGTGGACCTCTGATGCTGCTTTTGCCTTTTCCCCTACCTCGCCTCTGCTGCCACTCCCGCCTGTGCTGGGGAGTCTGCCCCACCCGCCTCTGCTACTGCTGCTGTTCAATTTGTTGCTGTGAGTCTGAATTTGCTGTTGTTAGTACAGGTGGAGAAAATTCAGTCAGGGGATACAAAGCTAGAGAAATATTCCAGGACAAAGGTTGTACACTGCAGTTAAAATTTAGTTTGATGCCATCAAATTCATTGAGTAATACTCTTGGCATTCTTGGAGATCTGCTAGTTTTTGGAAGTTTTTCTTTCTACAGTTAACTAAAAATGTTCAGTGTTCCAATACTGTAGAGAAACTACAGTGCCTATAATTCAGTTATGACTCCTTTACTGAAACTGTAGTGTTTGCTAAAACTGAGATGTAAACTAAAGGAGTTTGTGATTTGCAGAAGCTGCAGCATACTCCAACAAGTGATAAATGCACTCAAAAGTTCATTGAGAAAATGCAGAGGCTGCTCACTTGTTACTAAAAGTTTTCTGGAGTGATAAATGCACGCAAAAGAAGTTCAGTTAACTGTTACTGTTGCTGTATGAATTCCTACCAGGTCAATTTGTTGTCAATTACTCTGTAATACTCAATCAGGTTTATGGAAAATGAAGATCAACCATGTTTATTTGGATTTATTTGAATCATTTGAATTTATTTGCTTTATTTGGATTTATACACCATTTGTCCAATTGCAAACATACCTGAAGTTTCCAATTGTCCAATTTCAGTCATTCATTTTACAAAGAGCTAAGCATAGCCATGACTCTTCCCTAAATATTCCTGTAGAATCAATTCAAGCAGCACAAAACTGAAAACTGCCACAACCCCTTAACTAAGAGTTGATAAAAACATGTCCCTAAAATTGGAATTATTTGAATTAGCTAGGTTTATTCTTCTTCATATACAGAAAAAGATGAATATTGTTCGTCTACTAGTTACTTCAAATTTAGAACTGAATAAACACTTGTCATCTTCAGTAAGCACTTGTAAATCTAGAGTGGTTTTAAACTTAGAATGCACCAAGTACTAATATCTTTTACCAGGCTACACACCATCTACTTGGAGTAGACAGCAAGATTCACAGAGACATGCACGCTTCAATAGACTTGTTAATTCTAGCAAAGTGATAAGTAAAAACTTGGATGTTCTCAGAAATATAGCACCAGAGGAAATTAAGTGAACTGGCATGTATGCTAAACGAAAGGAAATGCCACCTTCTTTTCTTCTTCGAGCAGTTGATGAACTGACGTGTATGCTGCAGCTACACATAGATTCTGTAGAAAATGCACCAAAAGAGTTACACGCAGGTGAAGTAAGTGGAAAGCAACATTTAATCTCCACTTCTTTTCTTTTGGTAGTGAAATTCAATCTGAATTTTGTAAGCATAGAAAATGCACCAATACTGAACATTTATTCCCACCTCCACCACCATCTTGTCAGTTTCGACAGTGTGTGTATGGAGTGGTTTTGACGGCAGTATAATTATGCATCATGTAAACATCATGAGAATGATTAAGGGTTCAGCAATCAGATTATAATTATGACCAGAACGGAGGAACAAATATCATGGTTAGTTTTATGTAAAAAAAACAGAAATGGAGTTACTCACTTGAAGTTACTGTAGTAGTGGCCAAAAATTAGAAAAGTTACTAAACAGCAGAAGTAGTGGCCAAAATTTAATGTACTAAAAAGATTCTACACTAAATATACAGTGTTATCCATGTTCTATATCTAGGACATTTTTTATCTGTTTGCATGCATCGGTCCCACCTATCAGGAAGGATGGGCATGTACACGAACAGGTACGACTCATCAGTCTACTCGCATAGCCTTTTCGTTTAGTCTACCTAGCCGTCTAATCAACTGCTTGCACGCCACTTCTCCCATTTACTTCTCCATCGGAAACCGATTCTCCTCGGCTTCTTCACCTCCCCTTCGTCTTCATTTGCATCCAAACCCCACTGCGTTCACATTGTTTTAACCTCTTTAAATAATCATCTACTACTTCAGTTAGACTAGCCATCTAATCCTAATTCTCCAAACCATAGCCCTCCGTTCTAGCGGTTCCAAATGGCGGAAGAGATCGAGATGCAGGTTTTTAGCGTCCAACATGTCCTCGTCGAAGGCTCGATGCACATAGTTGCCACCGTCACCGTCAACCCAAGGGTTGTTCGGCAGTGGATTAGCAATGTATCCAACTCCCTCGAAAACGTAGAGACAAGGGTCATCGGTCTTGATGCAGAGTACACGGAGCGTGCCCCTGGGAAGATCTAGTGCGCCGCCGTCCTTTAGCTGTGCCATGAAGATGATGTTTTGGTGTACCACATCATACACTCGCCCTCCATACCACGTGAGCTTCACGATTTCTTGTCTCGGGAGGACGTATACTTATGTGGGGCAGCCATCGAAGGGGACAAACAGAAGCTGAAGCCGTACAACCTTGATTTAAAAAGCATCGCTGACCTACAAACCAGAATCAAAATTCATGTAGAAGATTGTGATAAACAGACACCATCCCTATTCGACGTAGAAAATTTTGTGCTCGGTACAAATCTTCAGAAGGGTGATGAGACGGTGGCATTAACACTACAGGAATCAGCTATTTTGCCGTCTGCCACGGCGGACGGCAAAGGCATGAACGGCGGACGGCAAAGGCCTTTGCCATCAGCCGCAGACGGCAAAAGGCTCCGGCAAAGTAGGCTACCGTAAACAGCTACTTTGTCGTCTGCTTCCTGGCGGCTAACGGCAAAGGCCCTTTGCCGTCTGCGGCGGACGACAAAGAGAGTGGACGGCAATAATTGCGCTGTCAGTCCGTTAAGTGGCTAACGGCAGGCCTTTGCCATCCGCCGCTGATGGCGAAATTTCTAGTGTCTTTGCCGTCCGCCGTATGATGTCATCTACACGTCACTACATGGCAGGTTCTTTGTCGTCTGCCACTGATGGAAAAGTGCAGGTTCTTTGCCGTCTGCCACTGATGGCAAAGTCTTTGCCGTCTTCCACTGTAGGCAAACTGACCAAATGGGTCAGCTCCCAGGAAGCACAACTGGATGACACGTGTCTTCTTTGCCGTCCGCGGCAGACGGCAAAGAAGCCGTTGCCGTCGGTGGCAGATGGCAAAGAGCCTGCATATTGGCTCTTTTATCTGTTTTTTATTAAATCCAACAATTTTCAGCACAAATATATATGACATATATAGATATATTTCAAAAGGCCATTACAGAGCAAACATATAAGATATCCAACACATAACTTCATCATCCAACCATATATATTACATGCATAGTTCCATCATACATAAAAGGTTCAACATAGAGGCATCCAACCATATATATTACAATAGTTTCATCCAACGATACATGCATAGTTCAACGATACAAAAGAAATAGAGAAAGGGATAAGGAGCACTCCATCTATGCAAGCTTTCGTCAAGTGAATGAAATCTGCAAAATGAAAAATAAGAAAGTTAGAACAAGAAGAGTAGAACAAGAACAAGAGTAGAACAAGAAGAAGAGTAGAACAAGAAGAGTAGAACAAGAAGAAGACTAGAACAAGAAGAGTATGTCATTTATGAGCTAACTTACGTGAAATGGATCATATATGAGCTAACTAAGTTGAAATGGGTCGTTTATGAGCTAGCTAAGGTGAAATGGATCATTTATGAGCTAACTTAGTTGAAATGGGTCGTTTATGAGCTAACTAAGGTCAAATGGATCTTTTTGAGGTAACTAAGGTGAAATGGATCGTTTTTTAGCTAACTTAGGTGAAATTCATTTATGAGCTAACTTAGTTGAAATGGATCGTTTTTGAGCTAACTTAGGTGAAATGGATCATTTATGAGCTAATTTAGTTGAAATAGATATTTTTGAGCTAACTTAGGTGAAATGGATCATTTAAGAGCTAATGTAGGTGAAATGGATCGCTTTTTAGCTAACTTGGTGAAATGGATCGTTTATGAGCTAAATTAGTTGAAATGGATCGTTTATGAGATAACCTAGGTAAGATGGGTCATTTTGGAGTTAACCTATGTGAAATGGGTCATTTTAAAGCTAACGTAGGTAAAATGGATCATCTAGGAGCTAATCTAGGTAAAATGGGTCATTTTTGAGCTAACTTGGATGAACTGGATCATTTATAAGCTAACTTAGGTAAAATGGGTCATTTTAGAGCTAACTTAGGTAAAATGGATCGTCTATGAGCTAACTAAGCTAATTATGCAATTTTTGACATAAGTAAGCTAAGTACAGATTGTTTTAGAGCTAACTTAGGTAAAATGGATGGTTTTGGAGGTCAGTAACTTATTAAGTCATTTTGGAGGAGATGAAGCTAAGTCTAGGTCATTATGGTAAGCATTGGAGGAAATAAAGCTAAGTCTAGGTTTTATGCATGTGTTAAGCAAAACACTAGATAAACTTACCAAGATCCAGGAGGTGTAGGAGCGGGGTGGCTCGTGTCGGTAGCTGGAGAAGGATCGTGCGATGCTTGTCTGGAGTTACGCTTCACCAAAGATCATTTCCAATGTCTTGTTAGCATGATGACACTCAAATGTTAAGACTAGCAAGTAATGTCCATTCAAATAAAACTCACCGTGGTTCCAGGAGCAATCACTGGCATCGGCGGAGCGGTCTGACCTATCTTCTCGCACACAGATTGCACATTTGGTTTTGATGACTCAGTCATACTAGTTAGTAATGAGACAAACACTACATGAATGTTTTGGCTAATCAGCAGAAGAAACTTACCACAAGGAGCTCGTACATGGCCCTTGCCTGCATGTCATTCCGTGCCCTCTCCTCCTCCATCATCTTTGTCGTCCTCTCCTCCAACTCCCGCTGCCTCTCCGCCGCCTCCGCCAGAAGTTTCTCCGTTCTATCTCTCTCACTCTGTATAGCAGCCTGCAACACCACTCACATGACCATTTGTAATCATTGATGGAAGCGCACACGATGTAATGGAGAAAGATAACTGAGTACGTATCACTAACCTTGATGGCGAGTTGCACTGGCCGTTCACGAGGCCTTATCTCAGGAGCGGAGCTCGACTGGCACGCCTTGATCTCCGGGAGAGTGCTAGGACAATGGATAAGTCCATATCCAATGGCTATGGAGCCATGGGACCTCCCGCCACCTGATATCATCACTAGCTCTGGATCAATGGGACCCTGGCTCGGGTTAAAGTCCTCCCCTCTCCTCGCCTTCCCCTCATCTCTATATCTCACGAGCTTGTTGTGGGAGGAGATGTTGGTGAAGTTGTTTGCATCATCGAGGTCAGACTGAGAGAAAGCCTTGACTTTCTTGAAAGAGGCAGTGTGGGCCATGGCATACAGGTCGTACACCTCTGGCACCTTATCCGCCTTATTGTAGCGTGCCTGAAAGAGAGAAACAATGAAAATTAGTAATTAAAGGGCTCAAGCTAGCATGATGAATGAATTGCATGATTCATGAAGCAAACCACATACCCAGTTGCGCCTGAACTGATATAAGTTGGAGCTGCCTTGATGGTGTGGCACATCTTCCATTTGGGCACGTTTGTACTTGGCCTCATTGTGGAGGGCTAGCCATTGTTTTGAGCACCACTCATCGACCAACACCTCCCAACAATCCATCCGATCCGCACACAATCTCGAAGGCGCCTAAGTTAGCAAATAGAAACTTGAGCGCTACGGCTAAGAATTACTAAATGAAGGAACTTAAGTAGAGAAGGCCTTAAGAATTACCTTCATGTACTGCTCCTTACTCAGGAACTTATCGCGGCACGCCGGCTTGGTCTTCTTGATACCACGCAAGGCGTAGTAGTCTCGAACAGCCTGCACCCGAGCCTCGTGCCATAAGTTCTGGAGTAGGCGCTTGCAGACGTTCTCGATAACATGTGCCGCGTCCTCCTCGTATCCCTCCTCACACCTGTAGAATGTCTGCAATCAAATGAGACAATATTGATTAGTACAATTAATAACTAGCTAGTTGAAGATTTTTAAATGTGTAAAGGAGAAATTACCCAGAACTTTCTGATCACCATGTCTGCCCTTGTGTCGCACACGACACCGTCGATAATCTCATCCGGCGGGGCCGGGGCAGCCACGTAGTGCTCCCAGCTCAATCCAAGATCTGGAAGCCGACCCTCACCAGGCAACATGACAAACCCTGGGAAGTTTTGCCGGCAAAGAACTCCAAGGACGGAGTTGGGCCGGCGGACACTATGATGGTGGTCCCAACCCCTGCATCATGACAAGGCCAACGCATTAGTTATTTGAAGAAACGTGAATGCAGAAGATACAAAAATATTAAATGCACTTACGTACCTCTCCCCATCAGGGAAAATCAACCACCTCTGCTCGCGGGTCACCGGCACGGACGGGAGCCGTGTAGCACCATGCTGGTAGACGTTGCCCCCCTCCTCCCCCTCCTCATCAGTCGGCTCCCCGCCATCATCAGCCTGGCCACTCGGCTCCCCGCCATGCTCAGGCTGACCCGACCAGGTACCCCATCCAGACGTGTGCTCCTCCGGGGTCTCGTGGGCCGAAGACTCGTGGACCGGAGGCTCGTGGACCGGAGTCCGTGCAGCCTCCTCCTCAGACGAGTCCACCCTAGCAGTCACGTGCTCGGGTGAAATAGCTGGGGGCGGTGGCGAGGAAGGCGCCGTACGAGTCACCCTACCTCCTCTCCCGCGACCACGTGCTCCAACGCCTCTCTTCTTCTTACCTCGTCCCCTGCTGGGCACCGCGGTCGACGAAGAAGGGCCCGGCGGTGTCGCTATACTGTCCAGCAATGCTCGGTGGATAGGTGCGTGTGGAATGGAAGACCTCGCACCACGCGCCGACGAAGAAGGGGCCTCGGCGCGCTCCCGACCAGCGCCCACCATCTTTCAACACCTGCCATGACAAAGAATAAACGAAATTAGTACAACATAAAAAAGTACCGACATGAATAATAATATGTATATCACTTAAGTGTATCATCATCAAGTACAACATAAAAAAATTGAATACCTGACACTACTAATAATCTCGATCAGTATCATCAATAAATGCATAATCATCATCATCACTATAATCAATGATGGGCTCATAGGGTTCATTGGCATCAACATGTGCAAGGCCACCTTGACGTAATCGGTCAAGCATTGACAGGTCATCCCCAGCAGTAACCTCTTCTTGTTCTGGCTCTTCTTGTTCCTCCTCTGGGGTGATGTCGGATTCATTGTCGCTGTCTACTTCAATGTTTTGGGGTGAAGTATAGCGGTTCTTGAAACGCTTTTTGGAAAGACGTGTCTCTTGGAAGAATTCTCCTTCATATGTGTCTGGGTTAATGTGAGGTTCATAATCCTCTTCCTTTGGGGGAGAAAGTCTAGCACGTGGCGGCACTTCATAAACGACATCCCAACCTTTCAGATTTGGATTAGTTTGGCAGGCCCACGGTAGATAGAATACTTGGGTCGCCTGTTGAGCCATAATATAGACATCAGGAACATCTAAATGAGTGCTTTGGTTGATTTCAACTAGCCCTATATGTTCATGAGTCCTTCTAGTCTCCTTCGGCTGAAACCAATAACATTTGAAGACTACGACATTCGGTGGGTTTTCACCATAGAACAGAAGTTCATAAATTGCTTCAACTCTCCCATAATACTCGGTACCTCCTTCGCCGATAGCAGATACACAACAATTTGTAGACTTTCGGTCGGCCATAGATAGCTCTTTGCCATAGGTACAAAAGTGATACCCGTTGATGTCGTACTTGTCAAATGAACGGACCTTATAGTCAAAACCATTAGCGACTTGTCTCAATTCGGCGTCCATAGACTCTGAATTAGCCTACAAGTTTAATATGAAAGGATTGTTGCATTATGCACAAATTAGCGAATGAAATGAAATTGTCTAATAGAAATTACCGTTTGTTTGAACCAAGAGATGAAACCGGGATAGCCACCTCCTTGCTTTGCGAGAAGCTCATACTCTTCGACGGAATCCTTTTGGATCTCCGCTCCATACGAGAATATGGCGACATATCGACTGTATGACAATCCAGGAATAAGAGTAGTTCAAAGGAAATAGAAGTTGGGAAACAATGTACCAAGAACTTACTCGATGTACGGCCGCACTTCTATCAGGTTGTTGAAGATATACAACGAAATGGTCCGCCATTCTTCGTTATCCAAAGATACTGGATGTGAAACACTAGCTGGTGCGAGATTCCCTTTGAATAGGCTGAGGTTGGATCCACCCTTTTTAGGCTCGTTAGCATTGTACGGAGGCTTCGGATTATGCAAATGACGATTTTTTGGCTTCGTAGTGCGCTGTTACGAAGTTTGCCGCCTCCTCTGTGATGAATGCCTCAGCCATCGATGCTTCAATTCTACGTTTATTTTTACATTTTTCTCGAAGCGTCTTCTGCATCCTCTCAGTTGGGTATCACCAACGATTTTGCACGGGCCCCCCCAATCTTGCCTCGGTCGAGAGATGCAAAATCAAATGCTGCATTGGATTAAAGAAGCCCGGTGGAAAGATCTTCTCTAACTTGCAGATCAACTCCGGTGCCAACTCTTCCATTTCTTCTAGCACGCCAGGTGATAGTTCTTTCGCACAAAGAACACGGAAGAAATAGCTGAGTTCTGCCAGTACTAGCCATTCATCCTCAGGGATGAAGCCACGCAACATCACCGGCATTACCCGCTCAATCCATATGTGCCAATCATGACTCTTGAGACCAAATATCTTCAGTTTATCAAGATTCGCTCCCCTCTTTAGATTCGCTGCATACCCATCGGGGAACATCAACTGTTGTTGCACCCACAAGATAATTTCCCTCATAGCTGGCCTTCCAAGATTGAACCATGCCTTTGGCTTCGTCCAGTTTTGCTTTCCTTTCGGTTCTTTCATGTTTTGTAACGGCCTATCACATAGCACCTCCAGATCGACTCTAGCCTTAGTATTATCCTTTGACTTCCCATCTATGCCGAACAATGTACCAAAAAGTGCCTCGGTGATATTCTTCTCAATGTGCATCACGTCGATGTTGTGTGGGCAAAGGAGGTCTTTGAAGTAAGGCAGATCCCATAAGCATGTTTTTTGAGTCCACGCGTGCTTAGTATTATACCCCTTGAAGTACCCTGGACGTTGTGGATCTGGCTCGAGAGCGTTTAACTGATCCAGGGTCTGTTGGCCTGTCAATGCAGGTGGTGCAGAGTTTTTGACAAGAAAACTTGTGGCGAGGATCCAGGAACTGTCTATGCATGTCGAAGCAAGAAAACTTGCGACCGGTCTGAAGCCAATGAAACTCAAGAGCTCCCTTGCATGTGGGGCACGGGAACCTTCCATGCACACACCAGCCAACGAATAGCGCATACGCCGGCAAGTCATGCGTCGAGTACATGTACCAGACACACATTATGAAGTTCCGTTTGCTAAAGGCGTCATATGTCTTGAACCCATTATCCCAGGCTTCTTGCAATTCGTCCTTAAGTGGCTGCATCTACACATTCATATTTTTGCCTGGATAGTTGGGTCCTGGAATTATCAATGTCAGGAAAATGTTCTTTCTTTGCATAATCTATCCGGGGGGGAGATTGAGTGGAAAGACAAATACGTGCCAACAACTGTATTGGGCTGCCGTCATACCAAACACACTGAACCCATCCGTGCTGATGCCGACTCGAGGATGCCTCGAATCTGCCGCTTTGTCAGCATGTAATTCATCAAACTTTTTCCATGCAACACCATCCGATGTATGTACCATCATCAGATTCCCATCTGCATCTAGTTCGGTTCTTTTGCCTATTTTGTGCCATGTCATCTGTCTGGCCGTCTCTTCGACCATGAAAAGACATTGAACTCTTGGTACAATTGGCATATACCGAAGAACACTAATGGGGATTTTGGTCTGTGTCTTCTCACCCATACCGTTGTCTACCACAATATACCCGGAAGACTTGCAAATGGGACAATAGTTCAAGTCCGCATAGTCAAGCCTAAATAAGGCACTTCCTTTCTCACAGGCATGTATCTTCTCATAGGGCATCTTCAGTGCACGGAGGATTTTGTCCGACTGGTACAGGTTTGCAGGCATTACATGGCCTTTGGGTAGAAAGCGTCCAAATACTGTCATAATTGCGTCATAGCATTCTCTGCCCAAGTTGAACTGAGCCTTCAGAGCCATTACTTGTGAGATGGCATCCAACTGAGAAAGCTCAGTGTGCTCGTGGACCGGACGTTTCGAAGACTCCAACATTTCATTGAAGGCCTTTGCAGATTCCTCCATCTCCTCGTCCGAATCCCGAGCATCATCATAGCCTTGCACCATGTTTTCCATCCCGGTACCATGCTCGTCGGTGCGACGACGATCCACCTCAGCTCGGTCACGTTGGGCAGACTCACCATGAAATGTCCACACCGTATAATCGGGCGTAAAACCACTCTTCTGCAGGTGTTTGCCCATTTCAGCCTCTGTCTTCTTTTCCAAATTGCCGCACCGGAAACAGGCGCACCAGGTTTTCTTTTGGCCATTTGCAAATGCGGCTTGCACAAACCCCTTAGTTTTTGTGAACCATTCAGCGCTCCATTTGTTCTGACCAGTGTGACCGGTATACATCCAAGCACGGTCACTCATCTTGAATTTCAGAGCTACTGGTCACACAACAATTATATATGTAATTCACCATGTATATATTCATTAGTTGATCTACTTTGTCAATTTTATTACGTCCATGCAACCTACACTCTAATAGGTAATGATAGGTCCTAATCCCACCCGTGTATGTGTAGATTGGGTTCATTTTCCCATGCTATGCTCCGGATCCGACGCAAAATTTTGGCAGCACCTCCCCGCTATTCTCCTGATACACGTCTCTGCAATAAACAGAGAGGATGTGTACCCGGAGAACAACAGGGGAGGCACTGACGAAATATATGCGTCGGATCCGGAGCAAAGCATATGGGAAAACGAACCCAATCTACACATACTCGGGCTGTCCATGGATAGCATTGGACAATTCGAAAGAATCAAGGTTATAAATATGCAAATGCATGCATATTTATAACTATGACGCTTTCGAACGGGAGACACATATTGGTTACGCATACTGATGATTCAAGACACATATATAGCTAGCTATCAAGTTTCATCGGAATAGATCAAATAATTAATGGGGGAGGAGGACTTGTCATTTGTGCTCACCCACGAACGAAGGGGCAGAGCTCGTCAAACGCACGGCGAGGTCGTCGAACACCAAACCTCGCAGCGATGAAACAACTGCACATTTAAAACTACACGATCAACACAATTATATATGATGTTTTTCATAACAAAATCGAAAAATATATGACCTAACTAATAATTCACAAATATATGACCCCGTCGGCCTCTGGAAGGCCAAAGAACACCTTTTCGGGAGGTGTCGGTAGTCGGGGTGTCCTGTCGGTGTCGGGGTGCCGTGTCGGGGTCGGGGTGCTGTTTCGGGGTCGGGGGGTCGGGGTGTCGTGTCGATGTCGGGGTAGTGCCGTGTCGGTGTCGGGGTGTTGTTTCGGGGTCGGGGTGTGGTGTCGGGGTCAGGGTGTCGGGTCAGGTCGGGGTCGGGGTGTCGGGTCAGGCTCGGGGGGTCGGGGTGTCGGGGTCGGGGTCGGGGTCGGGGTGTCGGGGTCGGGGTCGGGGTGTCAGGTTAGGCCCGGGGTCGGGGAGTCGGGGTCGGGGTCGGGGTCTCGGGGTCGGGGTGTCGGGTCGGGGTGCCGGATCGGGGTCGGGGTGCCGTGTCGGTGTCGGGTCGGGGTGTTGGGTCAGGCCCGGGGTCGGGGTCTCGGGGTCGGGGTGTCGGGTTGGGTGCCGGGTCGGGGTCGGGGTCTCGGGGTCGGGGTGTCGGGTCAGCCTCGGGGTCGGGGTCTCGGGGTCGGGGTGTCTGGTCGGGGTGCCGGGTCGGGGTCGGGGTGCCGTGTCGGTGTCGGGGTAAGGGTGGGTGTGGTGTCAGGGTGTCGGTGTCGGGGTGTCGTGTCGGTGTCGAGGTCTCGGGGTCGGGGTGTCGGGTCGGGGTGCCAGGTCGGGGTCGGGGTGCCGTGTCGGTGTCGGGGTCGGGGTGTCGGGTCAGGCTCAGGGTCGGGGTGTCGGGGTCGGGGTCGGGGTCGGGGTGTCGGGGTCGGGTTCGGGGTCGGGGTGTCGGGGTCGGGGTCTAGGGGTCGGGGTGTCGTGTCGGGGTGCCGGGTCGGGGTCGGGGTGCCGTGTCGGGTCGGGGTTTTTTCCTCTTTTTTCCTTTTCTTCTTCTTCCTATTCTTCCTTTTCTTCCTTTTTTCCTTCTTGTTCTTCTTCTTCTTCCTCCTTTCCTTTTTCCTCTTCTTCTTCTCCTCCTCTCCTCTTTTTTCTTCTTCTTCTTCCTCTTCTTCTTTTTTCTTCTCCTCCTCCTCTTCTTCTTCTTCCTTTCCTTTTTCCTCTTCTTCTTCTCCTCCTCTCCTCTTTTCTCTTCTTCTTCTTCTTTCCTCAAACTAAACTAAACATAAAACTAAACCTAAACCTAAAACTAAAACTAAAACTAAAACTAAATCTAAACTAAACATAAACCTAAAACTAATAAAACAGAAAAAAGGAAAAAACTAAATCTAATCCTAATACTAAACTAAAACTAAACCTAAAACTAAAACTAAACCTAAATCTAAACTAAAACTAAAAAGGAAATAACAGAAAAAAAAACAGAAAAAAAGGAGGGGGGCTCACCTGGGGCAGGGCCGGTGGAGGAGGGGGACGGGGCGGTGGAGGAGGCCCCGGTGGAGGAGCTGGCCGGGGCGCGGGGCGGTGGGCGCGGGGCGCCGGGGCGGCGCGGGCCGGGGCGCGGGGGGGCCGGGGCGCCGGGGCGGCGGTGGGCCGGGATGCCGGGGCGGCGGGGGCCGGGGCGGTGGGGCGCGGGGCGGCGGGGGGCCGGGCCCGGGGCGGTGGGGCATGGGGCGGCGGGGGGCCGGGGCGCGGGGGGCCGGGGCGCCGGGGCGGCGGGGGGCCGGGGTGCTGGGGCGGCGGGGGGCCGGGGCGGGGGGGGCGACGGGGCGGTGGGGCGGCGGGGGGCCGAGGCGGTGGGGCGACGGGGCGGCGGGGGCGACGGGACGGTGGGGGCGACGGGTGGTGGGGCGACGGCGAAGGGCGGCAGTGGCGATGGGGCGGGGGGCGGTGGGGCAGCGGGTGGTGGGGCGACCGGGCGGCGGCGAGTGGTGGGGGCGGCAGCGCGCGGCGGGCGGCGGTGGCGGTGGGGTGGGAAGTGGTGGCGGGGCGCGTCGGCGAGGAGAGAATAGAGAGTAACGGGCGGGGGGGGGGGTACGGGCCGTTAGGTAGTGTCCTCTTTGTCGTCCGCCTTTCTTTGTCGTCCGCCCTTTTGCCTCTTTGTCGTCTGCTGGCAGACGGCCAAGAGGTGGGCCGTTAAGTTTTTTCCAAACGGGTGGGGGTGGGGGCCACCTCTCTCTTTGCCGTCTGCCAGCGGACGGCAAAGATTCTTTGCCGTCTGCTGGCAGACGGCATCTGCTATTTCTTTGCCGTCTGCTTTTGGGTAGCTGATGGCAAAGAGCTTCTTTGCCGTCCGCTAGCTGACGGCAAAGAGCTGGCAGATGGCAAAGTAGCTGATTCCAGTAGTGTAAGGTCGTCTGGATGGGATAATTATCCCTTGACGTACAAGCGGATAAAATATGCTGCCCTCGATGCCCGTGTGAGTTTCAAGATAGCTGCAAGGTCCAAAGAGCTTGTTGCAAAGCCGTCTCCCACAGAGAATGAGAAGAATAAGAAGAAGAAGAAGAAGAAGAAGAAGAAGAAGAAGAAGAAGAAGAAGAGGCTGCACCAGCAGGAGGGCATTATGGATGGATGAACTATTTCCTCTCTTGTAAAAAAAATTATTCCCTCTCAGTGTATATTGATATAGATGGACCATTTCGATGGTGTGCATGTCTTTAGAACAGAGTAGTAGCGTGGGTCCTCTTGACTATAAGGAACTATTTATCCGCATATATAGCTTTCTCTGCTACTCCTTCCAGTGATCGGTATGCAGTGCATGTGTCCGTAGACATGACAGCTTGTGTGCATGACATGTGGGCCACCTAAAATGCGGCGAGCATCAAGTTTCTACTACAGCCACCCGCAATTACCACGACGCCGCTCGAACCCATGAAACCACATGTTCCCCGACCTGCGGCTCACCCCTCTTGGCCCCACTGCCCCTCTGCCTACGGAAGCATTACATGTGGACCAGTCACCTATCAGGTCCACATGTTATTGACTCAAAGGTAGGTGTAGTAAGGCGCTGAAGCTCAGTCCCGACGGCCTTGAAAGGGAAATGTAACTCCTGCGCCAGGGCTTGTGGTGCTCCCGCAGCACGAACTCGTGCCAAACTCAAGATTTGTTTCTTTACTATACATGCATGCAACGATTTAATGGACATTGTAATCTCAACATGTGATGGGGAGCTATAAATTTGAATTTGAAACTTATAAAACGAAAAGATTCAAAACAAATAAACTGGGAGAGAGGGAGTATATCGTAGGATGTGTCCCATACAAAATAAGTCCCCCTTATTTGTCACCGCGAAGATGCGGATAGAAAGGAGCACAACGTCTTCCTACTCGTACGGCAACAAATCGGCCGCAGACAGCATGGTCCACCTTTGACCGCCATGTGCAAGGTTCGTGCTATCTTCTTCAATCTCGCCGTGGTTCCATCGTACCAATTCATGCGGTGGCCCGTTGCATGGCTGATCCCAATGTTGGATAAAGGTTCTACGGGAACGGTGTCACCGTTGTAAATGTTGTGCAAATTGATGTTAGTACCCTCCTGTACATATGCAAGCCAATCTCCACTCGCACCGAACCTAACCTGTGAAACAGTGGGCAGGGGGAGAATTAGGAAATGGACACAGAAGTAGTCTTTAAAATGCATTTACTATGTGATCAAACTCATCTTACCTGCTCATCGGAGGAATCCGAGTGCCCCTCAACATCGGCATCTCAAGGGGCGTCAACTTGCAACTACGGCCATGCCGCGCTGGAGATACCCCCAAGGAAACATCCTCATGCGTTCCACGGAACATCAAGATGCATTTGTATGAGTAGTTTATCTTGTGAGAGAAAAGGATGAACGAGGGAAGGCCTCTAGAGATAGAGATGGACACTACTACTACCAATGTGCTGGCCCGTGCATTGCAATGGATCCAAAGTAGTAGAATAATACTTGTTCACGTGCTTGAAATACAAACACTCTAGTTTTGATATACATGTGTCAGCAGACATGACACCTTGTCCATGGAAGTTGAACCACGGCGACCATCACGTTTCTTGTTTCTACCACTGCCACACCCACACGCGATTCCCATGACGCCGCTCCAACCCACGGCACGACGTCCCCCGATGTGGACATGGATCCTCTGACGTGGCTATCACTGCCTTGCCCTGCCTTTCCTTCACTGATAGGTGGGACCCACGCTTATGGGTCCCACATGTCAGTGACTGATTGGTAGGATTGTTCGCGTCAGGGGATCCTCATCCCCCCGACGTGCCCATCATCCCTCTCGGCCCCACCGCTCCTCTGCCTTTGTGTGCATGACATGCGGGCCAGCTGAACTACGGCGACCATCAACTTTCTACCACAGACACACCCGATTGGACGCGGTTTGCCTGCTCCGCTGTTGTGCTCCGATCCGTACTCTCGCACCATCGAATTTTCATCCAGCGGTTGTGACACATTTCGTCGCAGGCATCAATCCTCAGCTGGAGTACTTATGTACTCCCTCCGGTCCTTTTTACTCTGCACATTGGATTTGCCGAAAGTCAAACTTTGCTAAGTTTAACCAAATTTATATTAGAAATTATTAGCATCTATAATATCTAACAAAAATAATATGAAAATATATTCCATGATGAATGTAATGATATTGGTGTTGTTATGTGAATGTCTATAATTTTTTATATAAACTTGGTCAAAGTTGGATGAGATTGACCATGGCCACGCCACCACCGGCCAGTTCATCTCGAACGAGTGAGTCGCGAACCACGCCACCACCATGAGAATGAAATGTGGGCCAGCTGCATTTAAGGTCCGCATGTCATTGACTCATAGGCCGGGCACTAAGCCACTGAAGTTCGGTCCCGTGGGCCCCGAGAGGGAAATGTAACTCCTGCGGCAGGCCTTGTGGTGCTCCCGCAGTACGAGCTCGTGCCAAAACTGGAATTTGTTTCTTACTACTACCAACCAAGGTTGTCAGAATCGCGATTCTGTTATACGATTCTAAGACTCTACGATCCAAACTAACCCCTATGATTCTATGATTTTAGTTCTTAGAATCTACGTTTCTACGATCCTGATAGTGAAGATTCTACGATTTGCGGTCCTACCATCGAGGCTCCGATCCGATTCAAAATCGCGATTCTGACAACCTTGCTACCAACTACTAGTACTAGTAAGGTAAACGTGCATTGCACGCATGAGATTGTGGTGGTTTGTGCATTATGCTTCTACATGTGGAGCTTTCTGGATTCTAACAATTGGCAAAATCTGGTGGAAGGTAAGGTTAGGCAAGTTTGATTAACTTAGGTGAGTGTTTGGTTCAAGCCACACCTTAGGCAAGCCACACTAAGGCCCCACATGACATGCACACAAAAAATGTGGCAAGATTCCCTTAGGCTTGCCAACTTGGTTCTCTCGTTTTAAAGAACTAATAACTTTGCCTAAGCTTAGTTGTGGCAAAGTTAGGGTCTGTTTGATTCAAAGGATTTTCATATGATCTTTGAAGGATTAGAATCCTTAGGAATTTTTCCTACGTTGGTCGTTTGATTCGTAGGATTGAATCATGTAGAATATTTTCCTAAGGATTCATTTGTACTATGTTTCACAGGAATTCTAACATGCACTCTAACCTCTTGAAAGAAATCCTTTGTTTTTCATGTGACACAATCAAACAAACTCAAATCCTATAGGGATCCAACGAACATGCCATTCCAATCTTACCTTTTTCCTATTCCCGTGTTTCTGCAATCCTATGAATCAAAGAGGCCCTTAGTCATGAATTAAGTTCAACCATGGAGTCTTCTAGATTATACATGTGGCAGAATCTGGTGGATGATATCCAACGGCCAGTAGTGCTCGGATTTGCCATCTTTGTACCGTCGGATTGGCTTCATCCAACGACCAACTTTCAAATTTTTTCACACTATATAGGGGGTATAGATATAGATGTGTCGGTCCGTTGCAATGGATCCAAAGTATATATATCTATTTAGTGGAGTGCACTCTAAACACATTATCTATTTATTTTTCTCTAACCTTCCGTAGCCATGCAACCAAGCCACATAAGCTTCATGGGTGCCCCCCACATCATATTATTCATACTATGTTGATTGAAAAAAAAGATAAATCACCCAAAACAAAATCTTCCCGTTTTTTGTTCCTACGATGTTGTGCCGTGCACGTACCTACTAGTTGTATAGTGGTAGTACTAGTTATATAGTATTAGGATTACAAACTTGGTACTAGTAGGAGTAGTACTAGTACAGAATGCTCCTACTCTATCAACGAGCCCCGTCTGACACCAAATTTCTTGGCTTCTGTGCTACAGCTAGATCTTCCACTCGTTTCTGTTTTCCAACCCGGCGGCGGGCGGGTGTCGGTTTGCTCAACGGCGGTCCCACATGAAAGTGAAAATGCTAGGCAACACGCCTTCCCTAAGCTATGTGTCATGCCGGATGGGCCGTGTTGTACTCCCAATTCCCGGGCGTGTGGAGGTGCGACGTGAACGCGGCAGGCCTTTTCCTTTTCCCAACAATGTGCCCGTGCATTGCGATGGATCCAAAGTAGTAGAATAGTAGTATTTGTTCACAAACTTGAAAGAAATCACTATTGTTTTGATATACTCCTAATATATTACTCCCTCCTTACCTAAATATTTGTCTTTTTTGAGATTTCAAATGGACTATCACATACGGATTATATAGACATATTCTAGTGTTTCTAGCAAGATGCCCACGCATTGAACGAAGTTGATGGAAAAGGTAAGCACAACTTATAAATTGATGGATGGAGTAGTAGTTATAGTGATGCATATAATTAAGCAAAGGGATCGCACATGTCGGTATTGACTGGAACGAGAATGCAACAACACAATAAGAATTAAGTCCACGATGATGTGATCGCAGTGGTGGTTACAGAAGGCAAGAATAAAGATGGATCCACGAACGTACAACCTCCTCCTCCTCAACTTAGTGCGCCGGGCCACCGACCGGCGGCTAAGGAGTGGCGGATTTTGTGGCGAGGTCGAGGTGCTTCTCAGCAAAGGCATCCAAGGCTTCCAACCGGTTGAGGAAGGCCAACGTCGTAGCGTCCTCACTGGCCCTGTAGATACCTATGTACACGATTTCCTCGTACATGTGGATGTGTAGGTCGATGAATTCTTGCAGGGCGAGGCGCCTCGCGGTGAGCGTGACCTCCAGGTGGACATTCTTCATGGCGTCGGCGGGCAGTCGCAGGGCCACCAGTGCTTCAAAGAGGTTCCGGCCATGGAGGCCGATTAGGGTGGCAGGCAATGAGGAGCCCAGGCGCGCGGGCTGGAGGAGTATGGCGATGTCGTCCGCGAGCTTCTTGAGGACGGTGAACTTGTTGCTGGTGGCAACGATCATCTGGTCCAACTGAGAGTCGTAGTTGGCGTCGAAGGCGGCCATCTACCAGCCGGTCTCCAACACCATCTGGAGACGATCCTCGGCGCCATGCCGCATGCCGGCGTCGTGGACCATCTGGCGCAGCCGCTGGCCGCTCACGAGCATCGCCACCATGGGTCTGGAGTGAGCTCTTTTGCACTTAGTGTAGGTGCTTAGGCAAATGCTTAGGTGCGTACAATGTGGTAGATGCATTGGAATGGAGGGGCGCCTTTATATGAGGGCAATGAGGGCAAACTGCGTTGCATTCACATCGTGCAACCTCTTTTCCTGGACCTTCTCCCATTACTTCCCTCATGCATTAATTGAAGGTGGATGCATTGGCCGTTCAACATATCGGGAACCGCTACTCCCTCCCTTGTCTACATTAAAGCCGTATCGGGAACTGCGCCGCCCACTGTCAAATCGAATACTCCCTCCGTCTAGGTGAGTATTAAGTCATCTTACGAAAACCAAATAGTAAACACATAGGCCTGTTGCATTAACTCTCACGTAGTTTCTTATTTTTTGACATAAATAGAGGAATCAACCAAGAAGAGATGTGGGGCTTGTATGCTTTTAATGACTTGAGACTATCAAACATGACATACAGTGGTCAGTTCGTTGCACAAGAACAAATACAACCCACGTCAGCACACACGCATCTTCTATAGCATCACATCCAATGGCTATAAAATATGAATGCGACCAAATTATATCTCATCTAGATGTGTTCTAGCAAAATTGTATTAATAATACTTAGTACTCCTGCGCCATGTATCATATATTAGTATCATGTAGTACTTTATTTATTTATGAGGTATCCAGATGGCACTGCACCGCCAAGGAAAGAGGGTAACATCAAAATTATGGACTACTTTTTTGAGTATGTTGGTAAGGTCTGGTCATAGTCACTTGTTGGAATCTCTAAAAAGACAAATACTCCCTCCGTCCGGAAATACTTTTCATCGAAATGGATAAAAGGAAATGTATCTAGACATATTTTAGTTTTAGATACATCTCTTTTATCCATTTTAATGACAAGTATTTTTGGACGGAGGGAGTAGAAAACAGAGTTGGTGATGATGGTGTGCGTGCCATCCTACAATATAGGCCGTCAGATTTATATCTAACGGATAGGAAAGAAACTATGGCAATTTTGCAAAAATATACCCACACGTCTCTCCACGTTCGTAAATAAGGACTTCCCTCGTTCAACCTTTTCTCTCACAAGATAAACTACTCATACAAATGCATCTTGAGGTGTCCATAGAATCGAAGAGAGGGATGATGTGTGTGTGTGTGCGCGCTCGATCGATAAAGAGTGCCATCGAATTTGTGTGTGCCCACGTCAAAGATATAGAGTGGCTGGCCTACTAGAACGTGAGATGGGACATGTGTTGTTTGTCTCTGTGGCATGGATACCTACCTGCAGTGCTCGACTATCGGTGTGTGGTGGGGGAAGAGGGAGGCCCAATTAACAATAGAGGTACAATGGCTGGTATATGTGTGGAGGAGGAGAGGGGCCTACCTCATGTATTAAGGAGATTGGTCTGCCTCATGTATTAAGGGATATCGATCGACATCCATTCATATGTGTCGGAGAGGAATAAGGTTGGGAGAGAGACAGAGCTAGTGTGTTGGAGGGGGTGGCAGTGGAGTTGCTTCTAACAAATGGTGGGATAGGCTTGCTAGACAAACGGAGGGCGCGCCTGCAATATCAATAAGAGAGGAGATGGCTTCTTGTAGTCTGTGCACGTGCCTGTGAGAGATGGGTCAGAAGGCATGCACGAATGATGAGGGGGCATGATGTGGCTATGGTAAGCAGACATAACTACATAGGAAGATCAATCGCCCTTTGTTAGAGAAAGGAGAGACATAACTTGTGAGGTACGTCGATCGATGGGGGGTAGTTAAAGTCGATCTAGGTATATGTTGGGAGATCGATTGGTATACATGCATGTGTGTGTTAGAAGAAAATGAGGCACGAGGAGAAGGATAGTGAGAGAGGGATGCATGTAGGAGGTGGTACGAGAGGCATACTATATCAAGGGGGGAGGAGTGTGCGAGTACAAGAACGATGAAAAGAGTGGTGGGAGTGAGGCATGGACGGTGACAAGAGAAGAGGGGAAGCTTGTGTTTGTGCTAGGCACACCTGGCTAGAGAGGCATATCGATCAATGTGTGCCGTAAAGAAGGAGCTGGGGGGCCTACACACACCGTTGGTGAACGACCTAAAGTGAAAAGACGAATTTGCACGATGGAGCTAGAGAATGCTGAGGGAGGGTGAGAGGGATGCGGGCGTGTGCATGCACAAGAGAAAGTTAGCACTAGCTACAAAGATAAGAGGGTTGTGTGGGTGTAAAAGATGAATAGAGATCATATATACTTCATTATAAAAATCGAATTCAGATATTTGAAGAATTTATCATTGTGTTTCAAACTGACACATGTTTGAATATATATAACGGCAATACACATGGTGTGGTTATGAACATGTTATACTACATTTAATATATTTTATGTGCCTGCCATCCTGCATTATAGGCCGTCCGATTTATATCTAGCGGATAGCAAGGAAACTATGATGGTTGAAGTTGGCAACAATCATGATTGTAGATTCTTATTGAAATAGAGAAACGAATTAAAATTTAGTTTGAATTGCAGCGGTAGTATAGACATTTGGAATGCACTAAAATGTTTGTATGAGTAGGTTACATGCATTATACAGCAAGCGAAAAAATTTAATCGGGCATAACATGGATTCATACTCCCTCCTTCCATCTATATAGGGTGTAATGAGATTTTTAAGACCGTCTTTGACTATTGACAAGATTAATAGTACATGACATGCACAATGTGAAAATTATATCATTGAAAGAACCTTTCACAGATGAATTTAACGGTGTGCTTTGTGTAAGTTGCATGTCATATATCATTGCTCTAATATTTGGTCAAAGTTAGCATCGAAATACGCATTAGGCCCTATATAGATGGAATGAGGGAGTAGCTTTGAATAGCATTTGTATAGTAAAACGGGGCAAGACTCTCTCTTTGTGTGGTGTGAATAGTTTTATTTTTTTCGTTTTCTTTTTGGTTGAGGGAAGTGCGAATTGCTTTGGTATGTACAAGTACAATATTACTACACGTTAGGCTTGTCCCTAAAATTCAACCCGCGTCTTGTTATATCCCGAAAATTTAGATATCGTGCTCCCAAAACTTTCGCCTTCACAACCTGCGCCTTGCTATCCCGAAATTACAACGCGCGTGCCTCCAGCTGCCAAATCCTGGCACGCGAAATCCCCCTTCTAACCCTGAGCCGAAAGGGCCGCTAGTTCAAATCGGTGGGGGTACTTTTGTAACACACCCTACATTTTGGACAAGCGTGTCCCTATGTCATGCTTCACCCCCTTCCATCGCCCCCTTTTCGCCATTTGAAATCCCAGGCCGCCATAACCTCTCCGCTCCAGCCGCGAAACCCCACCCTCCTCCGTTCGCCACGTCACCGCTGCCAGGCCGGAGCCTCTTCCCCGATGATGTCATCCACCGCAACAGCTCGACGTCCCTCGTCCACCTCCCCGGATGAGGATCCTCGTCCATCTCGTTGTCCCGCCGGTTCAGCCGTCCCGTCCTCCACCTCCAAGGAGTTGCTCCGACGATCGCCTCATCTATAGTGGCTACTCCATCCCCACAGCGCTGCCTTAACCTGCTCCACCGGAACCGCAGCATCCTCACCGACTCCTCGGACGAAGCCGAGGCCTCCTCGGCGCCACCAAAGAGGTTGTACACTCATCGCATCGCACCTTCTCCTTAACTCGACCTCCCGGCGTCGACGGTGCACCATCCCGCACCCCCATGGAGCGGATACCTTGAAGCCGGCGCCGCGGGCGACATCTCCACGGCGGCTCTCGCCCAGTGTGAGGCCCCTTCAGCGGCGGCATCCATACCAGCCGGATTTGCTGCTGCTGCTTCCGCTCTCGCTCACTCGCACTCCTGCTGCTGCTCCGGCTCTCGCTCGATCGCTCGCTCACCCATCTACTGCTGCTGCTCTCCCCCTCGCTCGTGCTGCTGCTCTGCTCCGATTAAGCCACACTTCAGTCGACTGAATCGACTTTTGGGTCAGTCGATTTTCAGGGGTTGGGGGGGCTTGCCGGAGTTAAGGAAGAACCACCCGCAGCAGGGACGGGGGCTCGCCGGAGAGGTACCCCACTATCTATCTTAGGGTTCAGGGTGGGGTGGGGGCCTAGAGGGCTGGCCGGGGCGGCGGTGGCGAGTTGTTTCGAGGCGGTGAGGCGACGCTGGGGCCAGCGGTTCGGCCGGTGGTGACTGGCAGCTCAGGGGGGTGCAGGTTGAAGATGAACTACAGGCCCTCCCTAAACTACATGTTAAGTGCCTCTCTGCTACCATTGCATTCAGTTTTGACAGTAGCATTCAGATTCCACAGTAAATTTCAGTTTTCGACAGTTAAGTTCAGAGTCAATAGTTTTTACCTCATCTGTTGTAGTCATGTGGTTTTTGGTGATGTTAATTTTACATCCATTTTACATCATCTATTCGAGATGTTATTAGAATCCCACTTGAGATTGATGATGTCTGTCTTGTGATGCTTCAGCCTTGACGCCTTACGGCTCACCGGAGCTGCTCCAACAACACAACGATCCATCACAACAGAGCAGTGCCCTGGACGCCGTCTACAGATTCCTCAAATCTTCCTCCACACCTCCGACAGCCACCTCTGCCTCAACTGTTTCAGCGACCAACCCAATGATGCTGAGGTCGAGACGGCTATGGCAAAGAGGTTGTACACTTGTTGCATCACTTATTACTATACATTCACGTCGATCCATTAGGGCTATTTTGGTTCAACGGAAAAACGTCAATTCACTAGTTGTTACCATCACTCTAAATTTTTTCATGCTCTCCTTACATAATTTCACCATATTTTTTTCATATGCATGTTAGATATTGTACACAGTCATGATGAACATGTAGAGAAAAATAGAAGAGTTTTGCGCGGCAATACAATGTCATGCAGACATCGCTCCATGGTGGGTTCAATGGAAAACCCTCCCCACCCCTCTCCAGATTGTAATCCAGAGGAAGATATTTGTTCTGAGGCGGATTCAGATGCCGCTGACCACTCCTATTTACCCCCCAAGGTGTTTGCTCTACCTTGGCATGATGATGTTAGTCATATCATGCATATGTTGCCTTGCAGTGCCTACTTTTGACATCATATATGTCATCTGCTTAGTTTAGACATGTTCTGTAAAGCCACCTGTTTAGATTCTATATCATATATGGGAATTATGCAGTCTCATGTCTTTTAGCCAGCCATAATATATGTGAAATGTGCAATGCCATCTTGTTTAACCAGGCATCATATATTTGAATGATATCTTGCACATCCTTTTCTTCATTACATTTCCATTTGTCGACAATGTTTGTACATTAAACTACTCTTCCTGTGAATCAGCCATTTGGGTGGTAGATGGAAAAATCTGAAGTGAAAACAAGGCCTTCAGAGCAGACAGTGCTACCTGTCGAAGCAGATCTCTTGTTGGGTCCCGATAGATCCTCAGAGATGGATTCAGAGACAGATGACCAGTCCTATTTCCCCACTGAGGTGTATGCTCTAACTTGGCACAGTTATACTGCTCATATCATGCATACGTTGTCTTGCATTGCATAGTTTAGACATCATATACACAATATTCAACACCATGTTCTTAGTTGAGACATCATATCGAATGCCCTCTGTTTAGCATATAAATCACATATGTGAATTAAATGATGCGATCATGATTACTTAGATAACATGTAGGTGAATTATGTCATGCGATCCTGTTTAGTTATTCATCATATCTTTGAATTATGTTATGCTATGCTATCCAGTTTAGATAGACATCATATATGTGAAATTATGTCATGCTATCCATTTTAGTTAAACAATATACATGTCAACTATTTCATGCCCTCTTTTTTCCACACTATCTATTGCATCTGTCTCTCATACAATGTCTGTACATTCAACTATGTTTCCTGTTTATCGGCCATTTGAATTGGAGCGGGTGATGCCAGTATCTAGCGGACTAAAAATATGGTCTTCAAATAAAACAGTGCTACCTCTTCATGGAGATAGCACCCCGGTTGTACATGCACAAGAACCAGCCCTACCACACATAACCCAAACTCTCGCAGATTGTACCCCTATTGCGATGGACAGAGAACCAACTTCACCCAGTCTAACCCCAACCCCAGCCGATAGTAACCCAGTTCCTGTTGACACATCCCCATCTCAACCACAGAGCTCCCAAACAAGAGCAGTTAGTAAGGTAGCTCCGATGCCCAAAGGGCCAGTACTATCACGGCGAACCCCAACTCCACCAGTTAGTACCTATTCCTGTGGAGGAAGCACAACCAGCTAGTCGTAGTTTAGCATCTATCACATTTGATGTTGTTAAATCGTATGTGCGTATCTGCCCATCTTGGAAATATTATACTGAAGATGAAGGAAAATGCCAGTTGCAGGTGTTTATCCAGGAGTTATGTGTAAGTAATGTTATTCATGGCAATTACTTTGCTTCGTCTCATACATCCTGTTGGGGAACGTAGTAACTTCAAAAAAAATCCTACGCACACGCAAGATCATTGTGATGCATAGCAACGAGGGAAGAGTGTGATCTACGTACCCTTGTAGACCGACAGCGGAAGCGTTAGCACAACGCGGTTGATGTAGTTGTACGTCTTCATGACCCGACCGATCAAGCACCGAAACTACGACACCTCCGAGTTTTAGCACACGTTCAGCTCGATGACGATCCCCGGACTCCGATCCAGCAAAGTGTCGGGGAAGAGTTCCGTCAGCACGACGGCGTGGTGACGATCTTGATGTACTACCGTCGCAGGGCTTCGCCTAAGCACCGCTACAATATGACCGAGGTGGAATATGGTGGAGGGGGGCACCGCACACGGCTAAGGAACAATCACGAAGATCAACTTGTGTCTATGGGGTGCCCCTTGCCTTAGTATATAAAGGATGGAGGAGGAGGAGGCCGGCCAAGGCAATTGGTGCGGCCAGGATGTGGAGTCCTACTAGGACTCCAAGTCCTAGTAGGAGTCCACCAAGAGGGGAGGAAGGAAGAAGGAAGTGGAGGAGAAGGAAAGGTGGCCGGCCCCCTTTTCCCTAGTCCAATTCGGATAAGAGGGGAGGGGGCGCAGCAGCCCCTTGGCCCTTTCTCCTCTTCCCACTAAAGCCCATCAAGGCCCATTGCTTCTCCCGTAACTACCCGGGACTCCGAAAAATACCCGAATCACTCGGAACCTTTCCGATGTCCGAATATAGTCGTCCAATATATCGATCTTTACGTCTCGACCATTTCGAGACTCCTCGTCACGTCCCCGATCTCATCCGGGACTCCGAACTCCTTTGGTACATCAAAACTCATAAACTCATAATATAACTGTCATCGAAACCTTAAGCGTGCGGACCCTATGGGTTCGAGAACAATGTAGACATGACTGAGACACGTCTCCAGTCAATAACCAATAGCGGAACCTGGATGCTCATATTGGCTCCTACATATTCTACGAAGATCTTTATCGGTCAGACCGCATAACAACATACGTTGTTCCCTTTGTCATCGGTATGTTACTTGCCCGAGATTCGATCGTCGGTATCTTAATACCTAGTTCAATCTCGTTACCGGCAAGTCTCTTTACTCGTTCCGTAATACATCATCTCACAACTAACTCATTAGTTGCAATGCTTGCAAGGCTTATGTGATGTGCATTACCGAGAGGGCCCAGAGATACCTCTCCGACAATCGGAGTGACAAATCCTAATCTCGAAATACGCCAACCCAACATTTACCTTTGGAGACAACTGTAGAGCTCCTTTATAATCACCCAGTTACGTTGTGACGTTTGGTAGCACACAAAGTGTTCCTCCGGCAAACGGGAGTTGCATAATCTTATAGTCATAGGAACATGTATAAGTCATGAAGAAAGCAATAGCAACATACTAAACGATCGGGTGCTAAGCTAATGGAATGGGTCATGTCAATCAGATCATTCACCTAATGATGTGATCCCGTTAATCAAATAACAACTCTTTGTCCATGGTTAGGAAACATAACCATCTTTGATTAACGAGCTAGTCAAGTAGAGGCATACTAGTGACACTCTGTTTGTCTATGTATTCACACATGTATTATGTTTTCGGTTAATACAATTCAAGCATGAATAATAAACATTTATCATGATATAAGGAAATAAATAATAACTTTATTATTGCCTCTAGGGCATATTTCCTTCACATCCTACCTCCATGATTGTTATAATACAACAAATTTTCCCATTTTTCACTATAGAGAAGGACCGATTTGGAAACTCGGGATGAGGTAACATGTGCTAATACCTCTGCTATCTTCAAGAATGCTTGGTGGCAGTATCGGAATTACCTGAAGAAAACGTACTTCACCAGCGAACAAACTCATCGAATTCCCTTACGTTCTCCTGAGACACATTTGCTGGACGATGACTGGGAACGCCTTATTCTATACTGGTCTCGACCAAGAATGTGGTAAGGTCTATGAGCTCATTTTCTATGTTAAGTATTATATTCTTGTGCCTTACTGTACTCTGTTCATGTAGAACAAGTGCCTAAACCTGAAGAACAACTGTTCTAATTTAAGATAGCGCTAGGCGTTAATTGTGTGTTTTGCCACCGCCTTGCGCTTTACTAACCAAAGCGCATGCTTATGCGCAGTTATGCACAGATTAGGCGTAGTTATGCACAATGCATTTTGCCAACGCCTAGAGCCTAGGCGCGCTTAAGCGCTCGCTTAGGCGCGCCTTTTTTAACTATGATTGATTTGCTCTTGCATCACTGTATTTACTCATACAAACTTATTTTTAAATTGACGGATCCAATCGAAACTCCAATGGCACAGCAGGTATGTTCACGCATGTTTCTTTAACATGTTTGCTCTTATCAATAGCTCTGTTGATTTCAATTTCAATTGTGTATAGAGTTGACTTTCATATCATGCACATTACTAGCATCACAACAGAGCCAATAGTGTTGTTGTACATGTAGACCCGTGGTACCCATCTGAAATCTTGTTGTGCCGTGTAGTTTCCCACGCTTTGTATTCTTTCACTGCTGCTTTGTCTTGAACTGATATGATTTGAACCGTGTCTCTATTTTGATTTGGCAAGACAATGTAGTGACCATAGGACATAGATGTATGTTTGTTTGATGCTTTTATTATGTACTAGTATGTGGCAATAGAAGACTTGGTAGTTTAATCATGTCCACCTTACTAATGAACTGGTTCACCGAAATGAGTTTCATATACTAGTATATGCTAAACTTGTTATGTGTCTGCTTGTTTCTTCTTTTAGAATGCTAACAGAATATTGTGGAAGAGTGCATTATTAAGCAATGGTAAAGGAAGTAATGCAGATAAGGTTCAGGATAGTGACACATCCTTGTTGGTCTCCAACAAAGCTGATAAAATAGCTAAGGAAGACTATCTTGAAGACAGCGAGACAACCCCAAAGTCTTGTCTTGGTTTAGTGTTCGAGTTACTGGCCACTACCTCTTGGACAAGCTATTCAAACTCACTGTCTGAATCAGTTCGGTTTCTTGAGTCTCAACTACAAGCTGAAAGACATCGATCAGCTATGCTGCGACAAGAAGCGGAAGGACTGCGGAAGTCCCTAGAGCATTCAGATGCATACTTTTTGGTGCAACAGCAAGCGTTGGACGATTTTAGCGCCAAACAGGACAAAGCTAATCAGCTTGCTAAGCTTATTGCCACCATGGTGGATACCCAGGATAACGTTCCTTAAGCTCTTCTGAAGTTGTTTTAGTTATGCTCTTGTTTTGCTGCTGTGTTTATTTGCACTGGTGGCCAATTTTGACGGCTAGTGTATGTAATGTGCTGCTTTGTTCCCTATATTTGCACTAGTGGCGAACTTTGATGCCCAGTGGATGTAATATGTGTAATAGCGGTAATAGGCTAGCGTTAATTGCTTGCTTATTTATTTCCTTATTGTCTTGTTTAGTTGTTTGCTTGTAGTCACTGCAGTTCTTTTTCTATTTTTTTCTAGTGACCACAATAGCCTATTTTTGGTAACTAGGCCAAAATAATCATGGGCCTTCTATGGGACGTATGATCCATGGGCCTTCGTCCGGCCGTAGGATCCATCAGCCTTCTATACCGGCCTTAGGGTCCACGGGCCTTCTACGGGCCGTAGGGTCCATGGGCCTTCTACGAGCTATACGATCCATGGGCCTTCTATGGGTCGTACTATCCATGGGCCTCATACGGGTCGTACGATCCATGGGCCTTCTATGGGGCGTATCATAATTTCGCCAATCATGGGTCGTACTATTCATGGACCATAACGGGCCGTTAATAGGTCATATTTGATAACTCTATGAAAACAGCCCAACGGGTTTTTTACATGAAAACGGCCCAATGTATTAACGGTCCGCAAACGGGCCGACTGTAACGACGGGTTGAATTTGGCCCACAAGCAGAAAATGCCAGTAACGGGCCGTATGTAACCGAATGCTGCAAATGAGCCCAAGAATCAATGGGCCCTGAGAAAGCCGAAAGATTATTTGGGCTGGAAATGGCCCAATGGAATAACGGGCCGTTAATTGGTATAAAATGATACAATGTTCATTACGGGCTAGTTTCACCATGGGCCATTAATGGGCCAAGAGTTACAAAGGTCCTCATATGGGCCGAAAGAAGTCATGGGCCACACATGGGCCGGAAGTGAAAACGGGCTGTGTCGTGGAATTGTCACGGCAGATGTCCTAGTGTGAGAACTTAGTCGTGAGGCCAACGCATCTAGGTGGTAGCTTGAGAGGGGTTGAGCGGAATCGAGAGACGCAACACAAGACAAGGATTTAGACAGCTTCGGGCCCCGGGAAACATCAACCGGTAACAACCCTACGTGCTGTTTGAGGCTATCTCTCATTATGATCATGAGGAAGTCACCGTAAACCGGCTCTCCCAGTTAACCCTAACCCTTTGAGATTGTTTCTCCTTACTTGTCCCTCTTTGGGGAGCCCTGCCCCTCCTTATATATGTTGAAGGGGCGGGTTACATGTAGAGTCCAACTCGGATTTAAGACTTAACTATTATGACTTCTCCTCATGGGCTTCTTAACATCTTGGGCTTCATAATGTCTCGGGCTTCATAACTCCTAGCAACCCAGTTAGCACTGCCTGCCGGGTGTTAACTGGTGCCGGTTTAAGATTGTCTGTCGGGAGTTAACTGGTGCCGGTTTAAAATTGTCTGTCGGGAGTTAACTGGTGCCGGTTTAAGATTTTCTGCCGGGAGTTAACTTCTGCCGGTTTAAGATGGTCTGCCGGTTTAAGAATATCTACTGAGTTATCATCCGACTTAACCCCTGTCTTAACTGTCAGCCGGTTTAACAACCTGCCGGTTTACCGTCTGACTTTACACCAACCGGTTTACCACCTGTCTTAACACCTGTTGGTTTACCACCAGCCTTAACACCTGCCGGTTTACCAAGTCCCATCTGGGTTATAACTCTGGCCGGATCATACCGCAGTGTATATCCCCGACATTAGCCCCTAGTTTAATTTGGATTTATCCATGTTAAACTGATCATGATCATCCTTAACTCCTTGTCACTTCCCTCTTCTATAAAATCCGAGTCAATGGACCAGCTTCATAATCAATTTGCTAACATTAGTTTATCACAGAGATATATTGCGAAGAATAACTCCTTTGACTTCAGCTCCCAATGCTTAGCAAAAATATTGGCCTTTGAAATACTCATTTGATCTTCAGCCGGTGTAGAACTTGCCGGTTTAAGAATGTAGAACTTTGCCGGTTTAATAATGTAGAACTTTGCCGGTTTATCATTGCCGGTTTACAAAGATTGATGGCACCAAGTCATAATTGTAGTTAACATCAAGCTTGAAAATATACCTCTTATATGTCTATCACTTGTAGCCCACAAGTCTTAAGAAGGTAGCATAGCAACAGCTTAAGACTTGCTTCAATATGAATGTCACAAGCTTGAAGAAATCCGGGTTGTTCATCTCAATCACCAGTCAGAACTGAGTGTTCCACATATGTAGCCCCCAAGTGCCGGGTGGACTTGAAATTGCCTTATGCTTATAAAAACTTCAAGCAGTGCAGCCCCCAAGGGCCAGGTCATTATGCAATAATGAGCAAGGACTTTGTAAATATAATCATGTAGACTTTGAACAGCAACATGTAGTCCCCAAGGGCTGGCTTAGTAAGATAATATTGAGTTAGGACTTTATATGTAGTTCATTGTGAATAACATTATATAATGTAACCCCCATCATGGGGCTTGAACCCACGTCCACAAGGTTGAGAGCTTTGTGCTTTACCAACTGAGCAATGGATCCTTTAATAATAGATGAAAATTTATGTACCTTGAATTGTTAACAAGAGCAATAGGTAGCCCCCAAGGGCCGGCTCATTACGATGTGATGAGTCGGGTCTTCAATAAGTGAGCAAACAATGACTTTGCATTAGCCCCCAAGTGTCATGGTGCATTCTTGCAACGACATGAGACTTGTGTATTTTATGTAATCCCAATTTGAACAATGTAGCCCCCAAGTGCCGGGTCGTAAGCCTGCAGCGACTCGGGACTATTCCTTCCATTGTATAATAAATCATATCTGTTGATAAAATAAGACGAGGATTGCGCTAAATCGAGTTTGAAAACCTCAGTCATAATATTGGTTATTGATAACCATAATAAAAAATCCAGCCGTGTTGGCTATTAAAGATTTGAATAAGTATAACCTGGTTTGAAAACCGATTCCTGCCGTATAAGCCGGTATATCCATTCACATATGATACATGCTATGATGATGTAATGATGATGTATGATGATGTATGATGTAATATATGATGATGTATATGTATGATCAAGAGGGTTTAAGCTATGGTTCGGATACGACCAGAGCTCTCGTGTAGTCATAATTATGGCATTGCGCCGATCAAGAGGTGTAGCTATGGTTCGAATACGACCAAGCCCCCAAGTGATTTCCCTGGTGCCCTTATGCCTATCAAGAGGTGTAACTATGGTTTGAACCCATAGCCCCCAAGTGACTTCCTTGGTGGCCTTATGCCTATCAAGAGGTGTAGCTATGGTTCAGATACGACCAAGCCCCCAAATGATTTCCTTGGTGGCCTTATGCCTATCAAGAGGTGTAGCTATGTTCGGATACGACCAAGCACCCAAATGATTTCCTTGGTGGCCTTATGCCTATCAAGAGGTGTAGCTATGGTTCGGATACGACCAAGCCCCCAAATGACTTCCCTGGTGCCCTTATGCTTATCAAGAGGGTATAAGCTATGGTTCGGATACGACCAGAGCCCCCAAATAATTTCCCTGGCGGCCTTAAGCCTATCAAGAGGTGTGACTATGGTTCGAACATAGCCCCCAAGTGATGTTGTGAGCTGTGCTCAAGGGATACCCATGTTTGAGTTGTGCTGTGCAACAGACTCTCTTTGGCCCTTTATGATATATTGGCTTGATAGCCGGATTATGTAAATAACCAGAGCTTTGCTTTTATGATAATATTGGCTTGATAGCCGGATCAAGAGGTGTAGCTATGGTTCGAATACGACCAAGCCCCCAAATGATACTGTGAGCTGTGCTCAAGGGGTACCTATGTTTGAGTCGTGCTCTTGCAACAGACTCTCCTTGGTCCCCTTAACTTTTCATGAGAACTCGAACTTGCGAGAGATTATTCTTTTGAACCGGAAATTGTTAAACCGGATACTGAGGGCTTCAAAGCTTTGCGGGAGAGAACTTTCCCTCGAGCCGGATTATAAACAGGAATCTTTCTTTTTAAGCCGAAAAATTGACGGCCTTTAAATTTTCACCAATATGGTGATTTAGGGTCCTGCATTAGATAACTTTGCAAGCCGGAGTAATTGCTCTTTTAAAGAAAGCAATATATAATATAAAAATATGTTAAAAGGATTTCACCTGATATATTAGGCCAGAAATTATCCACCGCGGAGTTGATGATCACCCCGGTAAAGCTGAAATCAATCACGTGCGAGTCGACCGCAGGAGCAGACAAATGAGTCGGCCGTGACGTTGTAAACCGCTGCAGACGGGCGAGTCAATCGCGGGCACGGTATACCGCGCGGACGGCGAGTCAATCGCGGGCGCGGGCCAAACGAGTTGAGGTGGATCGGGCTGCACGGGCTGTGGCTTGCACACACCCATTCAACAACAAGCGAGTGCGGATGCGAGCACATGATGATGCTAACACACGCTCCATAGGCATAGCATGTCACCACCCCTTTTTTTGTAATCATTGTCCTGCACAAAATATATTGCGGACAAGAGAATTGTTCTTTGAAAAAACAATATGTACCAATAAAATAGACTTAGATAAGCATCACCTGACATGTTTGGACGACGGATGATCCGTATATATAGCGTCCATGAATAACCAACGGTAGTAATCGTGGCGCGTTTAACCACTCCTTCGAGGAGACTTTAAACCGGGACGACTCTTGTTTGAAGAAACAGACAAAACCCAGTGGGTCAAAACCCGCAGATGAGCATGGCCCAGTGATGGACGGTGTAATGGGCGCGGCCAGGATGATACGGCGCCGGCTCACTGTCAGCAAGGCGAACAGGGCTGACTCGCGGGGCTCGGGACGGACCACTCCGTCGACTCGGCGGAGGCAGCGATTTGAAGGCCGTGGTGGCCGCTTGAAACGGGAGGCGAGGCCCAGCAGCGAGGCAGGTTATTCAGCCGGCTCAAGGCGCGGCGGTGGCGGCGGAGCAACGCCGAGGCGATTTATGGTAATAGGGCCGGTTCAAACCGGCGGTAGACACCAGCAGATTGCGGCTACTTGGACGGGCAGTGGCGATGACGGTTTAGAGGCAAGGATTGTGCCACACGGCTCCTCAGGTCAACATGCAGCAGCGGCGGCCCCCACGGGCTGATAATGGTGGCAAGCCCGTCGACCCCGCGCAGTGGCGGCTGGAAGTATGGCAGCGGCGATGGTAGGACCCTGGCCGGTTTATGGCGAACGTGAGACCGTGTGCAGGCGGCAACTGCAGTTAAGGCGGGCAGTTTGTGGAAACAACGTCGGCAAGGGCTGCCAAAGTCACCATGGCTGGATCCGGGTTGGAGCGCCGTGGCCGTGGCCGGTTCAGCGCGAGCGCGCATAGCAACAGAAGCATCGACCACAGCTTGGCGGATCAACCTCGGGTGGTTTGGGCAGCGCCGTAACAGGTGTGGACGCGCGCCTGGGAAGGCGATTTAGGGCACGCTAGGCAGAGTTGTTGAGGCACCGGAACGAGGCTTGTCGTGGGCGTCTTTGCGTGCAGCTATGGGCGGCAGAAACGGTCAGAGGCCAGCAGAGGCTTTATGCAGCAGCGGCTCGGTACGCCGGCGAGGGAGGATGCCCAGCGACGGGGTGACCCTGCGCTGTTGCGGCTGAAGCAGACTGACCAGATAGAGAACGACGACACACGGCGGCATCTTGGCACGGACACAGCAGAAAACAGAGAGCGGCGGCGGTTTAACAGGGGTGCCGGCAGGTCGACGGCAGAAGCGAACCGGGCGGATCGAGGCGCAGTCACAGCTGCAGCGCAGGCAGAGACCACGGCGATGTCACAATCCGGGTCCCCATCCTCCTCTGGGTTGTAGTTGCTTGGTGTGGCGCGGCGGCCGGTCATGACGGCAGAGACAGGAGGGCCGGCTCGGCGGTTCAGCAGGATAGCCCGGGTCAACATGCTTGTGGTCGGATCTGCGCGCGCGTCAGACGGCGGAACACTGCCGCGGCGGAGGTAACCCAACCGGGATGGCGGTTTAAAGCAGGATGGCCGGCTCAGGGTGGCGGTTTGGCGACTTAGCGCCGAGGCGTGGGTGGCGGCTTGCGCCACAGTGGTGACTTGCAGTGACACAGCTGGCTCAACCCGATTTAACCCGGCGACGACAGCGGCTTGACACTGTTGGATATTCCAAACTCCCCACGTGACACGTATAATGTTTAGAGTTGAGTCCTAGACTTTTACGTGAGTTAGTACTACAAGGAGTCCTAATTGGAGTCAGGTTGCAGGTTAGTCGGTATGTGTCCGTGTGAGTCAAGGTCATGTAATCTGCATCTTATAAATGGAAAAGCAAAAACAACCGATGAAGCCCACGGGTTGAGGCAAAACAAATATTCTCTCGTGTGCGTACGTGTGTTTCGGCCGTCTCGGCGAGTTGTGTTCCGTCGAGGTTGATTACGGCGACTTGTACATGCATGTGCTAGTGGACGTGGGAATCGATCCAGCTAGGTGCTTGCTTGCTTCTAGCTTTGTACGTGGTTCAATCCCGAGACTAGTTGCACCGGCGTACTCCTACGGCAAGCAGCGTGAATTCCAACAATTGGTATCTAGAGCTAGGTTCAAGATCGTCCGGTGAGCACTGTGGTTCCGTGGAGCGACGATCAAGATCATGGCTGAAAAAAAGGAGGAAGTGTGTTTGCGCAGTACCCGATGCTGACGAAGAGCAACTACTCGATTTGGGCGATCAAGATGAAGGCGTTGATGCGGGCACAAGGAGTTTGGGATGCGTTGGAGCCAGTCGACCCCGACAAGGTGGACGATGCGATGGATCAGAAGGCGTTGACGGCTATCTATCAAAGTATCTCGGATGATGTGTTTGCCTTCATCACCGAGAAAGAGAAGTCACATGAAGCTTGGGAGGCAATAAAGACGAATTGTCTTGGAGATGATCGCATCAAGGAGGCGAGGTTGCAAACCCTCAAGTCCGAGTTTGAGAGGCTCAAGATGAAGGATACGGAGTCAATTGCTGACTTTGCTCTCCGAATGACAACCATCGCCAATGGCATACGAGGGCTTGGAGAAAAGTTCGATGAGACAACTGTTGTCAAGAAAATCCTTCGAGAGGTTCCATCAAAGTTTCTTCAGATTGCATCTACCATAGAGCAGCTTGGCGATTTCAAGACAATGACCATGGAGGAAGTCATAGGGAGGTTGAAGGTTCATGAGGAACGACTGCGAGCCTATGTCCATGATGATCAAGACGGTGACCAACTTTTGCTGACAAAATCGCAGTGGATAGCAAGGGAGCATGGGCGCCGTCGTGATAAATCCAAAGTTAGATGTTATAATTGTCAGGAATATGGGCACTTTGCTCGAGAGTGTCCTAATCCGCATAAGGAGGCAAAGAAGCAGCATGGGATTCTTCAACTAGCTGAAGTGGGCATGGATGATGACCCGAGGTTGCTTTGATGAAGAAGTTGCGAACAAAAAAAGAGAGTCGTGTCTTAGTTTTTGTTTTGTCGTTTGAGTATTTGAGTTGGCATGGCACAACATGTGAGATGTGACCACTGTGTGTGCACATGTTAGTTGAGTTAGCGTCGCCTGCGTGCGTCGATGGGTCGAACTTAACGTATAGTGGGGCAGTGACCAGTTTAGTTGAGTTCCTATGTGAGACTAATAATGTGTCTAGTCTTGCACGTAGCACGCTAGATGTGGCAGCGTGGACTGGTAGTCCGGATCATGCGTTAAGTCGAGTCGACGAGACGGCGAGTTTGGATTAGGGGGAGATTGTTGGATATTCCAAACTCCCCACGTGACACGTATAATGTTTAGAGTTGAGTCCTAGACTTTTACGTGAGTTAGTACTACAAGTAGTCCTAGTTAGAGTCAGGTTGTAGGTTAGTCGGTATGTGTCCGTGTGAGTCAAGGTCATGTAATCTGCATCTTATAAATAGAAAAGCGAAAACAACCGATGAAGCCCACCGGTTGAGGCAAAACAAATATTCTCTCATGTGCGTACGTGTGTTTCGGCCGTCTCGGTGAGTTGTGTTCCGTCGAGGTTGATTAGGGCGACTTGTATGTGCATGTGCTAGTGGACGTGGGAATCGATCCAGCTGGGTGCTTGCTTGCTTCTAGCTTTGTACGTGGTTCAATCCCGAGACTAGTTGCACCGGCGTACTTCTACGGCAAGCAGCGTGAATTCCAACAGACACGGCCATGGCAATGGAAGTAATCCGGAGAAAGGCCAGCGTTTTAAAGCAACCGGAGGCATGGCAACTTGAAGCGGTGAGGCGACGGGCCGGCTGACCACTTTGCTCACAGGTGGAACATCGAAGCGGTGAGGCGACGGGCCGGCTGAAGCGAAGATGGCAACCGCGATGGCCACTCTGGCAGTGCTGGCAGAGGCTGGACTCGAGCGGCGCGGCGGATCAAAACAGGCGCGTCGAAGCAGGCAACCGGTTCAATGGCGGTACCGCCCAGTCAGCTGTAGTCGTGGCCGCAGCGGACGGCTCAGCGACAAAGGGTAACCGCGGAGAGGCTCCGGGCCGCAGTAGAAACGGCAGCGGGAGGCGAGGCGACCGGTGTGGACGCGCGCCTGGGGAGGCGATTTAAGATTCAGAGAGGCAACTCGTACTCGCCGCAATTTAAAACTCCGGCCCAAGCGAAACCGGTGGGTAGCGGCTCGAAAACCCAACTACGGCCATATCCGTTTCCGAGTCATGATGTGTTACAAACCGAGTCGTGGTCTTCTTTCACTTGAAAATAATTGATTCACATTGACGTGACTTGCTGATTTGATTCTCACGTAGACTAGTATTACATCCAATCTGATTGAGCAATCTTGCCTTCTCATGGAAAACTTTAATGACAAAATAACTTCCGGTTTTGCTTGCTGCCGCGGCAACAAAATTTCTGATCTTGGCGGATCTCAACTCAAGATTATGCATGCGCGCTTTTATGATCGAAGGCCCAGCGATTTATAGCACACGCCCTTGCATGATGATGCGACGACGAAGGTTGACATTCCTTTGGTCTTGGCTGATTACATCTGCAGAGAATACAACTGTGCTATGGCGGATCACGCAATTGTGGTGGCGGACTGATCGCATCCTCCGCCAATTCCTCTCAACTAATGAACCGGGAGACGATGAACCGGGAGATGACGTGAACTTTTTTTTTCGGTCAACTGTGAGCTTCTCGAATCCTAGGAAAGATCCCTCCAAGAACTCAACATCACCGTGCGCGAGCCCCACGGTAGGCGCAAACTATCGTGGAATTGTCACGGCAGATGTCTTAGTGTGAGAACTTAGTCGTGAGCCTAACGCATCTAGGTGGTAGCTTGAGAGGGTTTGAGCTAAATCGAGAGACGCAACACAAGACAAGGATTTAGACAGCTTCGGACCCCGGGAAACATCATCCGGTAACAACCCTACGTGATGTTTGAGGCTATCTCTCATTATAATCATGAGGAAGTCGCCGTAAACCGGCTCTCCCAGTTAACCCTAACCCTTTGAGATTGTTTATCCTTACTTGTCCCTCTTTGAGGAGCCCTGCCCCTTCTTATATATGTTGAAGGGGCGGGTTACATGTAGAGTCCAACTCAGACTTAAGACTTAACTATTATGACTTCTCCTCATGGGCTTCTTAACATCTTGGACTTCATAACGTCTCGGGCTTCATAACTCCTAGCAACCCAGTTAGCACTGCCTGATGGGAGTTAACTGGTACCGGTTTAAGATTGTCTGCCGGGAGTTAATTGGTGCCGGTTTAAGATTGTCTGCCAGGAGTTAATTGGTGCCGGTTTAAGATTTTCTGCCGGGAGTTAACTTCTGCTGGTTTAAGATGGTCTGCCGGTTTAAGAATATGTACTGAGTTATCATCTGACTTAACCCATGTCTTAACTGTCAGCCGGTTTAACAACCTGCCGGTTTACCGTCTGACTTAACACCAACTGGTTTACCACCTGTCTTAACACCTGCCGGTTTACCACCTGCCTTAACACCTGTCGGTTTACCAAGTCCCAGCAGGGTTATAACTCCGGCCGGATCATATCGCGGGGTATATCCCCGATAGGCTGAATCATATTGGATGGCCCAGATGACACTATTGGGCCTAATTTAGAAACGGCGTAACGGGCCCTGGGTTAGCGGGCTGTAAATGGGCTATATGCGAACAGGCCGTTAACAGGCTTTCCGTGGGCCGGCCCGCCACCTTTTGACCAAGTCAAACAGGCCGGCCTTTTCACATGAATGGGCCTCTGTTGGGCCATGCCACGTGTCGCCGTATCATAGGCGCCTTCGGTCCAATGAGCAGATGACATCTGTCCCAACGGTGAGCCGACAGGTGTTTCCTCCAGCCAATGATGATTTTACACGTGGAAATCCCCATTGGTCGGGGCTGTTAACGGGTTATCGGATCCAAAACCCGACCCGATAGCTTAACAGCGTTCTGTTACGGTGGATGCCACGTGTCGGTCACCCTTGACGAAAGCACTTCTATGACACGCGATTTATCGTCATCGAAGTGGACACTTTCGTGATGATAATTTTGGTAATGTCATGGAACAATTCTACGACAGCACAGGTATCACTATCTTGATTCTGTCATAAATTTGCCATGGATGTACATGCATGACAAAAAACGTGACCTACTGTGACAAACACGTATCATCACGGAAGTGTATTTTTTGTAGTGTTAGTGTACGGTCAAATCGGGGACGTCACACCCTAGGACTCTTGTTAGTTGGAGGCACTCACTGTTTCGAGCAAGCCATGGATTGATGCTTGTTGGTGAAAGGGGGAATATAAACTTTACCATTCTGTTAGGGAACCGCCTATAATGTGTGTAGCATGGAAGATATCGCCATCTCTTGGTTGTTATGTTGACAATGAAAGTATACCGCTCAAAATATTATTCACCTCTGTTTGAAAATCGAGCTCTGACACCTCTACAAATCCCTGATTCCCTCTGCGAAGGGCCTATCTATTTACTTTTATGCTGAGTCATCATCCTCTTATTAAAAAGCACCAGTTGGAGAGCACCGCTCTCATTTGCACTCATTACCGTTAATTTACATTGAGTATGACTTGACTGGATCTCTTTTACCATGAATTACAATGTCTAGTCAGACCTTGGTCTTTAAATGTGCTCTGCATTTATGTTTTGCGGCCTCAGAAAGGCTAGCGAGATACCACCTTGTTATATCATATTATGATTGTTTTGAGAAAGTGTTGTCATCCGAGATTTATTATTATTGCTCGCTAGTTGATTATGCTATTGATATGAGTAAACTTGAGACCTAAGCGTTATTGCGAATGTGGTTAGTTATAATCTTTGCTGAAAACTTGAATGCTGACTTTACATATTTACAACAATAAGAGCAAACAGAGTTTGTAAAATTTTTCCTTATCACTTTCAGTTTGTCAACTGAATTGCTTGATGACAAGCAAAGGTTTAAGCTTGGGGGAGTTGATACGTCTCCGTCGTATCTACTTTTCCAAACACTTTTTCCCTTGTTTTGGACTCTAACTTGCATGATTTGAATGGAACTAACCTGGACTAACGCTGTTTTCAGAAGAATTACCATGGTGTTATTTATGTGCAGAAACAAACGTTCTCGGAATGACCTGAAACTTCACGGAGCAACTTTTTGGAAAATATAAAAATACTTGCAAAAGATGAAGGCCAGGGGGCCCACCACCTATCCACGAGGGTGGGGGCGCGCCTGCCCCCCTAGGGCGCGCCCCCTACCTCGTGGCCCCCCCGGCGCCTCTCCGACTCCAACTCCAACTCTATATATTGTGTTTCGGGGAGAAAAAAACTCAGAGAGAAGAATTCATCGCATTTTACGATACAGAGCCGCCACCAAGCCCTAAAACCTCTCGAGAGGGCTGATCCGGAGTCCGTTCGGGGCTCCGGAGAGGGGAATCCGTCGCCATCGTCATCATGAACCATCCTCCATCACCAATTTCATGATGCTCACCGCCGTGTGTGAGTAATTCCATCGTAGGCTTGCTGGACGGTGATGGGTTGGATGGGATCTATCATGTAATCGAGTTAGTTTTGTTAGGATTTGATCCCTAGTATCCACTATGTTCTGAGATTGATGTTGCTATGACTTTGCTATGCTTAATGCTTGTCACTAGGGCCTGAGTGCCATGATTTCAGCTCTGAACCTATTATGTTTTCATCAATATATGAGAGTTCTTGATCCTATCTTGCAAGTATATAGTCACCTATTATGTGTTATGATCCGTTAACCCCGAAGTGACAATAATCGGGATACTTACCGATGATGACCGTAGTTTGAGGAGTTCATGTATTCACTATGTGTTAATGCTTTGTTCCGGTGCTCTATTAAAAGGAGGCCTTAATATCCCTTAGTTTTCGTAAGGACCCCGCTGCCATGGGAGGGTAGGACAAAAGATTTCATGCAAGTTCTTTTCCATAAGCACGTATGACTATATTCGGAATACATGCCTATATTACATTGATGAACTGGAGCTAGTTCTGTGTCACCCTAGGTTATTACTGTTACATGATGAACTGCATCCGGCATAATTCTCCATCACCGATCCATTGCCTACGAGCTTTCCATATATTGTTCTTCACTTATTTACTTTTTCGTTGCTATTTCTATCATCACTACAAAATACCAAAAACATTACTTTTACTATTGTTACCTTTTGCTACCGTTACCACTACTATCATATTACTTTACTAAATACTTTGCTGCAGATATTAAGTTTCCAAGTATGGTCGAATTGACAACTCAGCTGCTAATACTTGAGAATATTCTTTGGCTCCCCTTGTGTCGAATCAATAAATTTGGGTTGAATACTCTACCCTCGAAAACTGTTGCGATCCCCTATACTTGTGGGTTATCAATGGCCTCCATGGCATTGATACATCTCCAACATATCTATAATTCTTGTTTGTTCCATGCTGTTATATTATCAATCTTGGATGTTTTATATTCATTTTGTAGCAACTTTATGTCATTTTTTGGGACTAACCTATTGACATAGTGCCCAGTGCCAGTTGCTGTGTTTTTGCTTGTTTTTACTTTGCAGAATATCCCTATCAAAGGGATTCCAAATGCATTGAAACTTTTTGGAGATTTTTCTGGACCAGACGACACCTTGGAGGCCAAGAAAGCACTTGGAAGAAGGCCCGTGGGGACCACAAGACACTAGGGCGCGCCAGGAGGCCCAAGCGCGCCCTAGTGGGTTGTGCGGTTCACGGGGATCTCCTGCACCGCCTCTTCGCCCTATAAATTCCAAAATATTCCAGAAACCCTAGGGGGGTCGACAAAACACAATTCCAGCCACCGCAAGTTCCAGAACCACGAGATCCAATCTAACACCATCACGGCGGGGTTCATCATCCTCATTGGTGCCTCTCCGATGATGCGTGAGTAGTCCACCATAGACCAAAGGGTCCATCGGCAGTAGCTAGATGGCTTCTTCTCTCTTTTTGATTCTCAATACAATGGTCTATTCGAGATCTATTCGATGTAATGAAGTTTTGCGGTGTGTTTGTTGGGATCCGATGAAATTCGAGTTTATGATCAGATTGTTGGGGAACGTAGTAATAATACAAAATTTTCCTACGTGTCATCAAGATCAATCTAGGAGAGGCTAGCAACAAGAGAGAGGGTGTGCATCTTCATACCCTTGAAAATCGCTAAGCGGAAGCGGTACAAGAATGCGGTTGATGGAGTCATACTCGCGGTGATTCAAATTGTGGAAGATCCGATCCAAGCGTCGAACGAACGGCGCCTCCGTGTTCAACACATGTACAGCCCAGGGACGTCTCCTCCTTCTTGATCCAGCAAGTGGAGAGGAGAAGTTGAGGGAGAACTCCGGCAGCACGACTGCGTGGTGGTGGAGCTCATGGTTCTCCAGCAAGGCTTAGCCAAGCACTACGGAGGAGGAGGTGTTGGAGGGGGAAAGAGCTGCACTAGGGGAAGGGGTGCGGCTGCCCTCCCACCCCCACTATTTATAGGGGGGAAGGAAGAGGGGGCCAACCCCCTAGATGCATCTAGACGGGGCACACCATCCCACTAGGGGGCTAGTTCCCTCCCATATTCAACCCATTAAGTCCTCCGGGGCAGGTGGCACACCCGGTGGACCCCTGGACACCTTTCGATGGTCCCGGTACAATACCGATAACCCCCAAAACCATTCCGGTGACTGAAACTGGACTACCCATATATAAATCTTCACCCCCAGACCATTCTGGAACTGCTCGTGACGTCTGGGATCTCATCTGGGACTCCGAACAACCTTCGGTAACCACATACAATTTCCCATAACAACTTTAGCGTCACTGAACCTTAAGTGTGTAGACCCTATGGGTTCGGGAACCATGCAGACATGACTGAGACATCTCTCCGGCCAATAACCAATAGCGGGATCTAGATACCCATGTTGGCTCCCACATGTTCCACGATGATCTCATCAGATGAACCACGATGTAGGGGATTCAAGAAATCCCGTATACAATTCCCTTTGTCCATCGGTATGTTAGTTGCCCGAGATTCGATCGTCGGTATCCCCATACCTCGTTCAATCTTGTTAGCGGCAAGTCTCTTTACTCGCTCCGTAGCGCATGATCCTGTGGCTAACTCATTAGTCACATTGAGCTCATTATGATGATGCATTACCGAGTGGGCCCAGAGATACCTCTTGATGACCCACAAGTATAGGGGATCTATCGTAGTCCTTTCGATAAGTAAGAGTGTCGAACCCAACAAGGAGGAGAAGGAAATGACAAGCAGTTTTCAGTAAGGTATTCTCTCCAAGCACTGAAATTATCGGTAACAGATAGTTTTGTGATAAGGTAATTCGCAACGGGTAACAAGTAACAAAAGTAAACAAGGTGCAGCAAGGTGGCCCAATCCTTTTTGTAGCAAAGGACAAGCCTGGACAAACTCTTATACAAAGGAAAGCACTCCGGAGGACACATGGGAATTATCATCAAGCTAGTTTTCATCATGCTCATATGATTCGCGTTCGTTACTTTGATAATTTTATATGTGGGTGGACCGGTGCTTGGGTACTTCCCTTCCTTGGACAAGCATCCCACTTATGATTAACCCCCTCGCAAGCATCTGCAACTACGAAAGAAGAACTAAGGTAAACCTAACCATATCATGAAACATATGGATCCAAATAAGCCCCTTACGAAGCAACGCATAAACTAGGGTTTAAAATTTTGTCACTCTAGCAACCCATCATCTACTTATTACTTCCCAATGCTTTCCCCTAGTCCCAAACAATGGTGAAGTGCCATGTAGTCGACGTTCACATAACACCACTACATGAAAGACAACATACATCCATCAAAATATCGAACGAATACCAAATTCACATGACTACTTATAACAAGACTTCTCCCATGTCCTCGGGAACAAACGAAAATACTCACAAATCATATTCATGTTCATAATCAGAGGGGTATTAATGTGCATAAAGGATCTGAACATATAACTTCCACCGAATAAACCAACTAGCATCAACTACAAGGAGTAATCAACACTACTAGCAACCCACATGTCGGTGTACTAGAATAGGGGTACCCTAGTACCCCGAACTTGTGCACGGGCAGTTGCAGCACCCCGCGGCAAGGCTTGCCGGGCTAACACCAAGATCCTCCGTGGTTCCCTTGGAGCCATTCAAGAACAAAGTATTTAAGCTCAGGAGACAAGGCCCCGGCAAGAGGAGCTTGCCGGGAAGTCCAACCGAGGCACTCCAAGGAACTTGCCGCAACGCGCCACGCGCTCCGGCAAGGCAACAAGGCCCCGGCAAGAGGAGCTTGCCGGGAAGACCAACCAAGGTACCTCGAGGCCCGGTGAGCGACAAGCCTCCGGACCCGACAAGATAACAGCAGCGGCAAGGCACTTGCCGCGGCAGGCGGCCACTATGTGCCCAGCTCCAGCGCATCCACCAACGTGTCGCTCTGGGGGCCTCTCCAGGCGCGCGTGGCGGGAGGCTGTGCAGCCAGCGGTGCGGAGTGGCATGCGAAGCTGACAAGATCGCCATCGTGGCGAACGGTGGCGCACCTAACGGTCCTTTTCTGCACTGTTTGGGTGACTCAGACGGGCATTTAATGCCTTTGTCCCCTGCCGTCAGGGTTAGGTAGGGTGCACTGTACAAGTAACTGTACCAACCACCTCACTTTTCACATTTGTACCCTTCTCTGCGTTGCCACCTGTCGGTGACCCCTTTAGCGTACAAAAGGAGGCCCATGCGCAACGTAGAGGGGGTTCGGTTCGACTGGTTCGCGAAGTTCGACTCATTACCCAAAAAAACACTACGCTCTCTCTCTAGAGCAAGAACACAAGATAATCAAACAAGCAGCAGTAGGAGTGTTATCACTCCGGAGAGCTCCGAAGCTGGGTAAACTGCTCGTGTGCTTCGCCTCGATCTGCTCTTCGTGCGATCTCCGCCCCCCGCCGAACCGAAAGGGGCCCGGTCCGCCGGCCCCATAGGTGTTCGTGGGTCAGTTTCCCCCGACATCTTTGGCACGCCAGGTAGGGGAGGCGTTGAGATTGTGTGAACCTGATCCGGCGTTCACACGAGCTAGATCTTCATTCCCTTCATCAACATGCCACCGAAGAAGAAGACTTCGGCGGCAGCCGCTCCGTCCATGTCACTTCTGCCACCGTTGGAGCAAACGGGTGGTGGAATGGACGCCGGTGGAAGAATGGACGTCAACGAGGAAGCTCATGATGCTGCCAGGTCCAAGAACAAGGCTGCACAAACCTCGGCGACTGTACATGTTCCACGCCACTCTCAGGAGGCGCAAGACCAACAGCGTCATGGCACTTGCAGTGCCATACGCATGATAGGCCAAGACCAAGCTGGTGGATCTCGGGGCGCTCAAGACCAGCATGCATGCCAGCGTGCTGGCACGAGCGGGGCACGGTCGCCTGGACGGGATACTACTCCTTCTAACATACTTAGAAGTCCGAGCACGTCCCGCTCCTCATGCCGTCCGCCACTGCCACCCACCACTCCAGCAGAAGCTTTGGCGCGAGCTCAACTTCTCCTAGATTACCCTCCGACGTCGGACAAGATCGACGAATGGAGGGCCACCATTGAGAGTCTCATTGGCTACGCCAACGGCGACACTCCACGGCGGCCGAGCGCGTCGCCGCTGCGGCAGGGTTGCCGGGCGCGAGCCGGTGGTGACGAAACGGGTGGAGGTGCAACTACCATGCAATCACCACCCCGAAGGCCAAGATCGCCGACTCGCCGGATCCACCTCGATAGCGACTCCACCGCATCTTTGGATCCACGAGCTCGTCGCGATCAGCGCCAAGTTCTTCATGATCGACAACAAGAAGACGCTCGAACTCGCATCGAGCACCGAAGAGAAGCGCGACGTCAATCTGACAAGCGCGCTGGGCCCTCTGTTGACATGCATGCGCCAGGGGAACCAGGCGATCTGCCGTACGCGTTAGTTTGCCCTGCGTTCACTCGTGAGCTGCGGCAAGTCCAGTGGCCCAGCACGAAGAACTTCAAGCCAGACGTACCGAAGAAGTACGACGGCAAGACGCATCCGTCGGAGTTCCTCAGCATTTACACCATTGCGGTGCAGGCTGCTGGGGGACGGGATGACAACATCCTTGCCAACTACTTCCCGCTGGTACTCAAGCCCAACGTCAGGTCCTGGCTCATGCACTTGCCGGACAACTCCATATCTTCTTGGGCTGATCTGTGCCATCAGTTTGTCGGCGCCTTCACAGGCAGACACAAGCCTCATGGCCAGGAGAGTGATCTTCATCTGCTCACCCAGAAGGAAGGAGAGCCCCTGCGCAAGTACATTCAGAGATTCAGCAGTGTGCAGCACAACATCCCAGACGTCCACCCTGCCGCGGTGATCAGCGCGTTCCATCAGAACGTGCGAAACCACAGGATGCGGGAGGAAATGGCGATGTGCAAGATCAGGGACATCAGTGAGTTATATGCACTGGCCGACAAGTGTGCACGTGCTGAGGAAGGGAGGAGACTCCCCGGAGAGAATGTAGGAGTGGGAGGATCTGACAGTGAAGATGCTGCCCTGGCAAGGAAAAACCGGCGGCGGAACAACAGAAGGAGGAAAGGCAAAGAGGTGCTAGTTGTTGAGCAGTCCGGCAACAGTAGTGGCACCAAGGAAGCCAAAGCTGGTGACTCCGGCAAGGAGGTTGCCGCGGAGGTGGCGGTCGCCGACAAGCAGGACGGCACCAACAAGCAGTATTGCAAGATCCACCGCACCAAGGGCCATGATCTCCAGAACTGTAAGAAAGTCGAGCAGCTTGTTGAGCAACAGAAAGCTGAATATGAGCGGCGCGACAAGGAGAAGGCCCAGGAAGGTGCTGGGGGATCCGGCAAGAAACGTCCCGGCCGAGGAGGACGTCGCGGCAAGGATGAAGATGACGACGACGATGAAGACATGGATGATGAGGAGACTGATGAGCAGGAGTTCCAGAAAGCCACAGAGGTCCTGTGCGTTGACGGTGGTGCTTCTCTGCACACCTCGCACCGCCAGCTCAAGCAGTGGGTGCGGGAAGTTAATGCAGCAGAACCACCCGTCGAGTCACGCAAGCCTCTGAAATGGTCCAGCACGCCTATCATCTTTGATATTGAGGACCACCCTGATCGCATAACTGCGGTCGGGTGCTTGCCGATGTTGGTTTCACCAACAATCCGCAACCTCAAGGTCACTAAGATGCTAGTTGACGGCGGGGCCGGCTTGAACCTGATCTCCTCCGCGGTGCTCCAGAAACTCCAGATCCCTGACAGCGAGCTCGAAGAGACCGGTACATTTCAAGGAATCAACCCGGGAAGAAGCAAGCCGAAGGGAAAGATCACGTTGCCGGTAACATTTGGCAGCGAGCTGAACTTCAGGACTGAGAGGGTCACATTTGATGTTGCTGACTTTCCATTACCTTACAATGGAATCAATGGCCGTCCGGCACTTGCCAAGTTCATGGCAGCCTCTCACTATGCGTACAACGTACTGAAAATGCTAGGCCCGATAAGTGTCATCTCTGTCCCTGGCGACAAGAAGGATGCTCTTATCTGTGCCGACAAGATCTACCGGGAAGCGGCAGCCGCAGCAGAACGCAAGACACTTGCCGCTGAAGCTCCCGGGAGGAAGAAGAAGACCAAGTCCGGCAAGAGTTCTGATGCCCACTCCGGCAAGCGCACCTCTTCGAAGTGCTGCGCTACCGTCGAGGACGCACCATCGAGCTCCACCGGCAAGTGTAAGAAGGCAATGACAGCTCCACCTGAGACCAAGAAGGTGTCCGCCAAGGAGGACGGTGCTGGTGGTACCTTCACCATCAGCGCCACTCTTGACCCCAAATAGGAAAGCGCGCTCGTTGCTTTCCTGCGGGCGAATGTCGACGTGTTTGTGTGGCAACCGTCTGATATCCCCGGTGTTCCCAGGAAAGTAATTGAGCACCACCTTGCCGTCTGTCCTCATGCGCGGCCCGTCAAGCAGAAAGTCAGGAAATAGGCAGTGGAGTGCCAAGAATTCATCGCAGAAGAAATCAAGAAGTTGGAAGCAGCAGGCCTTGTCAGAGGAGTGCTCCATCCCACATGGTTGGCCAATCCTGTTGTCGTGCACAAGGCTAACGGGAAATGGAGGCTTTGTATTGACTTCACTGATGTTAATAAAGCTTGTCCCAAAGACCCATTTCCTTTGCCGCGCATTGACCAGATTGTTGACTCCACAGCCGGATGTGATTTGCTTTCATTTCTTGATGCATACTCAGGATACCATCAGATCTTCATGGCAGAAGAGGATGAAGAGAAAACCGCATTTATCACCCCGTGTGGTACATACTGCTTCATACGGATGCCTTTCGGTTTGAAGAATGCTGGTTCAACATTCGCAAGGGTAGTCCACCACGCTTTTGAGCCGCAGATGCACAGAAATGTGGAAGCCTACATGGATGACATAGTGGTCAAAAGCAAGAACAGGGCGACCCTGATTCAAGATTTATATGAGACATTTGCAAATCTGCGCAGGATCAACCTCAAGCTTAACCCCGAGAAGTGAGTGTTTGGAGTCCCATCCGGCAAGCTTCTCGGGTTCTTCGTGTCTCAGCGGGGAATTGAAGCCAATCCCGACAAGATCAAGGCCATTGAGCAGATCGAAGCACCAAAGCGCGTCAAGGATGTACGAAGGCTTGCCGGTTGCGTGGCTGCTCTCAGCAGGTTTATCTCTAGATCTGCTGAGCGCGCCCTCCCATTTTTCAAAATTTTGAAAAAGGCAGGTCCAATGAAATGGACTCCGGAGGCGGAGGCTGCGCTGCAGGACTTGAAAAGATACCTGTCCTCCACTCCAATACTTGTCGCACCTAAGCCGCAAGAGAAGTTGCTGCTGTATATAGCGGCAACCAATCAAGTGGTTAGTGCTGCGTTAGTGGCGGAGAGGGAGGCAGATGATGAGCAAGCAACCACGGCAGATGCATCCAGCGACAAGCAGGGGGCTTCATCGACAAGCTCTGGTCCCGACAGAGATGGATCTGCGCAGGAGCATGATAAGATGCAGAAGAGAATGGTGCAGCGTCCAGTTTACTTTGTTAGTTCCCTTCTACAGGGGGCTAGATCAAGGTACTCTGGTGTGCAGAAGTTGCTTTTCGGCCTCCGCATGGCCTCAAGAAAGCTGCGCCATTACTTCCAAGCACATGAGATCACAGTCGTCACTCGCTTTCCGTTGAAGAGGATACTGCAAAATCCAGAAGCGACAAGCAGGATTGTCGAGTGGGCGCTGGAACTGTCAAGCTTTGGCCTCAAGTTTGAGAGCACTTCAACTATCCAAAGCAGGGCATTGGCAGAGTTCATAGCAGAATGGACGCCAACACCAGATGAAGAAATTCCAGAGATGAGCATCCCCGTCAAAGAGGCAAGCAAAGAGTGGCTGATGTACTTTGATGGTGCCTTCTTGCTGCAAGGCGCCGGTGCGGGCGTGCTGCTTGTCACGCCCACCGGAGAGCACCTCAAGTACGTAGTCCAGATGCACTTTCCCAAGGAGCAAGCAACCAACAATACTGCAGAGTATGATGGATTGCTTGCCGGTCTCAGAATTGCAGCAGACTTTGGGATCAAGAAGCTCATTGTCAGGGGTGACTCACAGCTTGTCATCCGCCAAGTGAACAAGAACTACCAGAGTCCATTGATGGAAGCATATGTTGATGAAGTGAGGAAGCTAGAAGAGCACTTTGACGGCCTACAGATGGAGCATATCCCAAGAGCTCAGAATGACATTGCTGATGGCCTGTCAAAGTGCGCCGCACTAAAGTTACCTGTGGAACCAGGGATCTTTGTGCTCAAGTTGACTCAACCATCCGTAACACCATCAGCTGGACAAAGCAAGAAGAGGAAGTTGATTTCTGGTGACTACTTTCCGGCAAAGCTCCCCGAAGCCGCCGCCAAGAAAGTCCCCAAGATCAACACCAAGGTTGCTGAGGGGCAGTCTGCTCCGGCAAGCCTTATGGTTTGTTCCGTTGAAGCAGACGCTCCCGACAAGTTTTGCTCCGGCAAGCTTGCCGGGGAACATCAAGCTCCGGCAGGGCCGCAAGTCCTTGCCGTGGAAGAGGATGTTCCTGCAGCAGCAGATGTGCCTTTAGTCCTTGTTGTCGAGCCACAAGCTCCAGCATGGGCACAACAGATTGTCCATTTCCTTCAGACAGGAGAACTTCCCGAAGAGCAAGAAGAAGCGGAAAAAGTAGCCCGGCAGTCAAGTATGTACCAGTTTGTCGATAGCATACTGTACAGAAGAAGACTCAACGGTGTGAAATTGAAGTGTATTTGCCGGGAAGATGGACAAAAGCTGTTGGCAGAGATACATGGAGGCATATGTGGCCACCACATTGGCGCAAGAGCACTTGCCGGCAAAGCTTTCCGGCAAGGTTTCTTTTGGCCGACAGCCCTCCAGGATGCAACTGCACAAGTAACCAAGTGTGAAGCGTGCTAGTTCCACTCCAAACAGATACACCAGCCAGCTCAAGCTCTCCAGACGATCCCTTTATCCTGGCCATTTTCGGTCTGGGGGCTCGATATCCTCGGCCCTTTCCCCCGAGCTGTCGGGGGCTTTGAGTACTTGTACGTCGCAATCGACAAGTTCACAAAGTGGCCGGAAGTGCAGCCAGTGAGGAAGGTGACAACACAGTCAGCAGTCAAGTTCTTCAGGTCAATTGTTTGCCATTTCGGGATCCCTAACAGGATCATCACCGACAACGGCATGCAATTCACGAGCCGCACCTTCATGCAGTACGTCCAAGATCTTGGCACCAAGGTCTGCTTCGCTTCTGTTGCTCATCCAAGAAGCAACAGTCAAGCAGAGAGGGCAAATGCTGAAGTGCTGCGCGGGCTCAAGACCAGAACTTTTGACAAGCTACGCAAGTGCGGAAGAAACTGGATCGAGGAGCTGCCGGTGGTTCTTTGGTCGATCAGAATGACGCCAAATCGAGCCACTGGCCAGACGCCTTTCGCTCTAGTCTATGGAGCAGAGGCAGTTCTCCCCATGGAACTCGTATACGGATCACCTCGAGTGCTCGCTTATGATGAGCTTGAGCAAGAACAGCTGCGACAAGACGACGCGCTGCTCCTTGAGGAAGATCGTCTTCAGGCTGCTGTACGAGCTGCTCGATACCAGCAAGCTTTGCGCCGCTACCATAGCCACAAAGTTAAAGCCAGAGGCTTCGAGGAAGGCGACCTTGTTCTTCGGCGGGTTCAGTCCGCCAATAATTCCAACAAGTTGACGCCGAAGTGGGAAGGCCCTTATCGGGTGAAACGAGTCACAAGGCCCGACGCTGTCCGCCTTGAGACCGAAGATGGCATTCCGGTGAGCAACTTCTGGAACATAGAACATCTTCGTAAGTTTTTCCCGTAGGGCGTGCTTGCCAGAACCCGTTCCGGCAACCACCTTTTGTACAAGTCTTGCCGCTGTTGCATGTAATCCTTTGTACAAAGCCGGGCGCAGATCCCGTGCATAAATAGAACCCCATGTGCTCCGCACAACTTGTCCATTTCATGCATTAGTTTCTTTCTTGCATGCGTTATCTGACACTTTGTGCAGCACCTACATCCAGTAAGCAATAACGAGCCGAAGGGCTCCATATCATTATTTTCTCTTCTTTCTTCTTTTTCAACAAAGGAAAAGAAGGTTCCCTCGCACACAAGTTTGCCGGGGTGGAAGGAGAAGATTGTGGTATGGACCAGGCGTCGTTCAAGCAAAGTTTTGCCTTGCCGGGAAGCAAACGACAGAAAAGCTAAGTTGCCAAAGTTTGAGCAATCAATTTTTAAATTTTTTGAGTTATCTTCCTCGAACGACCCTGCTTTGTATGGAAAACCTGTGCGTGGAGGAACCAACTCGTGGCTAGTTGCGCCCTTACTTTGTTTCGAGTCCGCTCAACAACTTAAGTGTGCTGCATCTAGTCGCGACAAGGTTTCTTGTCGGAAGCAGCGCCGCCAGCAGGCTGCTGACGTTCCGCACTCAGCGCTCGCGGCTCGGGCGCCTGCGCCGACAAGTTCCCTAGAAGCGTAGGGTAAAAACATACAAAGGAAAGAATCTAGTAGAGGAAATAACATAGCAATTGATAACAGAAATAAAGTTATATTACAAGATAACTTGTCGCAGCTCTAACAGACTGTTTTCATAACAAGATTAGCAGCGACAAGAGAAAAGAAGGAATGGGCGGCCTAGTCTACACGATCGCCCTCAACCCTCTTGATCTCGCTCACCTTGTCCACAATGGGTGCGACAAGGGCCTTGAGTGCGTCCCGATCGGCGTCTGGCGGCAAGGACTTGAGGACGTTGGTGAAGCTGAGGCCCGGATTGCGGAAGGCCACCTTCATCAGCACCTTCTGGAGAACCCCGGCGCAGATTTTGCGCGACTTGTCGGCCAGCTGCCTTGGGATCCTCTCCCGGAGCCGCTGGAGTGCCGTCGCCACGCCCTTGAAGAACAGGCTAAGCTTGGCACTGGGTTGGAGATTCTCGTCGGAGGGATACCCAAAGTCCTCCATCCCCAGCTGCGCCAGCTCCTCATCGATAACTGCGGCAATATTCACCAGACCCTCGGTCCAGTGCTCCACAGTATCTCTGAACGAGTTCTGGGTAACTGCGATGCTCTCCAGCAGCGCCTTGTCAGCTTTGACCTTCTCCGACAAGGTCTTCTCCCGCTCCTTGGCGGCCTCCAGCGTCTGCATCAGCGTGGCCAGCTTCAACTCCAGGTCCGCATTGGAATCCTTGGCGGCGCTGAGCTCCTTGCCCCTCTCAGCGAGAAGACCTGGCAGCTCACCGTGGGCGGCATCATCCTTCTCACGCTCACGCTTGAGCGCGGCAAGCTCCTCGCCGCTCTTCCCGATGTTGGCCTCCAGCTGTGCCACCTTCTCCTCCAGCTCTTTCTTGGCGGCCTCTGCGATTGCCGCAGCGTCCTTTGCTTCCTTGAGCGCCCCACCAAGTGCTTGCTCGCGCTCGGCGAGCTCCTCCTCGTAGCTGTCGAGGTTGGCCTTCCGCTGCACCAATTCGCCTTCTCGCGCGGACTGCTTCTCGGCGGCGAGCCTTTGCTCCTCCTCAGCTTCGGCCTTCTCGAGAAGGAAGGTCGTGCGCTCCTCGTCGAGTCGCTCCCGCTCTTGTGCCAGGGACCGGAGAGCCTCTTGATTGTGGCCCCGGAGCTCCTCCGCGTGCTTCTCCATGTCAACTCCCGCCTTCGCGACAAGCGCTTCCCAGGAAGCCAGCTTGGCTTGCCGTGCGCGGTAGAGTGACAGCAGCTTCCGCAGCAGCTGATCCTCCTCAGGCTCACCACTGCTGCTGCCGGGTGCGTCGACCAACGACAGTCCGGCGGAGGCGAGCACCTCCTCACCAAAAGTTTCCCCCTCGACCGGCGCCCTGGAGCTCGACGCCCAGGGTAGCTTGATGAAGATATCATCGCCGGCCTTCAAGTAGGCGCCGGGTTGGGGCTCCTCGGAGCCCGGCTCCTCGGAGCCCGGCTCCGCAGCAGCGGCAGAGGGATCGGCGGTCGGCGCAGCGCCTGGCGCTCCTGCGGCCTCAGGGTCGTCAGTGCGATCGCCCGACCCCTCGCCGCCCTCTACGGCGGCAGTCTTGGCGGCCTCCTCGCCGGCGGTCTCATCAGCACCAGCCCCTTCCTCGCCGGCGCCCTCTGTCTCCATTGGCTCAGCAGCAGATGGGTCTGAAGAACGAAGAAGGGAGAAAAATCAATCAAAAATCCAAGAGAAGAAAATCAGAAGAAGAAGAACCCAAGGGAAAGTTTTTGGGCAAGTGAATTACCTATGCCAAGATCTGCAGTTGCGGTCTCGGCCGCCGCAGGATCGACGGTGCTGCCCCTAGCCGGAGAGTTCTCCATTGCCGGAGAGCGCTCCCTTACCGGGAACTCCTCCCTTAGCGGCATAGTCGAAGCAGATGGCACTTCGGGACCAGCTTCCGGGCGCTCCTGATATGGCTGCTCTGCTCCTACACAAATCAACAAGCAAGATATCAACAAAGGAAAAAGCACTCATGCGCGCCTGACAGCAGAAAGCTAACTATGAACTTACGCTGGGGGCTGCGCTGGGGGCTGTTTTGAGGAGTGGTTGCCGGGTCCGTCAAGGTGGTCTCGAACCCACCCCCTGCTGACACGGTGGGGTCATCTTCGATGACAATCACCGCGGCCTTGGCCCTCTTCGCCGCTCTCTGGGCCAGCGTCCTGAAAAGAAAGGAGTCCAGATTGAAGCAAGTCAGATACAAGATAAAAACAGAAAGATTGAAGAACTACGAGAGCACCAAGGAAACTTACTCTTCTTCCTCCTCGTCGGAGCTGAGCGCGGAAAGTTCAAAGTCCGGCTCCCTTCCGGTGCGGCGAGGCGGAGGAGTAGTATCCCTTGCCCGCTTGGCGGGGGCGGTGGCGGTGGCCCGGGAAGATCCCGCTCCAGTTGCCGCTGCTGCGTGGGGCACTCCCGTGGCAACATTGCTTGCCGCGGTAGAGCGTGTCGCACGGCTTGGCGGCTGTTGACCCGGCTGCCGCCCCGCTATGTCCGCGGCCCTGCGAAGAGGCCTTCTTGGCGGGGCCGGGGGCTCCGCCTGCGGCAAGCCTTCTGAAGGCTCGGGCTCTTCCTCGCCGGCCTCGCTCGGCTCAGCTTCAGAACCGGCAGGCTCTTCCTCGCCAATGAACTCCACGCGCTCGGCGAGGTTTGCCGCCTCCTCCACAGTGAACCCGAACGCGCCCGCGGCAGCTGCGGCCGCAACCTCTTCCGCCCTAGTGGCGATGCGCTGCAGCTCCTCGTCGGTGGTGTCACGGGTGAGGCTCTTCTGCTCGTCAGCGTGGACCGGCACTTCTTCCAAGTTGTCGAAGAGCGCTTGCACAACGTCATCCGCAGGCTCTTGCCAAGTTGGAACGATTCCGTGTGAATCGCACAACGGCATCATGGCGCGGGTCTGATCAAGCGAAGAATTGTTGCACAATGGAACGACGCCCCTCGGCAGCGTGAATGGGTGCTGGGGGTCGCGTTTGAACAACTCCAGGAGCATTGCATCCAGCTCCAAGACGGTGAAGTTGTAGTTGAGGCCCGGCCGCAGCCTCATGATGTCCGCCGAGTTCTTGAATTCCCAGGCGGGCCTCCCCCTCTCCTGCAGGGGGGCGATGCGGCGGCGGAGGAAATCTGCGCCTACAGCGCCTACAGTGAGCCCGGCAAGACTGAGGCGAAGGATCCTAGTAATGGCAATCTTCAGCCTCTCGTCTTCCGGGGCCACGTTGCTCCAGTCATTGCCGCGCACTATTGGAGCTTGGCGCACGGCGGTGAAGGGCTGCGGATTCTCCTCGACGATCCAACACCACTCCGCTCTCCACTCCTCCCACTTGCTGCGGAGCTCACCCTCCAAGTACGCCTCCTTCTTGCCGACTCTCGAGATCCAGGCGATCCCTCCGGCAAGCGGCTCTCCTCTCTCTACCCGAGGTATGAAGAAGTGGCGGAAAAGGGCAACATTGGGGTGGACTCCGACAAAGTTTTCGCACAAATGTGCGAAAACTGCCATGGTCAGAACGGCGTTGGGGTGAAGTCAAGGAGGCGGAAGCCGTAGGTGTTCATGATATCGCAGAAGAACTCCGAGAAGGGCGGGCAGAGCCTGCAATGGAAGAACAGCGCGAAGAATGGGTACCCGTTTGGAGCCAGTTCCGAAGCAGCGGCCGGGAGTACCCTCGTGCGCGGATGCGCCCACGTCTCTGTCGCCCAAAAGAGGTAGAAGTACTCCCTCAGCTCCTTCATGCCGAGCTGGGGGGAGAAGATCGCCCGCTCCTTCCGCAGCGCCGCGAGCCGCTGCGCCTCGGCCGACTTCACACCCTTTCTCTTGTCGGCTTTCGGAGCCATGGCGGAGGTGGTGGGGGAGGTCGACGGCGTTGGTGATGCTGGTGGCAATGGGGGGCGGAGCGCTGCTCTCTCGGCTTCGAGAAGAAGGGGGGGCGGCGGAGGTTCGTGAAGATGGAGTAGTAGCAACTAGCGAGGGGGAACGAACTGCCCCTGTTTCCTCTGCTTATAAAGAGGGACGGGGCGGACGTTTCGCCCTTCCGAATAAAGAACCACCCACGATCTCTCCCACGATGCCACATTCAACGCGTGCCGTTAGGGGAGAGCGCGGTGGATACGGAGCAAGATTTGGCGTGGCCCAGTCCACATGTGCCCGTGCCCTGTCTTGGGCCTGGCCCAACAGCGCTCGGCACCGTGTCTGGCCCAGGCCCGGGGGCTCGTGTCGGTGTACTAGAATAGGGGTACCCTAGTACCCCGAACTTTTGCACGGGCAGTTGTAGCACCCCGCGGCAAGGCTTGCCGGGCTAACACCAAGATCCTCCGTGGTTCCCTTGGAGCCATTCAAGAACAAAGTATTTAAGCTCAGGAGACAAGGCCCCGGCAAGAGGAGCTTGCCGGGAAGACCAACCAAGGTACCTCGAGGCCCGGTGAGCGACAAGCCTCCGGACCCGACAAGATAACAGCAGCGGCAAGGCGCTTGCCGCGGCAGGCGGCCACTATGTGCCCACGCTCCAGCGCATCCACCAACTTGTCGCTCTGGGGGCCTCTCCAGGCGCGCGTGATGGGAGGCTGTGCAGCCAGCGATGCGCAGTGGCATGCGAAGCTGACAAGATCGCCATCATGGCGAACGGTGGCGCCCCTAACGGTCCTTTTCTGCACTGTTTGGGCGACTCAGATGGGCATTTAATGCCTTTGTCCCCTGCCGTCAAGGTTAGGTAGGGTGCACTGTACAAGTAACTGTACCAACCACCTCACTTTTTACATTTGTACCCTTCTCTGCGTTGCCACCTGTCGGTGACCCCTTTAGCGTACAAAAGGAGGCCCATGCGCAATGTAGAGGGGGTTCGGTTCGACTGGTTCGCGAAGTTCGACTCATTCCTAACCCAGAAATACACTACGCTCTCTCTCTAGAGCAAGAACACAAGATAATCAAACAAGCAGCAGTAGGAGTGTTATCTCTCCGGAGAGCTCCGAAGCTGGGTAAACTGCTCGTGTGCTTCGCCTCGATCTGCTCTTCGTGCGATCTCCGCCCCCCGCCGAACCGAAAGGGGCCCGGTCCGCCGGCCCCATAGGTGTTCGTGGGTCAGTTTTCCCCGACACCACAGGTACCAATCTGAGGTTTTAAGACAAAGATCGGATACAAGAGATGAACTAGGGTTTGAGAGGAGATGGTGCTGGTGAAGATGTTGATGGAGATTGAACCCCTCCCGGAGGGATGTTTCCCCGGCAGAACAGCTCCGCTCGAGCCCTAGATTGGTTTTGCCAAGGTTCTGCCTCGAGACGGCGACACTTCATCCCGAAAGCTTCCTTATGATTTTTTCCATGGCAAAAGACACCTTATACCAGAAGATGGGCATCAGGGGGGCTTCCAGGTGGCCCACAAGGCAGGGGGCGCGCCCAGGGGGTAGGGCACGCCCTCCACCCTCGTGGACAGTGGGTGGCCCCCTCTGGTGCTTTCTTCGCCCAATATTTTTAATATATTTCAAAATCGACTTTTGTGGAGTTTCAGGACTTTTGGAGTTCTGCATAATAGGTGTCTAATATTTGCTCCTTTTCCAGCCCAGAATTCTAGCTGCCGGCATTCTCCCTCTTCATGTAAACCTTGTAAAATATGAGAGAAAAGGCATAAGTATTGTGACATAATGTGTAATAACATCCCGTAATGCAATAAATATCGATATAAAAGCATGATGCAAAATGGAGGTATCAACTCCCCCAAGCTTAGACCTCGCTTGTCCTAAAGCAGAAGCCGATATCGAAAAATATGTCCACATGTTTAGAGATAGAGATGTCAATAAAATAAAATATGGACATGAGGGCATCATGATCATTCTTAGAGTAGCAACATATATATATATATATTGTCATATGATTTCTTATGCTGAAGTAACAATCTATTCACAATGTAAAGTATGAATCAGAAACTTCACTGAAAAACTAGCACACAATAATCTCAGTCATTGAAGCAATTGCAATTTCTCATAACGTCAGAAAGAGTCAATATAAGAGCTTTTCAACAAGTCCGCATACTCAACTATCATTTAGTCTTTCACAATTGCTAACACTCATGCAATACTTATGGTATGATGTTTTAATCGGACACAGAGAAAGATAGGGGCTTATAGTTTTGCTTCCCAACCTTTTACCTCAAGGGTAACGTCAACAATAATGCTTTATGAAAACCCACATCCAATTGGATATATACATCAGGATCTTTCCAACACATAGTGGTTGCCAAAGGTTAAAGTGTAAAAAGGAAAGGTGAAGATCACCATGACTCTTGTATAAGGTATAAGACAAAAATAAAAGATAGGCCCTTCATAGAGGGAAGCAGAGGTTGTCATGTGCTTTTATGGTTGGATGCACAAAATCTTAATGCAAAAGAACGTCACTTTATATTGCCACTTGTGATAGGGAACTTTATTATGCAGTCCGTCGCTTTCATTTCTTCCATATCACAAGCTTGTATAAATCTTATTTTCTCCACACTAATAGATCATACATATTTAGAGAGGAATTTTTATTGCTTGCAACAATGACAACTTACTTGAAGGATCTTATTCAATCCATAGGTAGATATGGTGGACTCTCATGGCAAAACTGGGTTTACGAATATTTGGAAGCACAAGTAGTATCTCTACTTGGTGCAAAGAATTTGGCTAGCATGAGGGGGAAAGGCAAGCTCAACATGTTGGATCACCCATGAAAATATAATTTATTTTGGATATAAGAAAACATAACTCATTACATTGTCTTCCTTGTCTAAGATATTAATGAGTGCTCACAATCATAAAAGATGTCCAAGATATTATATTTATATGTGAAAACCTCTCTTTCTTTATTACTTCCTATTAATTGCAACGATGACCAAAACTATGTTTGTCAACTCTCAACAACTTTTATTCATCATACTTTTATATGTGAAGACATTACTCTCCATAAGATCAATATGATCTCTTTATTTCTTTTTATTCTTTCTTTTTTCTTTTATTCCCTCAAAATCCTAGCAAGATAACCAAGCCCTCGACTCAAGACTAATATTTACTGTATATAGATCATGGACTCAATTACATAGATAAGGATCAACACAAAAACTCAAAGCTGGATCATACTAAACTTTATTCTACTAGATCAAGATATAACCAGAAGGATCAAACTGAAAAACGTTAAAGATAGAAGTGTGATGGTGATACGATACCGGGGCACCTCCCCCATGCTTGGCAGTTGCCAAGGGGAGTGCCCATACCCATGTATTTATGTCTCTTTCTTCGGAGGTAGTGATGTGATACTTTCGGCGATGATGCCCTTTAGGATACGGTTCCCTTCCTCGAGCTTATTGACTTGCTGCTTAAGATCCATTGTTTCCTTCTGGAGTTTACCCGCGATGGCTAAAGCTTCTTTCACCCATGGATATTGCATAGCTGCGGGGGCACAAGTAACACTCTTTTTCATATTTTCATAATAAAGAAATCTAGCATTGGGAGGGATGACCGAATTTGGAATTGCTGAGCTTTGGAGTTCCTCCACCATAAATCTGGCTTGGAGACGAGAGGTAACTTCTTGATCTTCCTCCATGGCATCTATCCTTTTCAAGTCATCCTCCATCTCTTCCTCAGTTGATGGCGCAAAGTGATCGGCATCGCTGTTTGCTTTTGGCCACGGTGTCGGGTGAGATACTCGGCTCTCCCCGACTGACTCTTGAGAAGACATCTTGATCTAATTTGTGGCAGAAACAACTCAAAACAAAAATAGAGGATTTTGTTGTGGTACGGTGGTCAAAACCTTCGGGAGAATATATAATGAATTTTTACCGACCAAAAGAAGTATCATGGAAGAAAACGGAGTCCGGTGGGCACACGAGGTGCCCACAAGGCAGGGGGCGCGCCCAGGGGGTAGGGTGCGCCCTCCACCCTCGTGGATGCCTCGTGTCCCTTTCGGACTAATTCTTATTTTCCTATTTTTTTAATATTCCAAAACGGATAAAAACTACTATTAGAACTGTTTTGGAGTTGGTTTACTTACCATACCACATACCTATTCCTGTTCGGAGTCTGAAACATTCTGGAAAGTGTCCCTTATGTACTCCTCCAAGGTTACGGTGTCAATAACATTGGTTTCAACATTTATGGGATTATCTGAGATATAATGTTTGATTCTTTGACCGTTCACCACCTTCGGATTTGTGCCTTAGAAGTTGTTGATTTTTATGGCATCGGAACGATAGACCTCTTCGATAACGTAAGAACCTTCCCATTTAGAGAGGAGTATTCCTGCAAAAAATCTTAAACGAGAGTTGTATAACATAACATAATCACCTACATTAAACTCACGCTTTTGTATCCTTTTTTCATGCCATCTTTTAACTTTTTCTTTAAACTGTTTGGCATTCTCATAGGCCTAGGTTCTCCACTCATCAAGTGAGCTAATGTCAAATAGTCCCTTCTCACCGGCAAGTTTGGAATCATAATTGAGCTCTTTAATGGCCCAATATGCCTTATGTTCTATTTCAAGAGGTAAGTGACATGCTTTTCCATAAAACATTTTATACGAAGACATACCCATAGGATTTTTATATGCAGTTCTATAGGCCCATAATGCATCATCAAGTTTCTTGGACCAATTCTTTCTAGATCTATCAACCGTCTTTTGCAAAATCAATTTAATCTCTCTATTACTCAATTCTACTTGACCACTAGACTGTGGGTGGTATGGACATGCAATTCTATGATTAACATCATACTTAGCAAGCATTTTACGAAAAGCACCATGAGAAAAATGTGAACCACCATCAGTCATTAAGTATCTAGGGACTCCAAACCTCGGAAAAAATAACTTCTTTAAGCATCTTAATAAAGGTGTTATGATCAACACTACTAGTTGGAATAGCTTCTACCCACTTAGTAACATAATCAACACCACCTAAAATATGTGTATACCCATTAGAGGAAGGAAACAGTCCCATATAACCAAAGCCCCAAACATCAAATGGTTCAATAACAAGTGAATAGTTCATTGGCATTTCTTGACGTCTACTAATATTACCAATTCTTTGACATTCATCACAAGACAAGACAAACTTGCGGGCATCTTTGAAAATAGTAGGCCAATAAAAACCGGATTGTAATACCTTATGTGCAGTTCTATCTCCAGCGTGGTGTCCTCCATAAGCCTCGGAGTGACACTTGCGTAGGATCTGTACATGTTCATGCTCAGGTACACAACATCTAATAACACCATCTACTCCTTCTTTATAAATGTGTGGGTCATCCCAGAAGTAATGTCTTAAATCATAGAAAAACTTTTTCTTTTGCTGGTATGTGAAACTAGGTGGTATAAATTTAGCAACAATGTAATTAGCATAATCAGCATACCATGGAGTAGTACGAGAAGCATTTATGACAGCTAATTGTTCATCAGGAAAACTATCATCAATAGGGAGTGGGTCATCAAGAACATTTTCTAACCTAGATAAGTTGTCTGCAACGGGGTTCTCAGCTCCCTTCCTATCAATAATATGCAAATCAAATTCTTGTAGCAAGAGAACCCATCTAATAAGTCTAGGTTTAGCATCTTTCTTTTCCATAAGGTATTTAATAGCAGCATGATCAGTGTGAAAAGTTACTTTAGAATCAACAATATAAGGTCTGAACTTATCACAAGCAAATACAACTGTAAAAATTCTTTTTCAGTTGTAGCATAATTTCTCTAGGCACTGTCTAGAGTTTTAATAGCGTATTGGATAACATTTAATTTCTTATCAACTCTTTGTCCTAGAACAGCACCTACATCATAATCACTAGCATCACACATAATTTCAAAGGGTAAATTCCAATCAAGTGGCTGGACAATAGGTGCAGAAGTCAAGGCTTTCTTAAGTATTTCAAATACTTCTATACAATCATCATGAAAGACAAATGGAACATCTTTTTTGTAAGAGATTAGTCACAGGCCTAGATTTTTTTGAGAAGTCTTTAATGAACCTCCTATAAAAACTGGCATGACCAAGGAAACTTCTTATACCTTTAATGTCCTTAGGACACGACATCTTTTCAATAGCATCAACTTTAGCTTTATCAACTTCAATACCTCTTTCATAAATTTTATGCCCCAAGACAATACCTTCATTAACCATAAAGTAGTACTTCTCCCAATTCAAGACAAGATTAGTTTCTTCACATCTCTGCAAAACTCGATCAAGGTTGCTTAAGCAATCATCAAAAGAAGTTCCATACAAGGAGAAATCATCCATGAAAACCTCAATAATCTTTTCACAAAAGTCATAAAATATAGTAGGCATACATCTTTGAAAGGTAGTAGGTGCATTACATAAACCAAAAGGCATACGTCTATAAGCAAAGGTACCGAAAGGACAAGTAAAAGTGGTCTTTTCCTGATCCTCTTCGGACACATGTATTTGAGAGAAACCAGAATAACCGTCTAGAAAGAAAATGTGTATGTTTGGATAATCTTTCTAGCATTTGATCAATAAAAGTTAAAAGGTAATGATCCTTTCTAGTAGCTTTATTTAATTTGCAGAAATCAATTACCATTCTATAACCTATAACAATTCTTTGTGGGATCAATTCGTCTTTATCATTAGGAACAACAGTAATACCTCCCTTCTTAGGGGCACAATGGATAGGACTTACCCACTGACTATCAGCAATAGGATAAATTACACCTACCTCCAGAAGCTTTAGTATTTCATTTCTTACCACTTCTTTCATCTTAGGATTTGACCGGTGTTGGTGATCAACAATCGGTTTAGCGTCTTTATCCAATTTTTATTTTCTGCTGGCATAGAGTGGGACTAATGCCCTTAAGATCATCAAGAGTATATCCAATAGCAGCACAGTGCTTCTTTAGAGTTTTCAATAATTTCTCTTCTTCCTGCTCTGAAAGGTTAGCACTAATAATAACAGGATATATCTTCTTTTCATCAAGATAAGCATATTTAAGAGTATCATGTAATGGTTTAAGTTCAAACACGGGATCACCCTTGGGTGGAGGAGGATCCCCTAGAATTTCAACATGCAAATTGTGTTTCAAAATAGGTCGCTGTTTAAAGACTACTTCATCTATTTCCCTTCTTTCTTTCATAAAAATATCATTTTCATGGTCTAGCAAATATTGTTCTAAAGGATCATTAGGAGGCACGTCAATAGAAGCAAGACCAATAGTTTCATCTTTACTAGGCAATTCTTTATCATGGGGTTGTCTATGAAATTTAGCAAAATTAAAATCATGAGACATATCCCCTAAACCAACAGTAACAATATCCTTTTCGCAGTCTATCTTAGCATTAATAGTATTCAAGAAGGGTCTACCAAATATAATGGGACAAAATTCATCTTGTGGGGAAGCAAGAACAAGAAAATCAGTAGGATATTTAATTTTCCCACACAAGACTTCAACATCTCTAACAATCCCAACTGGTGAAATAGTATATCTATTGGCAAGCTTAATAGTAACATCAATATCTTCTATCTCAGTAGGTGCAACATCATGCATAATTTCTTTATATAAAGTATAAAGTATTGCACTGACACTAGCACCCATATCACATAAGACATGATAATAGTGATCTCCTATTTTAACAGAAACAACAGGCATGCCAATAACAGGTCTATGTTTATTTTTAGTATCCGTCTAGCAATTCTAGCAGCTTCATCACAGAAGTAAATAACATGCCCATCAATATTATCGACCAAGAGATCCTTAACCATAGCAATACTAGGTTCAACTTTAGTTTCATCAGAGGGTGTAGGTGTTCTAGCATTACTCTTATGAACCACAGTTGAAGCTTTAGCATGATCCTTTATTCTAACAGGGGAAGGTGGTTACTCAATATAAGCGGTAGGAACAATAGGATCAACATTATAAGTGATTGTATTTTCTTCAACTTTAATAGGTTCAACTACTTTTACTTCAATGGGAGGATGATATTTAAACCACTTCTCCTTAGGGAGATCAACATGAGTAGCAAATGATTCACAGAAAGAAGCTAGTATCTTAGAGTCAAGTCCGTATTTAATGCTAAATTCACGAAAAGCATCGGTATCCATAAAAGATTGAACACAATCAAACTTAGGTGTTATACCTGACTCCTTACCTTCGTCGAGTTCCCAATCTTCATAGTTGCGTTTAATTCTTTCCAATTAATCCCATCTGAATTCGGTAGTCTTCATCATAAAAGAACTAGTACAAGAAGTACCGAGCATGGAGCGATTATTGAGAAAAAGTCGAGCATAAATTTTTTGAATAATAATTTCTCTTGAGAGCTCATGATTGGGGAATGAATATAACATTGACTTAAGCCTCCCCCAAGCTTGAGCGGTACTTTCTCCTTCACGAGGCCAAAAATTATATATATAATTACGATCATGATGAACCAGATGCATATGATAAAACTTCTCATGAAATTCCAATTTCAATCGGTTGTAGTTCCATCATCCAATATCATCACATAGCCTAAACCATGTCAATGCCTTTCCCTACAAAGATAAAGGGAAGACCTTCTTCTTGATAACATCCTCGGGCATACCTGCAAGCTTAAATAATCCACAAACTTCATCCACATAGAATAGGTGCATATCTGTAGCGACCAGACCTCAGACGGCCAAGTATCTGTGCTTAAGTGTCATCCCCGGATCGATATTGCTGACACACACAATACTCGAGGATTTATTGCAGAGTTCTATCACACACTTATTACATCGAGTGTCTCAAAAATAGTACTTATTACAATAATATGACTGAAGGCCATCTAATTAAGACAACTGCGGAAGCTTCGAGGGTAAATGAGTCCATCCAACTCCACACCAAAACTGAGTGCACGACAATGACCTAGTGCATCTTAATATTTTTCTAAAAATTATGCAACATAATACGTTGCAGCCTGTGTAGGTCAGCACATGGAATATGCTGGCAAGATAACACTATAGAGCAATGAACAAATAACAGCTATCACTACATGCATATATGGCTGGTGCAGGCTATATGGTTATCATTAGCATAAAGCTATTTTTTTCCTACAACAAAGGAATATATTTTATTTAGCTAAAAACTTTGTTGAAATATTGAGAAGGTAACCCTAACTCAATCCCCAAATTAAAATTATAACCTGACAAATTAATTAAGTAAAGTGATGAGATCAAAATAATAATTCAAGCACCAAATACTCAAGATGTCCATAACCGGGGACACGGCTAACCATGATTAGTTTGTACACTCTGCAGAGGTTTGCGCACTTTTCCCCACAAGACTCAATCTCCTCTGTTGTATTTTCGCACTGCATGATGTTTGAGAAATGGATGGTCGAGACACAGTCTTTCTGAAGAGGTCCCCTTAACCTATAGATAGGCCGGTACACCTACAATCCCCTACATCTGCTAGCCCATCATGGAAAGGATTCCCACAACTTACTCAACTATGCTAGAGCCCATAATGGCTTGTGGCTGCACATGGAAGTTTCTAGCATGAATAATCTTATGATCCCTTTGAGCCTGGGTGGCCAACCATAGGATGATCACACGGGTACCCCGGGATCTCCTAGGACAACACTGGATTCCCCAGGTGCCCACAACCAATCCACCAAGATGTGTTTTAAAGTAGTCACCTTAAGTTAAACCCTAGTTAACAATAACTCTCACATCTTTCATGAATTCGCTCAAAACCAAACCACGTCTATGAGCATAGCATAGCAGTATAAGCATAACGTAGTAACACCCAGGATTTGAATATAAGGGGTTCCTACCTCATCATCTACTTCCCAGTACGCACATGTTATCAAGTCCTACTCATGCAATGTTTGAGGGTTGACACTAATGCATAAAAACTGGTTAATAAAGGGGTATGATCAAAGTGTTACTTGCCTTGCTAACGACCGGAAAACCCTAGTGATTCGTAGTAGCAAGCCTCGTACTCTGGAAACTCTATCGTGAACAAACAATAGCATACATAAGAACTCAAGCATAAGATGCAAAGGTAAAACCAAAAGAAAGTTCAAGAGAAGAGTTTCGATTTGCAAAAAGAATCAGTCGAATCGGAGTTAAGAAACTCAAACTACCATAAAAAAGTTCAAATTCAAATCTGATTGAAACCAAATTTTAAATTTTAAAACTCATTTTCAAGTTGTTTATCTGAACAGAGGGGATTGAGACGAAGATTTTGGCGTTGGTTTCACTGGATTTGGATAAACGAGCAAAAAGTAGCGAAGGTTTAAAGATCAGGGACTAATGTGCGATAAAAGTAATTATGGATAGGTCCCTGGCCGAAAAGTAAAACTAAAACTAAAAACCTGATGAGTGAACATTCGCTAACAGGGACTAACGAACGAATTCGTTCGCTAACAAAGAAGATCGGGTGAAAGTTTGCTAATTAGCGAACCCTAAAAATAAAACTGATCTAAACGAATAAACCGAAAAAATGGGGCATCAGTTCGGTTTTATACCGGTTCGGGTGGTTCGGGGCGAAAAACCGGTGGTGGCAGCATCTAGCTCTGGCGAGCGGCGGCGGCGGCTCGGGTGGCGTCGGCGGCG